>NC_079503.1:25667051-26274685 GCF_030052815.1 Hevea brasiliensis
CTTCATAAAAACTTGATTTAATCACTTGAGAGGAAGATTGGTCATCAAAGAATTGAAGAAAATTGAGAGAAAGTGAAAGTTCAAAGACACCTAACAAGGTAAGTAATGCAAACTTCAAGTTTTTAGTTTAATTAGTGTATGTATAGCATCAAGAGCATTGAAATAAACTTAAAATAAAAAAAATATGTGTGAGCGACTAAAGTGAAATTCGGCCAGCATGTGTATAGGGGTATATTTGCATGGTTTGATAGATTTAAATACATATGTGAGCTTGTTTGAGATGAAGAAACATGTATGTATGCATGGAATTAATCAAATGCAACAATTTAGTATGGTTAGGGTTTGGAGGCCTAGGGTTTTGAGGCAAATTTTGGAGAAATGCATAAATGATGACTTTGACCTAATGTTAGATGAAAAATGATAAAAAAATGACCAAAAGAGATGTGTGGAAATTGTGAGAATGGAAGTTAAATTCGTAGGGCAAATGGTCATGCTGCTGGCAGCATGACCAAGCCAACTTTGAAGGACCAAAATGGAAATTTTACAAGTCCAATTGATATGCCACCAATTAGGGATGAAAATAGACATAAAATAGCACAATTTTCATTAAGGAACGATGGCAAAAAACTGACCAAAACTTAGTGAACCAATTGACCAAAGTGAAATGAGAGCAGGCTGCCACTGCACAAACTGACCATTTGGTCATAACTCGAGCTAGAAAGGTCAAAATGACCTGAAATTTTTACCAGTAATTAGATAAGACATAGATCTAAAAATTTCATGAAGAACACCACCCCAAATTATGCCATTAACCTAATCAAATGATTGAGCAAAGTTGAGTTACTGAACCTGCAAAATTGCAGATTTCCATTTGAACAGTAAAGTTCCAATGGCTATAACTCTCTCTAGAAAACTCCGATTTAGGCGATTTGTGAACCGATGGAAACCTAAGACATAGTAGAACATTTTGTATGACGGAAATTAGACCAAATTATGGACTTAACTTGATCAAATTATTGAATGAAGTTGGATCAAAAATCTGTCAGAACCTAAATTGCAGCATGAATAGTGCACGTGAACAGTAATTGTATTTTGGCTATAACTTGTGCTACAAAACTCCAATTGGGGTGATCCAAAAATGAGAATACACTTAAGACAATAAGGAACATTTTCTATGAAGGAAATTTTGCCAAATTCCAACAGTAAAAGGGCCGATGAAATAGTGCAACTTAGGACTCCAAAATCGAAAATTGGCAATTTTGCCTAAAAGACCTAAGCTTTGAGAAAATGACCAAAACCAACAAATTTAATGACCAAAATGTGGTATGTGGGTAAAGTTGGAGTTCCCATACCTATTAAGCCTTAGAAAGTCAACTATTTGACTTGAATAGTGTAGTGAATAGTAACCCGAAATACAAAAATTTCGAGAACGTCGAATTTAGCACGTTAGAACTAGGTAAATGTGAAACTAAATTTATTTTGGATTTGTGTTAAGTTCTAGTACTGAAATATTGTAAAATTGTGTGTTTCAGCTGAAAAAAATATCGAGAAGGAACCCGAGGAACCGAGTCGAGGCTAAGGGACGACTCGCTTGAGGTTTGTGCACAACATCTCCATGCTTTAAAATTCATTGATAAAGTGAACGAAATATGTATTTTGCTTGTGCTTTGGAATTGTTGAAAGTTTATTTGTGATATTATTTATGATGTTTTGATTTAAACTGTGAAAGTTATTGTGTATATTTGAAATGACAATGTTTAGCAAATTGTTAAGATAAGTTTTGAAACCACAGTGTCATGACCATATATTTAAACACCTCACTAGCACGACTAGTGTGGGTAATTAGTTTCGAATTTTGATTCCTTCTTTGGAGAAGTGTTGAGGTGTGCCAGTAGAAGAGGATGTGAATGGATATCCATATATTTGAGCTAGCTAGCCTTGTGATGTGATTTCTCTTTAGCCTCTAGCTATTGAGATTCTATTTGTTTCGAATGGCATGATTTAACTGTGAGTTTTATGAAATGTGTTTTGATACTTCGAAATGAACGTGGTTTGCATTAAAATCTCATAATTCATGTTTTGTGTTTAATGCTCATGTTTAGTCAAATTTTTGAATAAATATGATTTTATTTTTGCATAAAGATTATTTTAGTATGTTGTGCACCATTGAGTCCTAGTACTCAGCGATAGCTTTATTCTTTGCCGCAGATACAGAGTCTAGAGGAGCAGCAGACTGAGCTGCTAAAGATTGAGGATCATTCAGCCTAAAGTCTTCGGGTATAATTTATACCCTAATTGTAAATATTTCTTTTGATGTATATATTGCACATAAATGTATGGACATGTAAAAATGGGTCTTGAGCAGTTGTATAAAATTTGTATAAAGTTGTAATATATATTGTAGTTTGAAATTCTCTTAATGTAAATTTTGTAATGATCTATTCAAATTATTTTGTTTCTAATGAAATATGAATGGAACTATTTTATTTAATTTGAATGAAATAGATTGTTAGTATTTTGATGATCATTGGATACTGGATTTGAAATTGAAAGTTGATAAATGTGTTGAGAAATTGTTTGAGATTGAGTTTGAAATTGAAGCAGTTGTTGAGAAAATTTTTAGCAGTGCTTTTTACAGGTATTTGAAGAACTGTTTTCTCAAAATACAGAGGGAACTCTGTTAAAATTTTTATAAAATTTACGGAAAAATAGAATGGGCCAAAATTTCCAACTAGCTTTCAACTTAATTATATGTTTAAAATACTTATTAGAAATGCTCACCACTTATCAAAAATAAGAAAATTGTTTTAAAATCTCTTGTAGGGTACTTAATGAGTTATCGGTAGATGAAGTTCGGTAGTTCATTAGGTATTCTACGGGATCATGTTATGCCTTACAGAGGGGTAAGGTGTGACAAAATTACTCAAACCCTATTTCTACCCATGTTGGCTGAATTCCCCACTTGATCCCTCATGTTTGTTTTGTTTGAATTTCTCTTCAATTCTAAGTTTATTTCAACTACATAAACATAAATTTAAAGAGAATTTGAAGGAAATAATCACTAACCTTTCTTTGGATTTCAATTCTTCAATTCTCTCACTTTCTTCCTTTCTTTTCTTCTTCAATCTTCTTTTCTAGTTGCAAGAAAATAGTTTAATCACAAATAAGTGGGGAATTTATGGAGAATTTAGGGTTTATGAAGCTTGGTTTGAAGCTTCAATGGAGTTTTTGAGAGAGAGGGTGAAGAGAGGGAATGGCCGGCCAACTTTGGGGAAGAAGATGGGAATTGATTTTTTCAATTTTCATTTGTTTTTATGTGTAATTATATTAATTTTCACTTACTCAAAATTTTAAATAATTTAATACTTCTTTTATTGCATCATGCATATGTAATTTTGATGATGTAAAAATTTAAATTTTCTTTTCTTTTCCTTCTTCCTTTATTTTTCCATGGTTCTTTAATTTAAATCTACATTTCAAAATTTTCATTTCTCCGATTTTATTGGACAGTTAGGTCATGGGTCACTTTTAGGGGTGAATTGACCAATTTGCCCCCTCCAGTCTGATCCAGTTTGTAATTAATTCAGTGTTTCTTCTGGAACCCTAATCTAATTATTTGACCTACTTATCAACTCTTTTCTGTGATTTTCTCTTTCCCACTATCTTCGCCATAGTCCTTAGGATTGCGGTGTCACAATTTCTCATTCAAAATTAGGATTACAATTGACCTCACAGTCACTTTCGGGTAAGGTCACTCATCGTTGTGACCTCCGGCTCATTTAACCTTTTATGCTTTATTTTTCTTACTTCTACTTGACCTTCTGGTAATTACTATTTATTCTTGTTCAGGGCTTTTCTAAGTAATTTAAATAGGGTTTTAATCCTCTTAATTGTCCGGACTGACACCGATCACCAGAACAGTGAAATATACCAGACTATACATATAGGGGTGTTACAATGAAACTACATGGTAGTAACAATTACATATCATGGGCTACCTCTATAGAATTATGGTTTATGGGTTAAGGTTATGATGATCATTTAGTTAAAAATGTTAGTGATATTGTGGCTATTGATAAACCAGCTGGACTAAGATTGATGCATAATTATGTAGTCTTTTTATGGCATTCTCTTGAATTTAAGTTACTTACATTATTCCAATCATGTAAAACATGTTACAAAGTCTGGACCAAAGCCAAGATACTTTCTAGTAATGATGTTTAACGTATGTATAAAGTTGTCTCAAATATTATCCACTTACAACAAAATCAACAAGATATGCAAGTTATTTAGGACAAGTAGAGTTATTAAAAGATGAGTTTAACTCTCTTATGCCTTTCCTGATAGCATTACAACACAAGAAGAACAAAGGGACAAATTTTTTATGGTCCTAGCTCTAATTGGACTTTAATTGATCTTAGCTCTATTAGAGATGAAATCCTGACAAGCTCTACTATTCCCACATTGGAAGAAATTTTTGCATGACTATTGCGCATCTCTGTTAGTATAAATAATACTATTAAAACTAAAAATTTTGTGTTAGTTGTACAAAACGCAAATCAGTAGCAAAGAGGGCAATGAAATGGAAAAGGAAAAGGTCCTAAGTCACACTGTACTTATTGTGATAAAGGAGGTCACACAAAGGATAATTGCTAGTCATTGCATGGTCGACCACCACCTAATAATCAAACTACTAGTATTGAACGACCTATAGTTCATATGGCTCAGACTAGTGGAGATGGAATTCTTCTTTTACCTGATGCAAAGGATCGACTGTCCAACTTTATTACCTTAACTGGAATAAATTATAATGAGTATCTATAGTACCAAGCAACAAAACAGCAGCCCTCTTTATCTAGTATTTACCACTCTGGTAATTCCTTTGCTTGTCTGACACAGTCTTCACTTATCAGACCGTGGATACTAGATTCTGGTGCATTTGATCATATCTCTAGTAACAAAGACCTTTTATTTACCCTTACTTTTCTTTTTACTCCATCAAAAGTAACTTTACCTAATGGTTTAGAAATTCTGGTTAGAGGAATAAGAAGAGTACTACTTTTTCCTTTTATTTCTTTAAACTCAGTCCTTTTTGCACTAGAATGCCCATATAATTTGATTTCCATTAGCAGATTAACCAAACATTTCAATTGTTCTGTGATTTTTATCTCTAATTCTATTGTTGTGTAAGATCAGGGTACTGGGAAGATGATTGGCATAGGAAATGAGTTACAACGATTGTATCACCTGTCTAGTCCAAATTAGTTAGTTGCCTTCACTTCCGTTGCTTCAACTAATCTTCTCCATAGTCGTTTGGGTCATCCAAGCCTCTTTGAACTTAAGAAAATATTACCTAGTTTATCTACATTATGTTCTTTTGAGCCTGAGTAATGTCAAATTAGGAAACATTCTCATGTCCCTTTTCCTAAGCGAGTCAATAATAGGGCTTCATCTATGTTTGAAATTGTTCATTCAAACATATGGGGTCCAAGTCGTATTAGTTCTACTTTGGGTTTTCATTATTTTATGACTTTTATTAACGATTATTCCAGATGTACTTAGTTATATCTAATGGAAAGCCATTTTGAATTATTTTCTATCTTTCAAAATTTCTATGCTGAAATTCATACTCAGTTTGGTGTTTCAATTAAAGTGTTACGAAATAACAATGTAGAAGAATATTTCTCTCACTCTTTTAATCTATTTTTGTCTTCCTAAGGTATTACTCATCAATCCTCTTATGCACATGCCCCCCAACAAAATGGAGTTTTCGAACAAAAAAAATCGCCACCTCATTGAAACAACCTATTTTTTATTCATACATCATATTATCCCTCTTCATTTTTGGGGGGACATTGTTCTTACTGCTTGTTATTTGATTAATCGCATGTTTTTTCTGTTTTGCAGCATTAGAGTCCTTATTCTCTTCTATATCCAGATCAAAATTCCCACCATCTTCCACTCTGTATGTTTAGCTGTACATTCTTCATCCATAACCTTTCTCCTGGTAAAGATAAACTTCAGCCTAAATTGGTTAAGTGTGCCTTTCTAGGTTATTTCCATCTTTTGAAACATCTCCATATTTCTTAGTCAACACAGCTGACCAACATTTTATCACCGAGGCCCTTCTGACTGAAGGAGTGGAAGCGTGATTATTAGGCATGAGAACCTTGAATTTCAAAAAAGTTATTTCTAAGGTTACATGCACCATACCAAGTTTCTTATGAACCTAATCAATTTTCAATGCCCAATTGCATACCAAAACATATTTTAGTATGCATTAAAATTTCATTTGTCATTAAAGATTATGAATTAACATTTAATTCAATTAAACCCTAACTAAAAGAGGGATTTTTAGGTACTAACCTCTTGATGCACAATTGATGCAAACTTATGATGCTTTTAGGATCCCAAATATTGTCCCTCTAGCTTGTCCACCACAAGCACACCAAGAAGCAACTATGGCAGCCCCAAATTTTGCCTCTCAAGATTTGCCAACCACTTGAAGATGGGGTTTAGAGCTTTAGTGAAGGTTAAAGGGTATTTAGGACACTAGAAACCTTTTCTAGCAATTTTAATTCAAAGAAAACAAGGGATTTTTGTGACACCCCTTACCCGTGTACAGTATACCCGAGTAAGTAATGCCACACGGTGTACCGGCACACTCTAATATTCCTTAATTAATTTATATCATGCTTTTGAATATAACTTGTAAAATATAACTCATTTAAGTCATTTATTAAAATCATAATTTATTTGAGGTTCCGTAAATTTTAAAGAAAATCCGGCAGAGTACCGGCTAAAAATGGAGAAAACAGTTCTTCGGAACCTGTTAAAAACACTTCCAATGAACAAATTCATTCATTCTCAACTCCAATATCATCACAAAGCTCAATATCAAGATCTCAACATTTTTTTCAATTTCAGGTCTCAACAACCTTTTCATTTCTCAAACATCCATTTCTCAGGGTTCTCATATATATACAACAATTAAATACTCAAATTATTTCCATACATAACCATAAATCTTTATTATTTACATGAACCTCAAAATACATTACATAAATCCCAAATACATATGAGAAAACAAATATTTAATTACAAAATGACAAAATGACATCTAATGTCCTACCAATGCATGCAGTGATGAGGTGACACGGACATCGTGCGTAATCGCAGGATGGACTCACCCAGTCTGCGGTCTACTGGGCTCACAATCTGTATCTCCAGTACCTACTCGTGGCAAAAGCAACGCGCTAAGCAATAATGCTTAGTGGTGCAATAATATAATAAAAGAAAATAGCAAGAAATTAAATGTGTAGTGAATGTATATGTTTCATTTGCTTGGTATTTGTAGATTATTTACTTTGTCCACTTTTATTCATTTGGTTGCCCCAAGTAACCTACACTAGACGACTGAGCTGGATAACGGGTAAACTGGCACTGGGTATCTAGTACCTCGGGCCGTCACACCATCGGTCACATATGCATCTCCCGGTGTGCAACAGAACAGCTACCAAGCTGTAAATAATCTCAGGCACAAGGCCAAATCTCAATGCAAAGTCAGAATGGCTAAAAGCCATGAAATCACAGAATGGCATATTGCCATATGCAGTACTGCTAACTGAACCCTATTGGCATGCCAAACTATCCAAACCAATCATGTTAGGTATACTAGGGCATTTGAAACTTTTAAATTCTTCAATTTGTGCATTTCAAGTTTTGGTATCACTATTCACCTCTTTGGTCAACAAAAATGTTGACTTTTGGATAGAAAATATGTACATTGACTTTGGCACTCCCAACATATCACATTTTACATTTAAAACTTGTTAGAATTGGTCACCATTACCATTTCTAACTTAAAACCAAGAGGATAGAAAATTTCAATTTTTGAGACCCAACTTCACTGTTCCATTGGACACTGTTGCAGTGAGAATTTAAAGAAATAGCAAACATGAAAGTTGTTCCTTATTTTGTCTAGTTGAATTTCTTTTTTTGAATCACTCCATTTGGAGTTTTTTAGCTCCAGATATGGTCCAAAAACCACAGCTGGCCGGATTTGCATTCTGCAGAAATTACCATATCTACAGTAACATGAACAGTGACTGCCACTGCCATTTGGGTTAGGTTCTTGCCATAATTTGGGGTAGGTTCCTTCATGAAAGTTATTTGTCTATGTCTTAACTTGTTTCTGTAAAAATTTCAGGTCAATTGACCAAATCTACAGTGTGTTATGGCCAAATGAACAGTTACTGTTCATTTAGTCAATTCTGCAGGGGCTGTTGCAGAGTGTCCGGATTGGGGCCAAGTTTTAGTCCTCTTGCTTTGGTATTTTGGGCATGGTTTCTTCAGCAAAAATGTGCCATTATAAGCCTAGTTTCATGTCCAATTGGCCAAACACCAATTGGACCAACACAGCCAAAGTTATGCCAGTGCAAGTGGACTGAATTTTCAGTCCTTCTGCTGCTGTCCTAGGGCAGCCTGCAACTTCACTTTGCAATCCTATTTTTCAGTCCATTTGATGGTCAACTTACCTAAAATGGTCACTAATTGACCATTAAAATGTGCTCTAACAATTTTCTAAGCCAAGTCAATTTTTCACCCTCAAAAACCCTAGTTTCCATTCCAATTTACCCATGCACCTTGGTTAAGCACACTAAATCATTATCTATGTAAATATATAGCTTAAACATAATCTCCAACTCATTCTAAGTCCATTAAAATCATCAAGACACTCCATTATTGTTCCCTCATTAGGGCTGCTGAAATTCAAGGCATGCATAAACATAAATTTCATTCATTTAAGTTACAAATTCTTGCTCACTTTAAGGCTTTAACATGGAATAAAGGAGATTTAAGTATATATATGCACTAACCTTGAATAGGGCAGATTTTTCCCCACTTAAAACTTCACTTTCCTTCACTTTCTAGGCTGCCAAACACTTCCCCAAGAGGTGTGATTAAGTTTTAATGAAGGGGTTTAGGGTTTAGTGGTGGAAACAAAGGAGAAAGGGAGCTTGGGAAGTGAGGTTTAATGGAGGTTGAGAGAGAGAGAGATTTTGGCTGGAATTGGAGAGGAAGAAGGCAGCTGCAATTTAATTATTTTGGTCTTAATTTTGTCTCTTTTAAGTATTTAAGAAAGTTTATTAGCTTGTGATTGGTTGGTGAGTTTTAAATGACATCACAATGATGTCATAAATAAGCTTTTCTTTGATTTTTCTTTTCTTTTCATCACTACTCAATTTCAATTTAATTTCTAGTAATTTTTATTCATATTTTATGTCATATTAATTATTTACTCAACTGGACAAGTCGGCCAAAAATCACCTCTGAAGGCGAAATGACCAAAATGCCCTCCGTTTGGCTTAACGGGTCAAAATTGTCTGTACCAATTGAAAAATTTTTCTAGGTATTTTCTTGGCATTCTAATGCCATGGGAACCTCAATAACCCTTCTCTGGAGTCCCAAAAATTATTTTCTAATTTTTCCCCCGGGTCTAGGGCTCCTCGTTGCGAGAACCGCAACTTCCCTCCGGTTACCCATCGCTTGGGCACTGGCTCATTTGACTTGGTTGTATTTTATTTTTAAAATTTTTACTAAGTGTTTCTTATTAATATTTGAGTTAATTATGGTCCCTCACTTAAGTTTAATTATTTTTCCGGACGTTCTAGCTGTCCGGACCGACACCGGTCACCGGAACAGTAGAATGTACGGAGTTGTTATCGGGAGGGTGTTACAACTTTTCTTTGAATCAAGTGAGAAAAGAAGAGAGGAGATGGACTCACCAAGGCGCCGTCCACTTTGAAGAGAGGAAGAAGAATTGATTTTGTTTCTTCTTTCTTTTCCTTTTATACTTAGGTTAAAATCTCATTAACTCTCTTCCCACATGTCACTACTAGATCTAATCTTACTTTTATTGACTTAATCTTATCAAGCCAGGTGTCAAAGGTAGATTGAATCTTGACTTTTATCATCTTTCATGATTGAAAGAGAAATGGCAAGCTCATTTGGTGCCATGTGTCACTATCTCATAATGCCATGTGTCACCATCTCATAATGCCACATGTCACCATGTGAAATAATCAATTTGCCCTTACTCTTTATTTGAGTTCTCAACCCAAAATTATAATTTTTCCTCTTTAAATCAATTTATATCAAATATAAATTAATTACTTAATTCATCTCCATTAATTAATTTCTCATAATTAAATTTATATTTAATCAAATTAAATATAAATTTAATTTATACTATACATCAAATAACCTAGATTTGATTTCAAGTCATGCTAGGGACTTTGCAATCTTATTGAAAACCAAACCTCTTTAATTAATTAATTAAACTCTTTAATTAATCAATTAAATTACATTTTAAATGGTGATTAGCTTGTGTAGATGTGTGACTTTCTAGGCTCATTACTTATTGGCAATGAGAAATGATATTAACTCTTAATATCATTAGAACTCTTTCTTACCATAAATGATTTCTCTAAATCATTTCAGGCATCTCATAGACTATGGTTGACACCTAGCATAGTATGTCATGGCCACCCAATCGTTAATAAGGAATACCATAAATAAACCTTTAATCATATATTACCATGCATTAGAATCTCTCCGTTACAAAATCCCGATTCGAGCTGGAGTCATGATTAATGTCAAACCCCATTTGCTATGAACATTATGTTCTCTTTTAATTCCAGTTCTTGATTAATTAGATTTTCTTGTCAGAAACTCTTTTCTGACTAAATCTGTTTGTCCTAGCCAGGAACTTGAAACATCAAGAACAATTAAATGAACATAGGATTTTATCCATATTTACTTAGGGTAACGGAGTCCATCTTGATCAACACCTATCTCCATATATAACTAGTAGGAGCCAACACATGCCCATATACCCATACACAGTACAAGTATGAAAGCAGTATCAAACTCAAACCACATATATACAAGATAACTGTGTTATCTCAGGTCTAAAGATTATATGCAGTGATATGATATATGATAATCTATTGACAAGAGTAAACTCCATGTGCTTGTCATATGCATCACTGGTTCGGTCTACTTATCATGTATAAGTGCTTATCATGTTTGTTATGTGGCATGAGACTCACCACTCCATCTTATTTATATCTCATATAAATACCTTGGGAACAAATATGATTACAATCTTTCTGGATAAGTCATGTCCTTTGTGAAGTATCCTCGATTGTGAACCAATTTTATGATACTTTGTGCTAGAAATACTGTCACTCATATTCTTAACAACTTAAGAATAGAATTTCTAGCAAAATATCAATAGACCTTTTCTATTACACATAAATATATTATGTAAATGAAAAAGTAAAATTGTCTTTTTATTAATAAAATATGTACAAGATACATACAAAATGATATGCTCTAGGGCATACTACTAACACCGACTCTTATTCTACCACTTCCACAAGTGACCTCACCACCTTCTCTTTAAGTCTACTCACACTGTCCTCATCCTTCTGTTAACCCAAATGCTATTTCTATAGATGATATAAGTGTTCTTGCAAGTGACTCCTCTCCTGCCTCACCACCATCTCCTACACTGGTCATTTCTCCAACAAAAATAGCAACTTCACCCATTGCTGTTTGAAAAGGCATTTGTTCTTATTGAAACCCTCACCTAATTTATAATTTCTTGAGCTCACCACTTATCTCCTTCATACTATTCTTTTGTTTTTACTTTGTCTAATATCCCTATACCAAAGTTTGTCAGTGAAGCATTATCTCATCTAGAGTCGCATGATGCTATGATTGAGGAGATGACTGCTTTCCATCAAAATGGTACCTAGGAGTTGGTTCCAATCCCATAAAGAAAATCTATTGTTGATTGTCATTGGGTTTGCACTGTGAAAGTAGGCTTTGATGGAAAAATTGATCAGCTCAAAGCTCGACTGGTTGCTAAAGGATACACCCAAATCTTTGGACTTGATTATGGTGATACGTTCTCACTAGTGACCAAAATTGCATCAGTTTTGTAACACCCCTATTTGTATAGCCTGGTATATTTCACTGTTCTGGTAACCGGTGTCAGTCCGGACAATTAAGGGGATCAGAACCACACTTAAGACAACTAAACAAGCTATAAATACAAATAATTAGTAATTGCCAATTAGTTAAGTAAAAATAAGAAAAATAGAACATAAGAAGTGAAACGAGCCGAGAGTTACAGCGATGGGTGACCTTCTCGGGAAGGACTGCGAAGTCGTTTTAAACTCAAATTTCTAACTGTAAAATGTGACGCTGCGATCCTTAGGACCCTTATGAACACAGTAGAAAAGAGAAAATCATGAAAAAGAATTGTTAAGCCAGTCAAATAATTAGGTCAGGGAGCCAGAAGAAATATGGAATTATTTGCAAACCGGGTTGAACCGGCGAAGGGCAATTTGGTCAATTGACCCCGAGAGCTGACTCCTGACCTAACTGTCAAATAAAATCGGAGAAAAGAAAATTTTGGAATCGAGAATTAAATTAAAGAACTAATAGAAAAAAAAGAAGAGAAAATGAAAAAGTTAAAAAGGTGTAGGAAGATGACATCATGCATGATATCATGCATGATGCCATAAGTCATATAATTAATAAATTAATTAAATTGATTTTTGGTCTTCCATAAGATAAAGACATAATGAAATAAATTAAAAAAAAAAATCATTTTGGTCATCTTTTTCCCTTGTTGCCGCCTCACCTCTCTCTCCCCATTCTTTCACCTTGTCCACCATTGTTAAGGGAAAAAAAAGCTTGAATTTCCCTACCCTATCCCATAAATTCACAAAGTCTCAACACAAAAATTTCTCCTTAAATGTTGAGGAAGCATTAGAGAGTAAAAAGAAGAATAAAGACTTGAAGAAAGGGAAGGCTAAAAACCCTCCAAGCAAGGTTAGTAATGCAAACTTCAAATTTTTAGTTTAATTAGTGTATGTATGGCATCAAGAACTTATAAATAAACTTAAAATAAAAAAAAAATATGTGGGGAGTACCAAACTGAAATTTTGGCCAGCTTGAAGGAGGGATATGATTTGCATAGTTTGATGGATTTGAATGAGTATATAAACCCCAATTAACTTAGTGATTATAGTTAAAAGCATTAAATGTAGTTAAATACAACAATTTAGTAAGTTAGGGTTTTGGGACTTAGGGTTTATGAATAAAAAATGTAAAAAATGAGTAAATGGTGTCTTTGACCTATTTTGAAGTGAAAAATGGTCATTTATGACCAAATGAGTTGTGTTGGAATGATTGGAATTAAAGCTAAATTCGGAGGGAGTGTGGTCATGTTGCTGGCAGCATGACCAAGTCAACTTTGAAGGATCAAAAATGAAATTTTACAAGTCCAATTGATATGAGACCAATTGGGGATGAAAATAGACATAAAATGACACAATTTTCATTTAGAAACCATGCCCAAAAAGTGACCAAAACCTAGTGAACAAATTGACCAAAGTTGGATAAGTGCAGGCTGCCCTGTACAAACTGACCAAATGAACAGTGTTTGTTCATTTAGTCATAACTCAAGCTAGGCAGGTCAAAATGACCTAAAATTTTACCAGTGGTTAGATGAGATATAGACCTAAAACTTTCATGAGGAACACAAACCCAAATTCTGCCAGAAACTAAGTCATTTGGCCACCCCAAATTGGTGACCCAAAACTGCCAGCACCAAAATTGCCCAGAAAATCTGGGTTGCATTCAATCTGGTAGCCATGGTTCAAATGGCCATAACTTGAGCTACAAAACTCCAATTGGGGTGATTAAAAAATGAGAATAAACTTAAGACAATAAGGAACATTTTCTATGAAGGAAGTTTTGCCAAATTCCAACAGTAGAATGACCAATGGAACAGTGTAATTAGGGACACCAAAACTGAAAATTTGACAATTTTGCCTAAAGACTTAAGCTTTGAGAAAATGACCAAAACCAACAAATTTAATGACCAAAATGTGGTATGTGGGTGAAGTTGGAGTTCCCATACCTTTTAAGCCTTAAAAAATCAAGAATTTAACTTGAATAGTGTAGTGAATAGTAACCCGAAATACAAAAATTTCAAGAACGTCGAGTTTAGCACAATAAAGCTAGGCAAAAGTGAAGTTAAATTTATTTTTGGATTTATGCTAAGATATGGTACTGAAACACTATGAAACTGTGTGTTTCAGCTGAAAAAGGCTTGGAAGCTTTGAGAGACTGAGTCAAGGCCTAGAGGCGACTCACGTCAGGTCTGTGCACAATAATTCTTGTTTAAATATTTTATTCTCAAAAATTTGACTTCTGTGATTAATTATGTACTGTGTTGCCATTTTATAATCGCAAATATGACTTTGGAAATTGATCAGATTTCTCATAAATTATTTAAATAAATTTTTTTGAATTGATTTTGTGTTCACACTTAGCCTGACAGTATCATATTATTCCTCCTCCATTTATGGGGTTGAGATTGTTTATTTTCCTCTCTCTCTGGCTTGCCAATTGAGGTTGAGATCGGATGAGTACTCATTAGCTAGCTAGCCACCTCTCTCATTGATTTCGATTAATGGGGTTGTAGATTGCTTTGTCGTGGTGTACAACACGGCATTGATCGAAAATTTTATGTCATGGCTTAAGTTGTGTATGATTTTGGCAACACTGTGTTTATTAAATTATTTGATTAAATTGTGTTATTATGAGCTTTGATAATTTGTGAAATGTGATTGAGAAATATTTAAATTGTGTTTCATCAATGAATGATTTATGTATTATATTTTAAATTTTTATTGTGCACCATTGAGTATTTTTATACTCAGCGATAGCTTATTTTGCTGTCGCAGATAAGAGCAAGGAGAAAGCAGCAGAGTGAGCTGCTATTGAATTGAGGACCTCACTGATCATTTTGTACGGGTATAATTTTATACCCTTGTAGTTAATTTTGATGTAAATATTATAACATTTTATATATCAATATAAAGTTGAGCAGTTGTAAAATAAACTATAATAATATTATTTTTGGATTTTCTTCTGTAAATTAATATTTGTACTTATGAATTTCATACTTTATGCCTTGTGAATGAAGTTATTAAATATTTTGAGATGATAAATTTTGATTGGATTGTGGAATTATTTTGAAGTGAGTTGAATTGAGTTGATTTGAGATTTATTGGAGGTTGGGAGTTAAGAAAATTATTGAAAGTGTTTTTTTTTTTTAGGTATTTGAAGAACTATTTTCTCCAAATACAAACGAAACTCTGTCAAAATTTTTATAAAATTTGCAGCAAAATTAAAATGGACAAAAAATTTTACTAGTATTTAAACTTTGAATAAATGGTTTTTAATTCCTACCAAAATGCTCACCACTTCCAAAATGTAAGAAAATTGTTTTAAAATCCCTTGTAGGGTACTTAATGAGTTATCGGTAGGTGAAGTTCGGTAGTTCATTAAGTATTCTACGGGATCATGTTATGCCTTACAGAGGGGTAAGGTGTGACAAGTTTGTCTTCTACTCTCCTTAGCAGTAATTAATCATTGGATTTTTCATCAGTTGGATATTAAAAATGCCTTTTTACATGGCAAACTGCCAGAGGAAGTATATATGGAGCAACCCGCATGCTTTGTTGCTCAGGGGGAGTTTGGCCAGGTTTGCCATCTACGACGGTCATTATATGGTTTGAAACAGTCTCTAAGAGCATGGTTTAGACAATTTAGTATAGTGGTTTAACAATTTGGAATGTCTCAAAGTGGGGCTAATCATTCAATGTTCTTTCGTCAAGATGAGTGTGGTAAAAGTATTTTTCTTATAGTATATGTTGATGACATTGTCATAACAAGTAATGACCATGACGGGATATCTCAGCTTAAACAACATTTGTTCAGCCACTTGCAGCAGACTAAAGATCTGAGGAGATTAAAGTATTTTCTAGGAATTGAGGTAGCTCAGTCTAATATAAGCATTGCTATTTCTCAAAGGAAATATGCTCTAGATATTATAGAAGAGACAGGAATGTTTGACTGCAAATGTGTAGATACCCCTATGGACCCAAATGCCAAACTTGTTCCTAGTTAGGTGAGAATTGAAGGATCCTGGTAGATACCCAAGATTGATTGGAGAGTTAAATTATCTTACAATAATGTGACCAGACATTTCGTTTGCTGTGAGTGTTGTTAGTCAATTTCTCCAGGCCCCACATAATTGTCATTGGGATGTAATAATTCGCATTCTTAGGTATATTAAAAGAGCTCTAGCATAAGGTTTATTATATGAGGACAAGGGTCATTCACAAGTTGTTTGGTACTTGGACGCAAATTGGATAGGGTCTCTTATAGATAGGCAATCTACTTTAGGATACTGTGTCTTACTTGGAGGAAATTTAATATCCTGGGAAAATAAGAAACAGGATTTAGTTGCTAGGTCAAGTGCAAACGCAGAATATCGGGCCAAGGCTTTAGCTACTTGTGAACTTATTTGGTTAAAAAATCTTCTCCAAGAATTAAGATATGGAGAAATTATGCAAATGAAGTTAATATGTGACAATCAAGCAGCTCTTCATATTGCTTCTAATCTAATTTCTTATGAAAGAACCAAACATATAGAGATAGATTGTCACTTTATTAGATAGGAGATTGAATTAGGATGCATCGCTACCAGTTTTATTAATTCAAATGATCACTTAGCAGACATCCTTACTAAGTCCGTTTGAGGTGCTCTAATTGAATAAATTTGCAAAAGCTTAAAGCGTATGACATATACGCTCCAGCTTGAAGGGGAGTGTTGAGATTCTGCCTTGATTTTCTCATTTTTTAGTTGCTATATTTAGGCTAATCTAGATTATAATCAGCTGAAATCATGTAATTAGAATCATTGTAATTGTCTTCCTATTTTTGTATTCTTCAAAGGTGTATAAAAGCATATACCAAGCTTGACAGATTGAATCAAGCTTTTCATCAGAATTTCTTCTTCCCTTTAATTTCACATACCTTTCATAAAAATTAAATTTTTAAATAAATATACAATAAATTCTTATATAATGAAATATCATCATTAATTTTTTATTAATGTAATAAATTTTAAAATATATATATTATTTTTCAAAAGACAAATCCCATATTTTCATACTGCAACATTAATTTTTTAATTATCTTTACTTATAGCCAAATTTTTAATATAATTATATTTATTATCTATCTTTGATATTCTACTACTGCACAAAAAATATTGTTGAAAAATGATTTTCGCATAAAAATATAGCTATTTGACTAAATTTGAAAAATAATTCTATTGAAAAATAATGATAATAAAATGATAAATAATTTAAATATTAATCTAAGGCATGATGCCATTGTCCTTAAAAGATAATTTTAACACAAGCAACTATCTTTCAGGATTAAATGAACTTTTCCTAGCATTATAGGGAATCAGAAATCAGAAAAAATATATATCAGTTTTGAGAATAGAGACCAATAAATTTTAAATAAAAATAATAAAAATATAGCAAATAAAAAAAAAAAAATTTAAGAGCGAAATATGAGAAGAAAAGTTTTTTCTAATGACTTTATTTTTTTTATTTTTTGGTGTTTTTCAAACTACACAAGTTATAACTATTTATAGATAAAGAATAACAAGCTATTTAAATTAAAATTTTAATTTTTTCATTAATCATTATTTTATTGAAAAAGGAACGTTAACTCATTATAAGAATATATTTAAAATTGATTATCTAATGCTAAAATATTGGCCAAAGAATTTAGCCATCTAAAACAACATATGTGGCTTATCATCAATTCAATGATTATAACTCCAATCAAATAAAAAAAAAAAGTGAAAAAGAACTACCATCTATTGTAGTGAAAATTTAAAAAGTAATTATTAATTTTTTAAGAAAAAAAATATTAATTACATAGAGAGTGTAACTTGTGTATTTGGGTGAACTCTAATAATAGATATTTCTTTTATATAGCTATTATAGTTAATAATGAAAATTATTTTGTAAGAAAATGTGTTACAATATAATATATTTCACTAATAAATATAATATATAAATGTAAATTTTTATATAAGTTATAATTTGATATCAAATATAATGAATATTTCGACAATTTTAAAATAAAAACTGTTAGTTGTTATTTTTTTTTTAATAAATATTATTTAATTGAGAGTTACTATAGATATCTCAATAATCATTGTTGTACAATGATAGATCTAGATACCATAGCACATATTATCGCAATTAATGTACAAAATTCTATTTGGGATTATAATAAGAAAGTTAAATTAATTAAAAATAATTTTTTTAAAAATATTTATTTTGATGCGATTGAAAAAATATTTCATTACTTAAAATTATAATAACTAATTAATTATATTGAATTTAAAATTTTTAATAAATAATTTTAATAATACAGGATAGAGATTAAATATGGGATTGATGCGTACATTTGTGAAAATAAAATTCAAGAAATAATTTTATAATATTAATATATCATGTTATATATAATATATTTTATATATCGTGTTAGATGAATAAAAAATTTTATTTTAACAAAATTAAAGTGTGATAACTGCATTAAATTTATTATTGAAATTTTAAATAACAAAATTAATAAATTAATAGCCTCAAATAAAACATATAACTCATATTATGTTTATATCTTTTTAATCTTGTTTTATTATATATCTCATATATAAATACATAACTGCATAAATAAAATTTTATTTCATTTTCCAAAATTCATTATATATATAATTTCATATATTTTTTTTATTAATTTTAAGATATATAATTCTTAAATTTTTATAATTTTTTATAATGATATGAAATTTAAAAAGTTTAAAAAATATTAAATAAGAAATTTATAAAAAATAACAATTAATTAAATATGTTTAATATTTTCAATAATTTAGAAGTGAAAATTGAGATAACAATGATAATACTAAAAATATTTAAAAGAAAAATAAAAAGAGAATTAAATAAAAAAATTAAATACTTAGCATAAAAGATACTAATTACAATAATTATAAAGTAGTACAATCTCTATATGATAAGTGTCATACGGTAATAATAATGTCTACATGGCAATATTACAAAAAAACTCTGCCTACTTTATGTATTTATAGTTAGATATATTTTAGTCATAATTTTTTTCAATAATGGAAAATTTCTCTAAAATAAGAAAAATATAATGAAAATGGCAATAACAATAATTAGAATAAATCTTATTAATTCTTGAATATTGTCCAATGTAAGGATAATTTATAATTAAAATTTTGAAATATAACAAAATTCCCAAATTAGTCACTAGTTTATCTTCGAAAACAATTAGATCCTAAGTCTAAATTTCATTAATAAATTAGTCATTATGTTAAAACCAAAACAAATTTAATTGTTAGTCCATGTGAAATGATAGTAATACCCCATTTATAAACTAAAATAAGAAAAAAATTATACCACATAAATAAAATCTATCGAATCACCGACCAATCAAATATACACACACCTTCCCTCGACCTCTCTCTTGCTCTTTATCTCATTCTCGCGTCAACCTGCTCTCTATCTTATTCTTCTTCGTCCCATGCCTGACTTCTTCAATTAGGCTGCTTCTTGGCACAAAAGCAATCGATCTACTCTTTTTTAACCCGTTTCCTACACTTATACCTAAAAAGATATAAAACTCATGATACTAGATATATTTCATTGATGATGATGATGATGGTGAATTGGAAATATGTGGTTCAAAGATGAAGCAAAGGAAAAAGACGTTGAAGAAGAAGATGATGGTAACCTATGGCTACCACTAGTTATTTATCACTTGAAACAACTGTATAAAGTTGAGATCATCTCTCTTAGACATGATGGACAAACCATTGCTTTTGATTGTGGTGAATTTTGTTGAGGAGTATGTGAGTGGGAGGTGAAAAGGAATGCGTATGAGATAATCTTTCTATTAGACATGATGGAAAAATCTTTGCATTGGGAAGCGAGCTTCTGCAACGCCTAGAGTGAATTGAAAACTAATTAGCATGTGGTTCAATGATCTCAATCCAATGACATGAAAGTGCATGAGAAGTTGACTACTTGTAATGTGAGTAATTTAGGTTGCTTTCGTTTACTTATTGCATTATAATGCAATCCATATTATGGATGTATTAAGTATTGTCGTTGCTATTACTATTCTAATGACAGTTGTTGTCACTATTCTACTGTAAACACCGTAATTATCACCACTATCAATCACCAATCACTAGTCATTGTTACTGTTATTGTCATTACCACTTATAATTATCGTAACTAATAAATTAAGATTTAAAATTAAATTAAAATTATTATAATTTTGTAACTATATATATAGGAATGAATGATAAGTATATACCATTATATTAAATCATTCATTTTATTATAAAATTAGTTACAATACATTACCTCTTATTAAATATTGCCTTAATTTTTTTTTTTTATCAAAGCCTTAAAAATTTTTTATGTGTTAAACTTAAATGTAGTGAAATATTAGTAATAAGTTGTACTTAAAATATATAGGAAGGAAACTATACCTAAACATAAACTACTAACAGCAAGAAGATTGGGATGAGTATTCACATAAACCCAGAAGAAAACAAAAATCACACACCACATAATGTTATTTTTATATTCATAAAATAACAAAATAGTCTAAATTTAATTTATTATAAATTTAAAATACAAAATATATAATAATATCTATTTATTTTACTTTTTGGTTTAATGTTTATATACATAATTGATCTGAGTCTAATAAAAACAATCCCATTAATAATAATAATAATAATAATAATAATAATAATAATAATAATAATAATAATAATAATAATAATAATGCTTTCAAACATTAAATTATTACAAATTACAACACCACAAAGTCTGTTAATTATTGATAATATTTGTTGCATCCTTTAGGTGAAATACAAGTTCCACCCACATTATTCTATTACAATTATAAAAATATAGAAACTATTATAATTTGAACTCATCAATCTACTTGGGTCTAACTTCAGCCTTATAAATTACCAAACCTCCCTTCCACCTGCCAGTCCACACCTCATACAAGCCGAAATAAAGAGTGTTTTCATGGCTATCATCTTTAACATCAATACTCATACGAATCTCAGGTTTTGTTTTATTGGGTTCAGTGGCAATGTTTGCTAAGTTAATCTTTTCCCACCTGTATTTTCCCTTCTTCCCTGCCTTTGCCATCATAAAAACAGGACACCCATTCCACCCAAAATTGTCATCTTTCATCTGTATCTCAAAGATAATCTCAAAACTCTTACCTTTCTCTATTTGTTTATCCTTGACTGAGGCTGTTACTTCAAGCCAACACACCTGAATTAGCTCTGCTGCTTCTTCCTTCTCCGGCCTGCAAGTGCAAGTTTGTGAACACAAGTGCAAGTTTGTGATTTTTCTTATTTAAATCCAGTCTAACATACATCCATGCAAAATATATGGCACGGCGCACCTATTAAACAAGTGAGTCTTATATATTTGTATATTAAATTCATGGTGGACCGAGTTTAGATAATAATTTTTCATTATTATATCTATATATTGAATCTCAAATTGGTTTAAACTTATAATCTTAATGACTTAATTGCATAGTTCAATCAGTCGATCTGATGTGATCCAATTGAACATAACAGTACCAATTGATAAGAATAATTTTTTTCTCCATTTTTAGCTTTGATAAGGGGAATTAAAACCAGGATCTCATAAAAGTTCTTGGCAAATTTTACCAGCTAACAATGTTTAATTGATTTTTTTTTTGTTTTTTAATTTTTGAGGAATTTTAAAAAATGGCGATATTTCAAGGATAATTAACTCTGTTTTTAGTATTTTGAATTTCATAAAATTGATGATATGAAATTCGAAATGATTTATTTAGATGTTGCAAACACTACAAGTGTGTAATTGCAAATAAATTTTATGAAATGTTTTTTTTTTTTTTTAGTATTATAGATGATAAACTTCAAATGGAAATACAAAATCTTTTTCTTGCTAAACTTTTTTCGTTAAAAGAAAATCATGAATTGAAACTTTTTGTGATTATTTTTTATATTACCTTTTACTACCTCTATCCATTTTTGTCTCTCTCATTTGAGTTTTGCAAGGTAATTAATAAAATAATTAGATAACCTCATTTTTATAAGAATAAACTAATAATTAACTAAATTATCCTTCATCTCACCTAATTACTTCTTTTATAAATATTTATTATATTTAGTAAAGATAAAGGATAAAATTAGAAAAAAAAAGTAGTTAATTCTTCTTAGTTTTCTTAATGCGATAGATAATTTAAGAAAAAATAAAAATGCAATAGATAAAAATAAACAGATATAGTAGTATATTAATTGAGTATTATTTAACAGATGTAATGTATTTTCAAATACATAATAAATTATTAAATTAAACTAATTAAACTTTTCCTTAATTGAAGTATTAAATTTATAATTCATTAATTTAAGATAAATTGAATCAAAATCATCATATTGATTAGGAGATAAAAAAAAATCGTGACACTATTTCAATTTTATAATTAAAAAAATGTAGTGATCAATTTGTTTAGTTCAATTATTATGGTTAATTATTGAAAGGTTGTTTAAAATTAAAAGCATAGTCATTGCGCTAATAGCTTAATAAAATTGAGTACCTTACTTTTATTTAAAAAAAAATAAATTTAATAAGCAATTTTTTAACAAAATATTTTAAAAATTGAAAAATTTTATTTGCATAATTTTACCAAAAAGAAAATTTTTATTCCTTGCAAAAAAAGTCACATGAATAATTATATATCATTTTACTTAACTATAATTATTATCCTTTTTAATATTAGATTGAAATCTCTTTTTTTTTTCTTATTTAATCTATTACTGAAATATTTTATTTAAATTAATTTGTATTAATTACAACTCTAATATATATATATATATATATATATATATATATATATATATATATATCGCTTATTTTACGTTGGCATTATGTATGAAATAATAACCTAGTAGTAAGTAGAACAAATATAAATATAATTACTATTTTTGTTAAAAAAAAATTACAAAGATAATTATAAATTTTTGGATTCAACCATATATACATGTAGAGTTTATTTGACATTATTATTGAAATTACTAATTACTTTTTTCAATAATATTTAAAATAATATTTTTATTCAAAAAAATAATTTTACCCCTTTAACCTAAATACCAAACAGGTGAGTAAAGACATTTACTCATGTATGTATATCTATTCATTATTGGATGGCATTCCATATATATATATATATATATATAAAGATTTTTTTTTCAAGAAAAATTAATTCATGTTCTCACCCGTCAGGAGTATGCATCTTCCAATAGCGAGTGTCATTTCCCCATACGATATTAAGTTCCTTTGGTTTAATTGTCCTAATTGGATCCTGCATTTATGAAATTTGATTAATTAGTCATCAAAATCACAATTTATTTGCTTTCACTCAGTAATTTCTATATTTTACATCAACTTAGAAATTTTAAAAAATAATATTTTATTCTTTTGGTAAAAATTATGCCTCTTTAAGCTTATTTAGTTAAAACTTAATAAAAAAAAATTATTTGGCCAAAAAATTAAAAATTAACTTATTTAAACTTGGTGAGAAATAAATGAACATATTTAAACTTTTTTTCTTGACTTTTTCTTCCCTTTAGTTTTTAATTATCCTATTTTCTTGTATTATTTTGCTTTCACAATCTAAAATGTAGAGTTAAAATCCGCCTTATTGTTTTAGGTTGAAAATGAATTTCCCTTTTTTTCTTCCATGATATTAAATCTTTTGCAGTATTTTAATGCCTTTATTTCTTTTCTTCACTGAAGAAGTAGTAAAGAAGTAGTACAAAAAGAAGGATTGCACAAATAAGGTAATTTAAATAGTTATATAACTTTATCTTCAGGCTACACTTGTTTTACAAAAATTATTTTACGAAATATTTTTTAGTCCACTCAATTCAACTCAATTAAACCTTTATTCCAAAAATTTAGGGTCAGCTATATGGATTCACTTTAAAAGAGGAAATTATTTTTATTTTCTGAACTTTAATAATTTTATTAAATGTGAAAATACTTTATATATATATATATATATATATATATATATATATATATATATATATATATATATATATATATATGAAATAAGCACATATTACTAATTTAATAATACAATTAAATAACATAAAATATTTTTATGAAAAATAGTTTTTAACATGAAAAAAATTTTCCATATATAAATTTTTTTGAGTGAAATAAATGATGTCTAAGTTTGTGGAAATTATTTCCCTTCCCGCTGTATAACTATCAATCCCATCTAATTAAATATCACATTTATTATTTATTTAATTTTAATTTTTAAAATGAAAATTTCCAACATTAATATAATTCATTATGTCATTTTATAAGTAAATTATGAAATAATGCTTGAAATTGAATAAAATATATTTATTTTCATAAAATTTTTAAAACTTTTATTAAGATTTAGAATTTAAAATTATTACTAATGTTATGTGATATAAGAAATAGTTAATTAATTTTATTTATTATAATATAAAAATAATAATTATTATAGAATAAGGGATATATGTATATTTTATTTTAAAAAATATATAACTATTAAATTAGCTTAATTGATTGTAATTTAAAGATCTCTTTGAGGTATGCAATTGAAATCTCCTTGCCAACGCTATAATAATAATAATAATAATAATAATAATAATAATAATAATAATAATCTTGATCGGATCACCAATCTGAATCACACTTACATTACACGGGTCAATAAATAATAAATCAAATATGAAAAAGGAGAAAAAAAAAAAAAAAGCATGCCAACAATTATAGAATGTGCTCTTCCTTATGGACACAAAGGTATAGTATACCAAAAACAACTAAATGTTAAGAGCAGATTGTATAGAATCAAATAGCCATATAATCAAATAGCTATGCATTCTAACCTTTTTTATTGGAACATCTGAAGAATTTGCCATCTTGAGAGGGGAAGTAGCTTTGAAGGAAGGAAGTGAGATATATGAAGGAACTTCTTTGTTGTTTATTCAAATGCTATCTCAAGAAATGAGAATTTATAAATTAAAAAAAGAGAAGGGAAAGGAACATTGTAGCCCTCAAAGGTAAATATGGAATATAAACTTGGACGGCAAATTAAAAGAATCAAGTAAATGGACTCTTATCTTATCAAAAGAATGGAACCAAAATCTTTTGTAAGGGATATATACTTCAAGTAAGTGGCCTATATCATGCATGACCAAGAAAAGGATTGATCCTATTCCGTGCCAAGGCTCTGCTGCCATTATTTATTTATTTATTTTTCCCTTTAGTATTGATTCATTTCACAAATTACTTTCTTTTAATTGAAAAAAAAAATCTCTAAGTGTGAAGGACATTGCTCCCTAAATTTAAAGTACACCATTAAACGGTTTTATTACCCCTGGTTTAATCCACTCTCAAGAAGAGCCTATCACCAAACTCTTGAGAAGGGTCCTAAATGTTAGTAGTATGTCCTAGAACATATCATTTAGTATGTATCTTGTATATCTTTTATTAATAAAATGTATTTTTACTTTTCCGTTTACATAATATATTTATGTGTAATACAAAAATTCTATTGATATTTTGTTAGAAATTCTATTATTAAGTTGTTAAGAATATGAGTGACAATATTTCTAGTACAAAGTATCATAAATAGGTTCACAATCGAGGATACTTCACAATAAGAATATGACTTATCCAGAAAGATTTTAATCATGTTTGTTCCCAAGTTATTTATATGAGATGTAAATAAGATGGAATGGTGAGTCTCATACCATATAACAAACATGATATGCACTTATACATGATAAGTAAGCCGAACCAGTGACATTTATGACAAGCACATGGAGTTTACTCTTGTCAATACATTGTCATAAATCATATCAGTGCATATAATTTTTAGACTTGAGATAGCACAGTTATCTTGTATATAGGTGGTTTAAGTTTGATACTGCTTTCATACTTATACTGTGTATGGGTATATGGGCATGTGTTGGCTCCTACTAGTTATATATGAAGGTAGGTGTTGATCAAGATGGAATCTGTTCCTCTAAGTAAATAGGAATAAAATCCTATGTTCATTTAATTGTTCTTGATGTTTTAAGTTTCTGGCTATGACAGATAGATTTAATCAAAAAAGAGTTTTTGATGAGAAAAGTCTTTTAATCAAGAACTGGAATTAAAAGAGAACATAACATTCATAGCAAATGGGGTTTGACATAAACCATGACTCCAGCTCGAATTGGGATTTTGTAACAGAGAGATTCTAGTGCATGGTAACATATGATTATAGGTTCATTTAAGGTAAACCTTATTATTGATTGGGTGGCCATGGGATGCTATGCTAGGTGTTAACCATGGTCTATGAGGTGCATAAAATGATTTAAAGAAATAATTTATGGTAAGAAAGAGTTCTAATGATATTAAGAGTTGATATCATGTCTCATTGCCAATTAATGATTAGCCTAGTAAGTCATACACATACACAAGTAATCACCAAATTAAATATGATTTAATTAATTAATTAAAGAGTTTAATTGATTAATTAAATAGGTTTGGTTTGCAATTAGATTGCAAAGTCCCTAGCATGGCTTAAAACCAAATCTAGGTTATTGGATGTATAGTATAAGTTAAATTTATATTTAAAGTATTTAAATATGAATTTAATTAATGAGAAGTTAATTAATAGAGATTAATTAATTAATTTATATTTGATATAAATTGATTAGAAGAAGAGAAATAATTATTTTGGGTTGAGAACTCAAAATTAGACAGGGGTATTTTGGTCATTTCACAGGGTGACATGTGGCACCATGAGATGGTGACACATGACACTACACATAAGCTTGCCATATGTCTTTTAATCATATAAGATGATCAAAGTCAAGATTAAATATAGGTTTGGCACTTGGCACAATGTGATTGGTTCAATTAAACCTAGAGCTAATCAAAAGGTGACATGTGGCAAGGATTTTAAGTGGTGACCTAGCTATATAAGTGTTGTTATGAAAAGAAAACATAATAAGCTGCCATTCATCTCTTTATGCCACCTCCCTTGGCTGCTCTCCCTTCTCTTCTTCTTCATCTCTCATCAATTCCAAGAGATTAGCAAACAATCTCTTGAATTAAAAATACTAGAAATTATTTCTAGTATCCTGTTTACATTTGTAATCTCTTAAAAGGCAAAACTTGATTTTTTAATTCATAGAAAAAGCTTTAGAAGCTGTTCAAGGGCTGTCATAGGTGATCTTGGTGTGGACAAGCTAGAGGAACAACATCTGGTGTCCTAAAGACGCATCCCAAAGGTGCCAAACACACTGCAGTATATCAAGAGGTTAGTGCACTTATTCTTGATCTAATCTAGGGTTCTAATAATTAATCTGATTAATTCTAAAATCTTAAATAGCAAATGTAAATCCAAAAATATATTAAAAGAGTTTTAATATGCTGTTTATTATTGAAATCAAATAGATAAAAATAAATCTTGCATGATGCATGTGACCCTAGATGAAAAATTTTGAATTTCAATGATCTAAACTTATGTTTTTCATGCTTCCGCTCCTTCACTAAAGTGCTGAGAGTGGATACAAACCAAGCCGATCAACATGCACACTCAAACAGAGACTATCTAATTATCATGTGCTATGAGAGATCTAACTTGAGTTGGAAACCTCGACCATCAAAAGTCTTGATTTCATAAATTACTTACAATTGATCTGATTTTGAAAAAAAAAAAAAGTCCTAATAAACCTATTTATTTTTAGTAGAATGTCAAATAAGTTTAAAATTAATTTTCGGCCAAACATACCTATATACTTTATAATAAGGCTCAATAAGTCCATACATAATAAAATATTATTTTTAATAATAAAATATTGTTTTTCATAATTTTAAATATTAAAAATTATTTATTAGTTTTAATTAAAATAAAATTAAAAAAAAGAAATTGA
Source organism: Hevea brasiliensis (assembly GCF_030052815.1). Lineage (NCBI taxonomy): Eukaryota > Viridiplantae > Streptophyta > Magnoliopsida > Malpighiales > Euphorbiaceae > Hevea > Hevea brasiliensis. The sequence continues at coordinate 25,695,094 of NC_079503.1, forward strand.
AAAATATAGTGAAAATAATGAATTAATATTAAAATTATTATTTAAAATATTTTATTATTTGAAAAATCATAGACATATTTAACGCAAAATTTAATTTTGAACTTATTTAACTCTTGACTGAAAGTTAAGGACTTATTTACTTTTTTTTTATTATTATTTTTTTTTAGCTTTTCTGATAGAGACAAAAGAATCGATAAAAGGAGGTAAACTCTTCCATCAACTTATTGACTTGCAACTTAGTAAATTGATAAGAAATTATTTTTGGGATAATATAAAAAAAATATTATGAAATTTCGCATTTTGACATATGAAGAAAGATCGTAGTTTAATTTTTATCAATTTGATATCATGTATTTTTCCTGTTAATAAATATGGTTCAAATTGTTAGTTACCATTAAATAATGCTAACGTGACGAATACGTAACAATGACATGGTGACACATGGGTGCTATATGTTTGCTACACAAGTGCCACATGGGTGCCATGTAAGCATTGTGTCTGCAATGTGTCACCATATCAAAGCTACATATTTGCCGCGTTAGCATTATTTAACATTAAATAACATTTTGAACTATATTTCTAATGAAGAAAGTACAAGATATCAAATTAATAAAAATTAAATTAGGTCTCACATGTGTGTCAAAGTAGAGTATTTTTTTTTTCCATTTTCTTTTTATATAATAATTTAATGAATAACTTGATTATTATTCACTCGATAAGATAATGACTCGTAATTTAAATAACTGGATTCAAATAATTCGAATTCAAACTCAGTCGATTTGTTTCCCATCTCTATGTGTTTAAAACATTCATTAGATGGATTAAATTAAAAAATTTAGCAATAATTTATTGGATTTAGTCTAGTTCAATTTTCTTATTTATTTTTAAATTTTAATAATTAAAAAAAAACTAAAAATTAAAATATTTTGACTCACTCGAATTGATTAAATCAGCCAACAAACTGATTTAGTTATTAATCCGATTTCAAAAGTACAGAAAAGAAGTTCTATTGGTTAAAATATGATAGACCTTTAAGTAAAAAATTTTGAATATATATATATAATTTTTCAAATTGTGAGTTCTCTTATTTCAATCAAAGCCAAAGCTAACTGATTAAAAAATGTTTGCCGAGATATACTATAGAATAGAATATGTGTTGACTAGTAAGACATATTATATGAAATCTATTCATACTTTGCACAAAATATAATTTATTATTTTAATAAATTTTTTAATTTTTTAAATTTTATATCATTTTTTATAAGAAGTAATTGATAGACATTTTTAAATAATTATAAATTTAATTATAGTAATTATAAATTTGAAAAGAAAATTTCAATATGTATAAACAGATTTTCCAAAAAAAAAGTGTGATTTTAATTTTTACGCGTTCTAATTAACCACATAGTTATCTCATAATTATATGACTTCAAGTCAAATTAAATTAAAATAATGAAATCATTTTCAGTAATTTATCATTAAGTAAATTAAGTAATATGATATTATATTTTGTTAGGGTACATAACCCCTAGATACTTGTGTAATTTGGACATGACATTTTTTTAATTTTAGTAGAAGAAATACTTCTCAATTTGATGAATGATTATTTCCTATGTAAAGTAGAACTCATATTTTAGTATTAATCCTAACTAAATATAATTTCTGCAGAGATAAGGACTAAAGGATTGATACTATAAATAATAGTATTTGAAAAGAGATTGTTTACTTATAAGTGGAGAAAGGATATAGAGTTTTCATAGCAAAGATGTAACATTATGAAAATTTTAAAATTTTTATGAAAATAAAACTGAAAACTTTAGGAAATTCTTAGCTAAAGTGTCGTAATTTTTCGCAGCACAATGAAATATTGATAAAATTCTAAAAATTGGAGAATAATTAAAAAAAAAAAGAAAAAAAAAGTGTGGATAAGCTAAGCTTAGCAGGCGGAGCCCAAGTTACAAGAAGTTAGCACAACACCAAACCCTGCAAGTCAAAACCAATAGTGCCAAACTATGCCAAAACCTACTAAACCTACCAAGTGAGGCTCATTGCGCTAGCTAGCCTATCTAAGCAAAGCATAAGGCTTGTGCTAGAGAACAGAGTTGGGCAACACAAAAACACAAAAGCCTCATACACCCGCATAGTACATGTGAAGCCAGCATAAAAAAACAACATATCGTGTACATCATACTTCACTTGTGAAGTGCTAACGATTGAAGCTACTTGTCGGCCATTTTTCCACCATCTATAATAAATGTTTCTTGATTAAATTTAGTAGTGTGGTCTCCATTAATGTATTCTCTAGCTACAAAACCCCTCAAATCATCGGGATTAAGCATAGAAATGAACACATAAAACACCTAACTTTCTAATCTCTTCTCAACTATTTGTGTCACGGCTAGACCTCGCAAGCCATATTGAAAGTAGGACTTAGTTCAGCATTACGCCACCAAAGCCTATAAAAAGCTTAACCATACCAAATCCATAGCCAAGCCCATTTGGGATGCCCAATACTAAGAAAGTAAATGGTTAAATTCTAACTATATTTTGAGCTTCCCAACAGGGAGTTTCACTCACCCAATCTATAAGGGCAATAAACACATGTAATTGTGTGATGCCCCACACTTAGGGTATTCAAAATCCATAGCTAAAGAGGGAAATGTCCCATGAAATCTAGAAGACAAGAAAGATTAAGGGGAATGGTGTCTTTGGAAGGAGGATAGGAAAGAAGGGATTCAAGTGTAACAGGTCTATCTTAGCAAGTTCAATCGCTGAAATTGGTCTGGGATAGAATATATAAATAAAAGGATGGAGATCCCACCAACCCTCTCCCTCATTTTCTCCCATTCTCTTTCCTTTCCTCCTCTCTCCCTTTGCTTCCTCTGCCCCTTAGCCCTAAAACCCTATACCTTAGCCTCTCTATGGAGAAAAATCACCCTAAAACCTATAAAAGAGTAAAGAGTACCCTTTTCTTCCCTCCCTCAAGTGAGATGAAGAAGAAGTGGGAGAACTCCTCCCAATGGAAATTCTAGCAAGGAGGTAAGTTTCCTTCTCCTTCTTCTTAGCTTAATTAAAAATTGTAGGGTAGTATTTTATAAAAGAGTTGGTTTTAGATTTGGTTTAAGGTTGATTTAGGGCTTTGAATAAAATTGTGGGAATTAAGTTTCAATGTCTAGATTTAAGTAAATAAGTTGTACTTATAGTTGTTTAAATTCTAAAAAGATGCAGAGAGCCCATAATGAGAACCTTAGGACTAATTATTGGGATTTGATGGTTGAAACCCTAATTTTAGCATTGTGGATGAATTTTGGAAGATCTAAGGTTCGACAGTTGAACCTTTAATATTCAGCAGCCTATTCATGTGAATAGTTATGTGAACAGTACATGGCCAAAGTTCTGCTATTGACGTTCAAGACTTTGACCACCAAACTTGCCCTCACTGAGAATCCCAAATTTAGTTGATTATGTATAAGTCCTAAATTAAGAACCTCTAAATCCCCTTTCCTTGTAGACATGAAGATAAGAGGCACAGGGCCTATAACAAAGGGATCTTGAGGTCTAATGGCAATAAGAGAGGTAATAGAGTCTAGTAACCCAAGGTGAGTAAAAACCTAACTCTTTTAAGTAAATGTTTTCTTAATGCATAAGTATGCATCCATATGCATCATGATGTATTCTATTAATTATTTTGCATCCCTAGGATTATTTATATAAATGTATAGTATGTTCACGAATGTGCTACATAAGTTAAATGTATTGTGTTGGTAATTCATGGATGACTCCCTAGTTCATATTGGGAAAGATAAAGGAAAAGTTAAGGAAAGACATGCATGCATATGAGCTCACTTATGAAAGTAAAGGAAAGGGATGTTGGGCAAGGTAATTTTGTGTGTCTGACATTTGGATATCAAGGATTACAGAATCTACCTTAAGTAAATAATGACTTCTATGTCCTTGATATCCATTACATGAATGTTAAAAGAAAGTGTAACATCCTCATTTATGTAGTCCGTGTGTTCTACTGTATCGACAGCCAATTCCTGCTCGGACAGCCATAATGCCTGAAACTACACTTAAATGATGGTAAAAAGGCATAAAATGATGAAATATATGATAAGAAAATATAAGAAAAATTAAGAAAAAATAAAAGAGATAAAATGAAACTAGGTTAAATGAGCCAGAACCATAGCGATGGGTGATCGCACTGGGAAGTTATGGCGAGGACTGTTGACTAGCCCTGGACAGCGGGAAACCCTGGAAAATATTTTCGGGACCTAATTCAACGTCTACTGAGGTATAATTGACATTGAAAATGTCAAAGAAAAATTAGTAAGTCAATATAAACGAAAACAAAAATTTAAGAAATCAGCGGGTCAAGGAGTTAATCGGTAACACCAAAAAAAAAATAGAAAATGCAACCCGAAGAGGGGCATTTTGGTTATTTGATACCTAGAGTTGGCTTTTGACCTAAATGTCCATTAAAAATAAGTAGTGTTAAATTTTGAAAATGCTATGAAAATGAGAAACTTGATATATAATGTAAATAGTGAAAAATTCGGGTGTTAATTGCAATTAGAGAAACTTAGGATTATTTAAATGCTTAATTAAGATTAGCGGAGCACTAAGTGGATTATAAAAGGGTGCTAAAGACAAGAATTGGCCACTTCCATCTTCTTCTTCTTCTTCATTCCATAATCAAGCCGAATTTCATTTTCAAAGAAAAACTCCATTGCCGTCCATAAAAAAGCTCCATGCCTCCATAATCAAGCCATGAAATCTTCAAGTCTTCTTCATTAAAGTTGGTCTATACACCTTGGGGAAGATATTGGGAGCAAGAAAGAAAGGTTTTGGTAAAGTTTTGGGTAAGCTTCAAAAGAGGTAAATGCTTATTTTCCCTTATGTGCTTCATTAAAGTTTTAATTGAGGTTATGGTGATTTAGAATATGGAAGAATTTGATGAGTGTTGACAAGTCCCTAATTCAGCAGCCTTCATGTCCATGGATTTATGACTTAATTCTTCATGTATATAGTGATTTGAAGGGTTAATTAGAGTGCTCAAATGTATTAGAGTTTAATTAGTATGTGTATGTTTGAATTAGGTATTTGAAGTAAGGTTGTGAATTGAATATGGGAAATTTGAAGCATATGTGTCACAGCTTACCCCTCTGTAAGGCATAACATGATCCCGTAGAATACCTAATGAATTACCGAACTTCACCGACCGATAACTCATTAAGTATCCTACAAGGGATTTTAAAACTATTTTCTTACTTTTTAGAAGTGGTGAGCATTTTCTTACATTTAATAGAAGTTTAAAAACTAGTTCAAATTTTTGTCCATTTTATTTTTACGCAAATTTTTGAAAAAATTTCGGCAGACTGCCTTCTATATTTTAAGAAAATAGTTCTTCAAAAACCTGTAAAAACACTTTCAATATTTCATTTCATCAAATCAAACACTACCACAACAAACTCAACATCCATTTTTTGCCCAACTCTAAAATTCAAAATAATTCTCATATCGATTGTCTTCAAAATATATCACTAAATAACTTTATTCATTTTTAATTAAAGTAAAGTCAAACTACATTTATCATCCAAAATATACATGAGAAAATCCAAACTAATATTATTACAAACTCTATACAACTGCTCATGACCAGTTATACATGTACATTGTCACACCTTACCCCTCCGTAAGGCATAACATGATCCTGTAGTATACCTAATGAATTACTGTTTTGCTATTTTGCAATCACCGCAAGTGCACATATCACTAACAAGTAATAAAGTGATAATTAGAGTATCGTTCCCATGAGAAATTTTATTTAGCAAGTACTAATCTACTCAGAAATCTTGACTGTCTAGGCTATCGAATACTTAGGGAATGAAGTTTGTTAACTTTAAACACTAAAATGGTAAACTTAAAATGAAATGATTTATTTGAAGCAATTCTGAAATTAAGATTTCACACTTGAATCTTACTAGGGATGTTATCTCATTTATTTACTAAATTGAGGATCATTTTCCTTGATGAAAATTAGTCCTAAGTTATCCTAAATCCTTTCTCAAGGCATCTAGAGTATATTCTAATTAACTCGAACCCTACTTTCATGGTGATCAAATTAATTAAAATCCTTTAAGACCTTTGACTAATTTTTAGGTTCCACAAAGGTATCAGCCTATGTCTAGGTCAGAATTCCTAGGTTCAAGATCTTGATTTTCTAATGTTAATCTTCACCTTTCAGTCCTTCAATTAACATCTACAATCATAATTAAGTGGGTACCGACATATAGCATGCATTAAGATCGCAAGAAATTAAATCAAGAAACGAATCTCAAATCCAATAAATAAAACTCAGTGTTCATCAATAATAATAATTACAAGAGCTACTCTCCCAAATCCAGAATAAGAAAACTACTCACTCATGGTGAGTTCAACAAATGTTATGATAAAAAGTAAAAAAAAAAAAAATAAATAAAAAGAGAGTTATGCAGAAGAAATAAAGTAATAAAAATTTGTCTAAGGAGATGAAATGAAGGAACCAAAGAGAGTTTGTAGCTTTGATCTTGTGGAGCTTCAGCTGGAAAACTTTTTTTGGTACTGATGTAGAGCTCGACAACAACAACCTTCAGCAGCAGTCCCAATGACAGTGACCAACCCCCCTTCCTGATGTTTTCTTTTTTATTTATATTGGTTGCTCTAGGGTTAGGTCATTTTGAGTCCAAAAGGCTTTAGGAGTCTCGTTCGAATTAGAAAAAAGGAGGGGAATTCGAGTTAGAAAATAGGCTGTAGCATAGTACACAGCCTGTGTGTCACTACACGGGTCCTGCAAAGTAGGGCTGTGTAACTTGCTGGAGGAGAATTGCATGGTCTTGTTTTGGCACAGAAAGTTACACGTGTCAGTGCCAACTACACGGGCCATGTACTGTTGTTCCCATAAGGTTCTTTAAGCTTGTGCCCTGCAGAGATTTACACGGGTCCCTGTAGATTACATGGGTTTACTTACACTACTCGTGTACTTGTGTTTCTCACCGATTCTCTTCACTTTCTTCTGGCAGAGAGTTACACGGGTCTGGGGTTTGGTTTACATGACTCGTGTACTTTGTATCAGCAACAATTCTTTATCTTTTTACCTCTCTAAGCTTTCCTTTACACTCCCATCCTTTGGGGCTTCACTCAAACACCTGAAATAATGCAGAAAACATGGAATTAAGGGCTTGGCAACAAAATTTATGAAAACTAATGAAATCAACTACTATGCATGAAAATACTTGCCTAAATGCTATGATTTAGAATACAAATGTGCTAATATATATACAATTCAAGTGTATCAAATACCCCCAAACTCAAACTTTTGCTTGTCCTCAAGCAAAACAAAACTCTGTTTTCAAGCACATTTCAGGGGATACTTAGGAATACAACCATCAATGTAATAAGCATAGAATTGAACTCCTCCAACCTTCATACCAACTCCCCTCTTTCAAGGCATAAGGGTTCTAATAGCTGCCTGTTTGGAACTTCACCTCATTTCATGGTGTTTCGACTAATTATTCCTCTATACAAGACCATTAATAAGCCACAAACAACCTATTTTATCGAGATAGAATTAAAAAACACTAACTCCCTCAAATCTGCCTCTTTCATAAGTAATTGAGATGAAGTATTTCAATTCTAACTCCATAGGCATATCTTAATTTTCTATCTCCACTAATGTAGCATGTGCTTTTTCAAAAGATCAAAAGGTCTTTAAAAGGGTGGTAATGGGACTAGAGGTATAAACTTGATTGCTAATGAAAGGTTTTTAGGGAATGCAAATATGAGGATAGCATGTATGCATAAAATCCAAGTATACTGAGTTCATTTTTACATATTTTGTGTGGAGAGGAAAGGCTTTAACTTTTTATATTGTCAAGCATGCTTCCATAACACTTATCTTGAGACTTCTTTTCTTTTTCCTTTTTGTCCTCTCCCTCAAACTCATTGCTTTTGCTGAGTTGGAAAGGCAAATTTTTCTTTGGCTTCAATTGCACACTCGCATTCTTTCTTGAGTTTCACATCCTCTATTCATTTTCTTTATGCATTTTGCTTCCTCAAAAGGGTATGGTAGTTGTTTAGGTTAGGGGCTAGGTGAATAACATGGGTAAGCAATAAATTTTAAGGGATGAACATAGGCTTCAAGTTGGCTACAAGGGATATACATTTTAATTTAGAGGTGGCTAAGGCATAGTAAGGCAGTATCAAAGAATGCCTTAATCATCTCTTCATCAAACATATGCTAGGATTTCGCCTCGATAGGTTCGAGAGATATGTTCTAGAGCTAGTGAGGCAATTTTTGAGTTTGCTTATGTTTCAAAATTTGTTCTCCTAATTTTACAAGTTCAATGTGATAAATTAATAGTTATGAAGAGGTTTAGCTAGTCTAGTTCCATAAAAGAGATTAGCTTCTTCACAAACAACATGTTAGAATCCCTTTTTGCCCATCTAGATACGTTTATTCCTCTATCCCGTGGAGTCCAATTATTAGCTTACAAAAAATTTGGTTATAGTGCTAAGTTTCACAATTTACAATCCAAAAATTTTCAAAAATTCTCGAAAATTTTGATACACAAGAATAATGTAGCTGAATTTAAACAATGCAATGATGTGCATGTAATGATATGCAAGTGCAAATGTATCCCCCCCAAAACTTAAATCAGACATTGTCCTCAATGTCAATATAATGTGCAAGATCAGATTAAGCGTACAAAAATTTTAAGGAAGCATAATATTTATTAAGCATGGAAAATTTTTGAACATAAAGCAAATAAAAGAGACCTATGGTTGCAAGTTAGGATTAGGGCATGTAAGATATTACAATAAAGATCCTATCCTATAGTCCTATCTCTAAAAGGTCTCTGATGATGGTGATGGTGATGCTAGTGATCCTTGCTTCTCTTCCTCCTCATCTAGTTTGTCCATTAGAATGTCCAACTTATTGTGTGCTTCTTGGAGGCTGTCCTCGATAGCTCGCATCCTGCCGTATATTGTGGTCTCCATGCATTGCAGGTATGCAAGGACCGGGTTTGTCGGTGGTGGTATGTATGGAGGCAATTGGATAGGGGACTCTTCGAACATCCGCTCTTGCCCTTCTTCTTGAGGCTGTGAAGTCTCACTAGGTCCCTCCCTTGCCTCGTCTCTCCGAGTGATGGTGTTTCCTTCCGTATCCACCAAGTAGCATTTGTTGCCCACCTTCTTACATATCCCCATGGATATGCAGATAGTTTGATCAATAATCGATGTTCTAGTAACAAAGCGCAGTCTGTGATGTCCTGGAACAAAGCCGAAGTGGAGAGCAATGGTGGTGACAAGGCCTCCAAGCACTATGTGCCCGATAAGCTGATGGTAAAGGCGTTAGAGATGGTTGCATAATAAAAAGCCAGTGCTACACTGCTGCTCGATGACCATGCACCATAGGAAAAATAGCTCACTGGCATTGACAACGCCAAGGTTATCGCCACGGCCCATGATGGTGCGGGCAGCGAACCGATACATGTATCGTAATGCTGGACTAGTGATGCCCATTGATTTGGATTTGCTAGAGTTGTAGGGCTCTGTGTTTGGTGTAATGGAATCCCAAAAGTTGATGTTGTTGTACAACATGCGGTTCCTTGGGATTTCTTGTTGTACAACTGTCAAAGCCGAAGATGGCATTGAACTCGTCCATATTCATTACCCGGTCTACACTCAGTAGGCGAAACTCAATTCTGCCCCTGTCTTCCCTATCGGTGGTGAAGGAGCGGAAGCATGAAAAACACAAGTTTATATCGTTGAATTCAAAAAATTTTCACCAAGGGTCACATGCATCATACAAGATTTATTTTTATCTATTTGATTTTAATGATAAATAACATATTAAAACTCTTTTAATATATTTTTGGATCTATATTTGCCATTTAAGATTTTAGAATTAATCAGATTAATTTTAGAACCCTAGATTAGATCGATAACAAGTGCACTAACCTCTTGATGCACTGTAGTGTGTTTGGCACCTTTGGGATGCGTCTTTAGGATACCAGATGTTGTCCCTCTAGACCAAGATCACCTATGGCAGCCCTTGAACAGCTTCTAAAGCTTTTTCTATGAATTAGAAAATCAAGTTTTTCCTTTTGAGAGATTGTAACACCCCTCACCCGACTACAGTGTAGCCGAGCAAGGCGTGCTACATTCGGTGCTGGAGCACCCTAGCTTACCTTACTTTATTTCTTTAAAAATTTTGTTCTCATTATATTTAATATCGTTTATTTTTTAACAGAGAAACTAATGGAGTTTCCCCTATTTTATTATCGTTTGACGTGTTTTACTATTCACCTGTTTAAAAATTTCAATAATATTTTACAATAAAAATCTCATCAATTATTTTCATAACCATCTCATAATTCACATCTCATTCATATATCTCAATTTTATATTCATTTCCATGCATTATCTATATATTTCAAATCTGTCTTCAAATCCATACAATCTCATTCATGCTCAAATCACATAAGTAAAATTTTCAAATTTCATTAATTTACATAATTTCATAATTTACATGATATATAAATTAATTACATATGAAAAAGCTAATTTATTAATTTACATCACATTCCTATTAATTACCTGTTCATAATATACATTACAATATAATATCTATGCATTTTATACAAAATATAAAATATAATCTATATGGGCCCTATCTACATGCATTGCTAAGGAGGTGACAACCTTGAATACTTCAGACATTTCTGCAGATCAGAACTCCCAAAATTCCTACCAAACGCGTCCATTGGGTTCTAGTTGATTTGCGAAGGAAACAATTCCATCGCGCTAAGCATTGCTGCTTAGTGGTGCAATAATATAACAAGAAATAATATACAAATAAAGATAGAAATAAAACATAATTCAAATAATTAAGATTTGTTTATACTTCACATGTGGTTTCTAAAATTTAATAAGTTTTATCTTAATTTAGTCTTCTTTGGAAGTGTTTATTTCGCCAATGTACAGTAATAATGTACATAGAAAAATGATCTAAAAATAATAAATTTATGCTTATATTATTATGTAAGTCACATTTGCAATATTTATTTATGTTATAATTTTCTTTACTAATCTTTTAGCATTTTCTCTATACTTGCTAGGTTGTCTCAGATTGTTTCATAATAAGTAAATTTTGATATCGGTCCAGTTCATTTCGATTCTTTCTAATAAATAACTATTCTAATTTATTTTAGGTCATCTAACTCATTTATTTAATTTCTAATATTTTTTTTATTACTAATATTTTTAACTTATTTCAATAAATTTCACTGCCCAAGTAACCTATGACAGGCTGACTAAACTGAATAACGGGTCGTTGGCACTGGACACCGAGATGTCTCGGGCCGTCATACCATGGGACGTGAAACGTCAACCACGTGTGCAGTCAGTATGGCTAAAAAGCCATGATAACACATAATTGGGCATAAAAGCCATGAATACAGGCATAAACACATAATCGGGCATAAAAACCATGAATACAGGCATAAAGCCATGAATGTGGGTATAAAGCCATGAATACGGACATAAAGCCATGAATACAGGCATAAAGCCTTTCGCAGTACTGCTAAAACAATACCCTATTGGCATGCCAAACTATCCAATCTGACACACATGTCTAGGCAATACAAGGGCACATAATATCATTAAATATTAATATATTGTGTTTTATGAGTTTATTATTTCATGATAAATTTCATAATTTATACATTCATCATAATATTCATACATTCCTTACATCATTCATATTGATCACAATTCATAACAATGGTGTTCATATACCATTGTACTCAAAACGTTCTTCCTTTCTCTTATAAAGAAAACTAATGTTCCATTCATATTTTTATGTGATTCATTTATTCATTACAATATTTATATGGATTCATAACTCATACAAGGTGTTATTATCTTATTTGTAATGGAAACATAAATCCTAATGTAAACCTCATCCCATTTATACTCAACAATCCATCTAGGTTAATGTCATTTCATATTCAAGTGGTATTACTTATGTTTTATTAGACCTACTAATAATGGGAATAAATCTTAACTATATACTCACATAACTTAAATGTCCATTAAGTCATTTAGGTGAATTACTATTCCTATTCCAAGTAATCCATGAATGTTTCATGGATTCCAAATTTCATACCTTAATTTCCTCTACCAATTTAGCTATTATACTTTGTGTCTTTGTATTACTATTCACATTACTATTCACTCAAATTGTTGACTTTTTAATACATAATAAATTTATTGAACCTAAGTTCACCAAGATACCACATTTTTCATTTTATTTTTGTTGGTATTGATTTCCAATACCATTTCAAAGCTTATCTTATGTTATTCAAAATTTTCAGATTTCATGCCCTAGGTTTACTATTCCATTAGTCATTTTTGCAGTGGGAATTTGGAAAAATGTTCAACATGAAAGTTGTTTTTTATTTTGTCTAGTTGAATTTCCTTTTTTTGAATCACTCCATTTGGAGTTTTATAGCTCAAGTTATGGCCTAAAAACCATGACTGGCCGGATTGGGCAGAACCCAAAATTCTGGGTAAAATTGTTTCTGTCAGATTTGGTAACTCAAGTTTGGTTGGAAATTTGACTAGGTTATGATCATAATTTGGGTTAGGTTTCTTCATGAAAGTTGTTGGTCTATATCTCAACTTGTTTATGGTAAAATTTCAGGTCAATTGGACCTTACTACATTGAGTTATGGCCAAATGACCAAATACTGTTCATTTGGTCATTTTGCCCAGGCAGATTGCAGGTCACCTGGATTAGGGCAAACTTTTGGTCAAGTTGGTTTGGTTTTCTGGGCATGGTTTCTTCACCAAAGTTGTGCCATTATGTGTCTAGTTTCACCTCCAATTGGCCTCATACCAATTGGAGTCACACAACCTCAGTTATAGGTCAAACAATGCCCTGGACTCATAGGTCCAAATTTCCTGCATAAGAGAAGCACTCCCAATTTTCAATTTCACCCAACTTCCAAACTTCAATTCAGATTTATAACACTTCTAATAGTCAATAATCAACCTCAACATCATCAAATTCAAGTCACAACACAAAATTCCATATTTGAGCAAATCCTAAATCAACTTGCAATAATTTTAAATTCCAAGAGAATTTCTAGCACTAACATTATTTTTCTAGCTTCAAGCAACCTTCAATCACCCTTCACTTCAATCAAACTCCACTTCCCCCTTGTATTCCACTTCTGGCCAGATTTCTCAATTGGAAATTGGTGTGTTTTCTTCACTTCAAGGCTGGATATGAAGTTCCCTCAAGGTTTCCAACAATTTTGGTGAAGAGAGGGTGGTGGTTTGAAAGCTTGGAATGGTGGATCTATGGTGAAAATGAAGAAAATTGAGAGAGAATGGTGAGGAGGAATTGAGACTGCAGATTTCGCTGGAGAAGAAGGTAGCTTTTTCCCATTTTAAATTCATTTTTATCCATTTTTATTAGTCCGTCAAATGGTGATTGGGTGGAGGCATTGTTAATGACATCATGTGATGTCATAATTCCCAATTTCTTTCATTTTCTTTTTCTTTTCTTCTCTACTCATTTTCAATTTAATTTTTAGTAATATTTATTCATATATTAGATCATAATAATTATTTACTTAACTGGACAAGTCAGCCAAAAATTATCTCTGAAGACGAAATGACCAAAATGCCCTCCGTTTGGCTTAACAGACTAAAATTGTCTGTACCGATTGAAAAATTTTTATAAACATTTTCTTGGCATTCTAATGTCATAGAAACCTCAATGACTCTTCTTTGGAGTCTCAAAAATTATTTTATGAATTTTCTCCCTAGTCTAGGGCTCCTAGTTGCGAGAACTGCAACTTCCCACTAGGTTACCCATCGCTAGGGCACCGGCTCATTTAACTTGGTTGTATTTTATTTCTAAAATTTTTTCTAAATTTTTCTTATTAATATTTGAGTTATTTATGACTCCTCACTCTAGTCTAATTATTTTTCCAGATGTTCTAACTGTTTGAACCGACACCGGTCACCAAAATAGTAGAATGTACGTAATTGCTACAGTGAGGGTGTTACAGAGATTAGAGATGTAAACAGAACACTAAAAACAATTTCTAGTATTTTTAATTCAAGAGATTGTTTGCTAATCTCTTGGAATTGATGAGAGATGAAGAAGAAGAGAGGATGGTAGCCTCAAGGGTGGTGACACAAAGGGAGGCAGCAGCTAGTTGTGTTTTGTTCTTTCATCCTTACACTTATATAGCTAGGTCACCACTTAAAAACCTTGCCACATGTCACCTTCTGATTGGCTCTAGTTTAATTGATCCAATCACATTGTGCCAAGTGTAAAACCTATATTTAATCTTAATTTTAATCATCTTACATGATTAAAAGACATTTGGCAAGCTTATGTGTAGTGCCATGTGTATGGTGCCACATGTCACCCTGTGAAATGACTAAAATGCCCCTGTGTTTTAATTTTGAGTTCTCAACCTAAAATAATTATTTCTCTTCTTCTAATCAATTTATATCAAATATAAATTAATTAATTAATCTCTATTAATTAATTTCTCATTAATTAAATTCATATTTAAACACTTTAAATATAAATTTAACTTATACTATACATCCAATAACCTAGATTTGGTTTCAAGTCATGCTAGGGACTTTGCAATCTAATTGCTATCCAAACCTATTTAATTAATCAATTAAACTCTTTAATTAATTAATTAAATCATATTTAATTTAGTGATTACTTGTGTATGTGTGTGACTTACTAGGCTCATAACTAATTGGCAATGAGATATGATATCAACTCTTAATATCATCAGAACTCTTTCTTACTATAAATGATTTCTCTAAACCATTTTTTGCACCTCATAGACCATAGTTAACACCTAGCATAACATGCCATAGCCACCCAATCAGTAATAAGGTTTACCTTAAATGAACCTATAATCATATGTTACCATGCACTAGAATCTCTCTGTTACAAAATCCCAACCCAAGCTGGAGTCATGGTTTATGTCAAACCCCATTTGCTATGAATATTATGTTCTCTTTTCATTCCAGTTCTTGATTAAAAGATTTTTCTCATTAGAAACTCTTTTCTGATTAAATCTATCTGTCCAGGCCAGGAACTTGAAATGTAAAGAACAATTAAATGAACATAGGATTTTATCCCTATTTACTTAGAGGAACAGATTCCATCTTGATCAACACCTACCTCCATATATAACTAGTAGAAGTCAACATATGCCCATATACCCATACACAGTATAAGTATGAAAGCAGTATCAAACTCAAACCACCTATATACAAGATAACTGTGCTATCTCAGATCTAAAGATTATATGCACTGATATGATTTATGACAATACATTGATAAGAGTAAACTCCATGTGCTTGTCATAAGTGTTACTTGTTCGACCTACTTATCATGTATAAGTGCCTATCATGTTTGTCATATGGCATGAGACTCACCATTCCATCTTATTTATATCTCATATAAATAACTTGGGAACAAACATGAATACAATCTTTCTGGATAAGTCATGTCCTTATTGTGAAGTATCCTCGATTGTGAACCTATTTATGATACTTTGTACGAGAAATACTGTCACTTATATTCTTAACAACTTAAGAATAGAATTTCTAATAAAATATCAATGGACTTTTTTATTACACATAAATATATTATGTAAACAGAAAAGTGAAATGCCTTTTATTAATAAAAATATGTACAAGATACATATTAAATGATATGCTATAGGGCATAATACTAATAATCTCCCACTAGCACTAGAGCCATTCATTACAATATATTAGACCCATCTTCTCAAGATATCGATCTAGCTGAGTCTGTGACATAGGCTTAGTGAATGGATCAGCTGGATTTTCAGCTGATGCTATTTTCTGCATGGCTACATCACCTCATCCAACTATTTCTCTGATAATGTGGTAGCGCCTTTTTATGTGTTTGGATTTTTGGTGAGACCGGGGTTCCTTAGCCTGTATAACTGGTCCATTATTGTCACAGTGAAGGGGAACTGCTGACTCAATGGAAGGGACTACTGCAAGTTCTATCACAAACTTCTTTATCCAAACAGCTTCCTTTGCAGCATCTAATGCAGCAATATACTCAGCCTCGGTAGTGGAATCTACAGTCGTGCTCTGTTTGGAACTCTTCCAACTGACTGCACCTTCATTACAAATGAACACATACCCAGAGGTAGACTTTCTATCATTGATATCTGATTGGAAATCAGAATCAGTATAACCATCCAATTGCAAGTCTCCACCTCCATAAATCAAGAATAAATCCTTAGTTCTTCTCAAGTACTTAAGGATATTCTTGACAGCTATCCAGTGATCCAAACCTGGATTGGATTGATACCTACTAGTCAAACTAACAGCATATGCAATATCCAGCCTAGTACACAATATTGCATACATTAAACTTCCAATATAGAAGCATATAGAATCCTGGCCATTTTATCTCTTTCTTCAGGTGTATTTGGAGACATCTCTTTAGAAAGGTGGATACCATGTCTCACTGGTAACAATCCTCTCTTGGAATCAAGTATGTTAAACCTCTTTAACACCTTTTCCAAGTATAGACTTTGGGATAAACCAATTATTTTTTTCGCTCTATCTCTATAGATGTGAATCCCAAGAATATAGGTTACCTCCCCTAAGTCTTTCATGGAGAATGTATTTAATAACCATACCTTTACAGTTGTCAATATACCTGTGTCATTACCCATCAACAGTCTGTCATCCACATATAAGACAAGGAAAGTGATAGCACTGTCACTAACCTTCTTATATACACATGGCTCATCCTCATTTTTGTTAAACCCAAATAACTTAATGGCTTCATCAAAATGAATGTTCTAACTCCTCGAAGCTTGTTTCAACCTATAAATGGATCACTTTAGCTTGCATACCTTGGAACCATCTTGGGATTCAAAACCCCTAGGTTGCTCCATGAAAATGTTTTCTTCAATGTATCCATTGATAAAAGCTATTTTGATATCCATTTGCCAAATCTCATAATCATAGTATGCAGCTATTGCTAATAGAATCCTAATTGATTTAAGCATGGAAACAGGTGAGAAAGTTTCCTCATAGTCGATTCCTTACCTTTGGCGAAACCCTTTTGCTACTAGCCTTACCTTATAGGTCTTTACCTTTCCATCAGAACCAATTTTCTTCTTGAAAAGCCATTTGTTCCCTATAGGTACAATACCTTCCGGTGGGTCAATAAGATCCCAAACTTGATTCTTATATATGGAATCAATTTCGGATTTCATAGCATCAATCCATTTTGAAGAGTCTATATCTGATATAGCTTCTTCATAGGTAAGTGGATCATCTCCATGATCTACTTCTTCATGAGTAGACAACTCTTATTCTTCTTCATGAAGGAAACCATATCTCACTGGTGGGTGAGATACCCTAGTTGTTCTACGAGGAACAGTTGTAGATGTTTCATCAACGGGTGTAGGTTGACTAGATGGATCTATATCCATCTGATCTGTTGGTTGGTCAGAATTCTCCAATTCTAACTATATTTGCCTTCCTTTGCCTCTTTCTTGAACAAACTATTGTTCAAGAAATGTGGCATCTCTAGTTACCACAACCTTTTGTGAAGTAGGCAAATAAAAATAATATCCAAAATTGTCTTTTGGATATACAACAAATTGACCCTTTTCTGATATGGTTTCCAATTTATCAGTGTTCAGCTTTTTGATATAAGCTGGACAACCCTAAATCTTAACATGCTTAAGACTTGATTTTCTTCCATGCCATATCTCATAAGGTGTGGAAGAAACTGATTTTGATGGAATCCTATTCAGACTATACAAAGCTGATTCTAATGCAAATTCCCAAAAGGAGATTGGCATATCAGTATAGCTCATCATACTACGTACTATATCCAATAGGGTACGATTTCTCCTTTCAGATACACCATTCAGCTATGGTGTTCCTGGAGGAGTCAGATGGGAAACAATGCTATTCTCTCTCAAGTATTCATCAAATTCAGTACTCAAATATTCACCTCGACGATCTGATCGAAGAGCTTTAATACTCTTTCCTGTTTGATTTTCTACTTCAGATTTAAATTCTTTGAACTTTTTAAAGGATTCATGTTTGTATTTCATCAAATACAAATTCCCAAACCTTGATTTATCATCAGTAAAGGTAATAAAGTAATTAAAACTGCCTCTAGCCATTTCCTTAAATGGACCACATACATCACTATGTATTAGCTCTAAAATATTTTCAGCCCTTAGCCCTTGTCCAACAAAGGGTGATCTAGTCATTTCGCCTTGAAGGCAAGATTCACAAGTTGGAGTAGGCTCAGAGCCCAATGAGGAAAGAATCCCCATTTTCTCCTGTTTTGCAATCCTATCTTCTGCAACATGACATAACCTTAAGTGCCAAATATATTTTGAACTTAAGTTGATTTTCACCATGGCATTGCATTCATTTAGATCACTTGCATTCATTTTGTGTTTGTCATTATTATCTAAATAATAAAGACCATCATTCATATTACCCGAATCAACATATTTATTTCCAAAATAAATATTGCAAACATCATTTGTGAACTGAAATTCATAGCCATTTCTAGTCAAACTAGATCTAGAAATGATGTTCTTAAAAGCATCAGGTACATATAAAATATTATCCAAACACAAAACATGTCCAGACATATAAAAAGATTTAGATCCTATGGCTAAAGCTTTAACAGTTGAGCCATTGCCAATCCGGACTCTAACATCTCGAGAATGCAAGCTGCTACCATTTGCTAGTTCTTGCATATCATAAGAAATGTGAGAACTGGAACCAGTATCTAAAACCCAAGCTGTAGATGAACTATGAGTATCATTAGAATCTAAATAACAAGATATGGACATACCTTCCGAAGGTCTATCCTTCTTGTCCTTCAGAGAAGTAAGATACTCTGGGCAGTTCCTCTTCCAATGCCCATCCTTCTGGTAGTGGAAACACTTTCCTTTGCCTTCATCAGCTTTAGTCTTCCCTTTCTGTTTAGCTATTTTCTTGGAAGGACCAGGAATCTGAGGTTTCTTTTTCTTATTGCCCTTCTTCTTATTGGACTTTCTAGTAGAAGAAGATGCAATCAAAGTTACCTCTTTTCCTTTATTGCCTGACATATTCTTTTGGGCAATAACCAGCATGCTGAGTAAACCAGCCAAGGTGCATTCTTGTTTAGTCATATGAAAATTTATTACAAAATTCCCAAAAGACTTAGGAAGGGACTGAAGGATCAAATCCATCTGCAGTTGGAAATCCATGTTAAAGTCAAGATGTTCCAGCCGCTCAATTAGCCGAATCATCTTGTGGGCATGATTCCCAACATTCTGTCCCTCAGACATCCTCATGCGGAACAAGTGCCTAGATATCTCATACCTAGCATTCCTGTTGTGCTCACCATACAACTCTTGTAGGTGAAGGAGGATCTCACTCGCACTTTGCATGTTCTCATGCTGCTTTTGCAACTCATTACTCATGGAAGCAAGCATGTAACACTTAGCTCTCATATTATGCTCCTTCCACTTGTCCAAAGTTTCATGTTCCTCTTGGGTGGCCTTTGGAGGTAAGGGACTAGGAACATTTGAGTCTAGAACATATCCTATATGTTCAAGGTTCAGGACAAGTTTCAAATTTTTTTAGCCAATCAGACAGATTAGGTCCTATCAACCTATTGCGATCAAGTATGCTTGCAAGGATATTGGATGGTGGTGGTTGTTCTGTGCTCATAATTATCAGAAAATTAACTGCAAAAAATAACCAGATTAATTAGTAAATGTATCATGTAATTAACCAAAATGATTATGGTCTTTTAATCAAATTTGTCCTCCTATTAACTTAGCGAATCCAACACTTCCAAAGTAAAAAATGGAAATCCTAGTTGGATGGATTTCTAGTGGGTGATTGAATTCTTATAATTCTATTGATCATCCTCAGGTACATCTATTATTAGAATTACAATAAATTATAAGTGAGCAACTCCTTGCCCATCACATCTCATATGAGGTTCAATCGTTTACCTAGCCCCCTAATACTCAAAATCTCAGGTACATCCATTATTGACTTATCTTGCATTAGTTAAGTTGATCCCATTGAGCCAGTAATTATGCAAATAATTTTAATGTCCTCAGGTATATCCAATATTGGCCACCAAACCATTTACATATTTACAACATCTCATGCTTAATAATTATTCTTAAGAAAATCTCTTAAATTAATTGCATCTTATGCAAGTATTTAAAATTTTTTAAAATAATTGCCTCAATGGAGGGCCCACGTTATAATTACTTTAATTATAGCATTTCCAACTTAATCATTTGTTTAGAAGATTTTATGGTCATCCTAATTACTATTAAGGTCTCACTTTGCATATTTTCCATTTAGCATGCATATATCATATACTTACATACATTCACATACATCTCATGCATTCATGGATAAACAGTAAATATGGTATGATCATGGACTTTCTAAGGGATTCAATTCTAAGCCACCAAGAATTAAATCAGGGCATTCCTAGGTGCATTTCATTCATTCATTTTACAAGAGTTGCTGAAGGAGTACATAATCAACACTTGATCTTGAATTTCTCCCACTGGTCCCACCAATGCTCTTGACCTCCTTGATCTTCTTGCAATCCAATTATATAGTAATCCTTGGCATACCAAGGCGAATTTACAAGAACTAAATAAATGAAATTATAACCCAAAAATTATTACAACCTTAATAATACATGCCCAAAATAAATTAAAATAAATTAATTAATTTACAATCCCAAAGAAACATAAAAGAAATAGATCCAATCACATTGGTCTTTTATAGTCCATGATCATCCATCATGCATATCACTATCTAACAATTAAATAAAACATACATACTTAAATTAAATTAAATATCTCATATTCAACTTAAAAATTTAGATTTGAATATGATTCAAACAAATTTAAAAATTCAGATTTGAATCACATTCAAACAAATTTAAAAATTCAGATTTGAATCACATTCAAATAACCTTAAAAATTCATATTTGAATCACATTCAAACAATTTTTAAAAATTCAGATTTGAATATTATTCAAACAACTTTAAAAATTCAGATTTGAATATAATTCAAACAACTTTAAAAATTCAGATTTGAATCACATTCAAACAACTTTTAAAATTCAGATTTGAATCACATTCAAACAGTTTTTAAAATTCTGATTTGAATCAAAATTTAATTGTATGATTAAAACTCTAATTAAACAATTTAATTAGACATAGGATGAGCTTTTAGATCATACAACAATTGCAAGTTAAAAAGCCAAACCTTGAGCACACCATGGGAGGACCCAAACCATGTGCACCCGTGGTGCACTCCACCATGCCGCCACCTTATTCATTCCAACCAGCAATGAATTGATCAACTTTTGATCAAATCACACAATCAAATCTCATATTGAATAATCTAAATGGCAAATATAGTGGCTCTGATACCAATTGAAGGAGCGGAAGCATGAAAACACAAGGTTATATCATTGAATTCAAAAAATTTTCACCTAGGGTCACATGTATCATGCAAGATTTATTTTTATCTATTTGATTTCAATGAAAACAACATATTAAAACTCTTTTAATATATTTTTGGATCTGTATTTGCCATTTAAGATTTTAGAATTAATCAGATTAATTTTATAATCCTAGATTAGATCGATAACAAGTGCACTAACCTCTTGATGCACTGCAGTGTGTTTGGCACCTTTGGGATGCTTCTTTAGGACACCAGATGTTGTTCTTCTAGCTTGTCCACACTAAGATCACCTATGGCAGCTCTTGAATAGCTTCTAAAGCTTTTTCTATGAATTAGAAAATCAAGTTTTGCCTTTTGAGAGATTAGAGATGTAAACAGAACACTAGAAACAATTTCTAGTATTTTTAATTCAAGAGATTGTTTGCTAATCTCTTGGAATTGATGAGAGATGAAGAAGAAGAGAGGATGGCAGTCTCAAGGGTGGTGGCACAAAGGGAGGCAGTAGCTGGTTGTGTTTTGTTCTTTTATCCTTACAATTATATAGCTAGGTCACCATTTAAAACCCTTGCCATATGTCACCTTCTGATTGGCTCTAGGTTTATTTGACCCAATCATACTATGCCAAGTGTAAAACCTATATTTAATCTTAATTTTAATTATCTTACATGATTAAAAGACATTTGGCAAGCTTATGTGTAGTGCCATGTGTCACCATCTCATGGTGCCACATGTCACCCTGTGAAATGACCAAAATGCCCCTGTATTTTAATTTTGAGTTCTCAACCCAAAATAATTATTTCTCTTCTTCTAATCAATTTATATCAAATATAAATTAATTAATTAATCTCTATTAATTAATTTCTCATTAATTAAATTCATATTTAAACACTTTAAAAATAAATTTAACTTATACTATACATCCAATAACCTAAATTTGGTTTCAAGTCATGCTAGGGACTTTGCAATCTAATTGCAAACCAAACCTATTTAATTAATCAATTAAACTCTTTAATTAATTAATTAAATCATATTTAATTAATCAATTAAACTCCTTAATTAATTAATTAAATCGTATTTAATTTGGTTATTACTTGTGTATGTGTGTGACTTACTAGGCTCATCACTAATTAGCAATGAGATATTATATCAACTCTTAATATCATCAGAACTCTTTCTTATCATAAATGATTTCTCTAAATCATTTTATGCACCTCATAGACTATGGTTAACACCTAGCATAGCATGCCATTGACACCCAATCAGTAATAAGGTTTACCTTAAATGAACCTAAAATCATATGTTACCATGCACTAGAATCTTTCTGTTATAAAATCCCAACTCAAGCTGGAGTCATGGTTTATGTCAAACCCTATTTGCTATGAATATTATATTCTCTTTTAATTCCAGTTCTTGATTAAAAGATTTTTCTCATTAGAAACTCTTTTCTGATTAAATCTATCTATCCTGGCCAGAAACTTGAAACGTCAAGAACAATTAAATGAACATAGGATTTTATCCCTATTTACTTAGAAAAACAGATTCCATATTGATCAACACTTATCTCCATATATAACTAGTAGGAGCCAACACATGCCCATATACCCATACATAGTACAAGTATGAAAGTAGTATCAAACTCAAACCACCTATATACAAGATAACTGTGCTATCTCCGATCTAAAGATTATATGCACTGATATGATTTATGACAATGCATTGACAAGAGTAAACTCCATGTGCTTGTCATAAGTGTCACTGGTTCGACCTACTTATCATGTATAAGTGCCTATCATGTTTGTCATATGGCATGAGACTCACCATTCCATCTTATTTATATCTCATATAAATAACTTAGGAATAAACATGAATATAATCTTTTTGGATAAGTCATGTCCTTATTGTGAAGTATCCTCGATTGTGAACCTATTTATGATACTTTGTACTAGAAATACTATCACTCATATTCTTAACAACTTAAGAATAGAATTTCTAAAAAAATATCAATGGAACTTTTCTATTACACATAAATATATTATGTAAATAAAAAAGTGAAAATGCCTTTTATTAATAAAAACATGTACAAGATACATACTAAATGATATGCTCTAGGTCATACTACTAACAGGTGGGCTATAAGTTGGCCTTGAAGCTACCCAAAAATTCCAGTGTCGTGTCTTTGTAAGCCGAAAATTGGAGTTGTCGAACCTTATCCACCCAATGCTGTTAAGTAGCCCATTGATTTCTTCTTGCAACCCGATTTACTCTGAAAGCGGAAAATCTATGTATTTGGTGGAGGATATTTTTTGGGCATGAAGTCGGGTGCACATTGCTTTGAGGGCATCATCTCGAAATCCCCAAGGAATAGAGATTTTGGGTTGTGGCTGTGGTTACAGTGGAGAAGGGGCTTGTTGAGATGGTTGGGGAGTGGCTACCCTCGTTCTTAAGCGTTGGGTTAGAGGCTGGGGTGGAGAAGGTGAGGATTCTCCTCTTTGTCTTGAAGAAGAGTTGATCCTCCTTGTAGATCTCTTCGTAGGAGCCATGGGTGTGTTTTTGGAAGGAGAAGAGTATGATTTTGGTGAAGGGAGATGAGATTTGAGAGGTTTTTATAGGCTAGGAAGGGAGTAGATGAAGGATTTTGTGTTTACGAAGGGTTTTAATGCTAGGGGTGTATTTAAAGAGCCGTTATGACTCTTCATTTCACGCGTTTCGCACCCCAGGAGTTGCGTTTGCGACGAAATACACGGGTCATGTATCACTACACGGGTCCCGACATATAGAGTCATGTAAATTTCTGCTCGAAATTTTCAAAATCTGTCATAGTACACGGCCTGCATAAATTAGTTATGGGACCCGTGTAACTTCCTGTCTCTCGAGTTACTTTACTGGATATGTTACACGGCCCATGTAAAATTCAAGGAGCCCCATTTAACCTTCTGTCTCTCAGTTATTCTAGTAGAGACATTACACAGTCCGTGTAATTTGGGATATGGACCCGTGTAAATTTCTGTCTCTTAGTTATTCTGCTAGAGACATTACACGGTCCGTGTAATTTAGGATATGGATCCGTGTAAATTTTTGTCTCTCGAAAGGTCAAGATTGCATAGAATTTATGGACTTCCAGAAAGTTACACGGTAGTACACGACCCGTGTAATTTTCTGATTTTTCAAATCTTTGGCAGATGAAAAATTTTATCATCATAACACATGAAATGGATACAAAGATTAACAATAGAGTTACTTCCCCGATTTTGTTTTGTCACACCTTACTCCTCGTAAGATGTAACATGTTCTCGTAGTACACTTAATGAATTACCGTACTTCGCCTACCGGTAACCCATTAAATATACTACAAGGGATTTTAAAACAATTTTTATTCATTTTTAAATTGGTGGGTAAATTTTTTTTTCCAGATATTAAAAACCTCTATTTAAAGTCTAAACATAAATCAAATTTTTAGATATTTAAAATCTTTGCAATTTTTACAAAAATTTCGACAGAGTGCCATTTATATTTTGAGAAAACAGTTCTTTAAAACCTGAAAATAAAGACACTCCCAATATATTTCTCAATCACAACTCTATTATTCAATCTCATTTCACAAATCATCACAAGCAACTCAATACACAGTTGAAATTAAATCAAACATTGAAATATCTCATTAAGATAACAAAATGAATATTTACATTCATGGGAGTATTAAAAATTTAGTAGTGCAAAACTTTATAAATACATAAAATCTCAAGATAACCTTATAATAATTTGTATTTAATTACAATCCAAAAATATATTACAAAAGAGTAGGGACAACTGCTCAAAGTAAATTTCATACATATAATTACAAAATTACATTAAAATCTAAAGTACAAGGGTATACCTATGATATACCCAAAGATAGTCTCACTATGCCTTTCAGTAATCTTGCTCAGCTGCTTTATATTTTCTTTCACCTGCGACAGCATACAAAACTATCGCTGAGTGGTGAACTCAGTGGTATACAAACTAATAATTTAAAACTTAATACAAGTTATGCTTGACAATTCATAACAAATAAAAATTTAAAATTTCTAAATTCTTCAAAATTCATAACATTTAGAAATCAATATTTTCATTCATGCAAATTATTCATTTGAATAACATTTTGATCAAATAGTAACTATTTATCTACATTTCTTTTAAATCCCGAAACAATACAAAAATATTTTGAATCACTGACAAATTATTTATTTCAACCACAATTTTTCAAACTATGTATAATTTAAAGGGTGTTGCCAACAATTCACACAGTTGAACCCATGACCCAAAATTCAAATAGATACAGTGTTGTACACCACGACATTTCACACTCTCCCAATAACCGAGGCTAAAAGGGAGGAACAAAGACTAGCTAGTATATATGAGTACTCATTCAAACTCTTCCCCAACTGGCAAGCCAGAGAGGAAGGAACTCGCCCCATCTAGTGGAGGAGATATCTCACCAGACAAGCTAATGAGAATTCACAACATATTTTGCCATGTCAATTGTGGTTTCAGATCATATTCAAAATAATTTCTATTTACAAAGTGTTTACAAATCATCAACATATTTAATCATCATAAATTCATACTCAAGGTTGACAACACATCAAACTTAAAATTTACAATCCTCAAAACCATGCAACAAATCCTTAAATGCACAAGAAAATTTACATTTAATTTGTACAATTTCATTCAACAAATTAAAATCCTCAACACAATAAAATTATAAATTATAAAATAAACTTGTTCAAATCAATTTAGAAGTGAAAAGTAACAAAATAATTAGTTGTGCATAAACCTTATACGAGTCACCTCTCAGCCTTGACTCGATGTCTCGGGTTCTTTTTCAGTGTTCTTTTCCATTGAAACACACAGTTTCACAGTGTTTCAGTATCACCATTTATCATAACTCCAAAAATAAATTCAAATCTACTTATACCTAGCTTTAATATGCTAAATTTGACGTTCTTTAAAATTTGTATTTCGGAGTTACTATTTATGATACTATTCAAGTCAAAATATTGACTTTCTAAGGCTCAATAGGTATGGGAATTCCAACTTCATCCACATACCACATTTTGGTCACTAAATTTATTGGTTTTGGTTGTTTTCTCAAATTTTAAGTCTTTTAGGTAAAATTGTAAATTTTCAGTTTTGGTGTCCTATGTTGCACTGTTCCATTGGTCATGTTGCTGTTAGAAGTTGGCTAAGTTTTCTTCATAGAAATTGTTCCTTATTGTCTTAAATTTATTCTCCTTTTTGAATCACTCTAATTGGAGTTTTGTAGCTCAAGTTATAACCATTTGAATCATGGCTGCCGGATTGGACTTAACCCAGATTTCTGGGCACCAACTGGTTCTGGCAGTTTTAAGACACCAATTTTGGGTGGCCAAATGACTTGGTTAAGGGCATAATTTGGGTTTGTGTTCTTCATGAAAGTTTTAGGTCTATATCTCAGCTTTCCACAGGTAAAATGTTAGGTCATTTAGACCTGCCTAGCCCAAGTTATGGCCAAATGAACAAATACTGTTCATTTGGTCATTTTTGTACAGGTCAGACTGCATAAATTCGGATTTGGTCAATTTGTTCACTAAGTTTTGGTCACTTTTTGGGCATGATTCCTAAATGAAAAATGTTCCATTTTGTGTCTATTTTCATTCCCAATTTGCCTCATACAAATTGGACTTGTAAATTTTTAGTTTTGGTCCCTGAAATGGACCTTGGTCCTGCTGCCTGCAGCATGGCCATTTTGAGTCCGAATTTAAACTCTCTTCTAACACTTCCAACACATCTCAATTGGTCACAAATGACCATTTTCCATCTCAAAAAAGGTTAAACACACTATATGACCATTTCTCCAAATTTTGTCTCCCAAACCCTAGGTGCCAAAAACCCTAACTCATAAAATTCAAACCTAATGCATTCTAAACATCTATCCATAGTTTACATACTTAATTCAACTTAAGCAGCCATTCAAATGCATCAAATTCACCAATTTCAAACCCTAAATAAGGCTGGCCAAAATTCATGTTTGGTCCCTCAACCATGTTTTCCTTTGATTTGTTTCAATTTCTAAGTTTATTAAAGCATATTTGCATGAAATTTAAAGAAATAAATTAGAGTTTATTACTAACATTTCTTTGATTTCCACCTCTTCAATTTCTTCTCTTTTTTTCCTTTCTTTTCTTCCTCCAAAGCTTCTTCAAGTGGATCTAACAATTTCTTATGGACTAGTTTGGGGTCAAAGTGGGTTAAGTGGTTGGAAGCAAGCTTAAAGCATGCTTTAATGGAGGTTTTTGGTGAGAGAAGAAATGGCATAGAGAGGGCTACGGGAATTTGGAGAAGAAGAAGCAAAAATTTTGTCTTTTTAATTTTGTTTTTATCTTCATTTATGCCATAATTGACTTAGTCAAAAATTTTGGTAAAATAATTTTAATTTTGACATCATTCATGATGTCACCTAATGATGTAAGCATGATATAAATAAACTTTTCTTTTCTTTTTTCTTTTGCATTTATTTTTCTATTAGTTCTTTATTTTAATTCTTGGTCTCGCATTTTCTTTTCTACGATTTTATTTGACAGTTAGGTCAGGAGTTAGCTCTAGGGGTGAATTGACCAAATTGCCTCTCACCGGTCTGATCCGGTTTGCAAGTAATTTAATATTTATTTTGGATCCCTGACCTAATTATTTGACCTGCTTAAAAATTCTTTGTCATGATTTTCTCTTTTCCACTGTGTTTGCAATAGTACTAAGGACCGCAGCGTCACATTTTATGGTTCGAAATTTGAGTTTAAATCGACCTCGCAGTCCTTCCCGGAAAGGTCACCCATCAATGTGACTTTCATCTCATTTAACATTTTATGTTCTGTTTTTCTTATTTTTACTTTTCTATCTAGTAATCACTATTTATTTTCATTCAGGGCTTTTCTAGTTGTCTTAAGTATGGTTTTAATCCTATTAATTATCCGGACCGATACCGGTCACTGGAACAGTAACATATACCAGGCTATAAAAATAGGGGTGTTACATGTTCAATATTCCCTTTTATGGTTTTAACTTGGTGATTCCCTTCCTCTCTTGATCTCTATTCCCCTTTTCAAAAATCCTACAAAATGAAATGCTAATGAGTACAAAACAAAAATTCAATAGTGAAGAAAAAAATGAAAAGAAGAAAAGTTCAGAAAAATTTTGGGTTGCCTCCCAAAAAGTGCTTGTTTATAATCTTTAGCTGGACTTTGCTTGTTTATGGTCTGTTAGTAGGAGGATTGAGATTGCAATTTACTCCCATTTTTATGGGTTCTCTCTGAAAGTAAGGCTTCAGCCTCTGCCCATTGACCTTGAATGTGCCTAAGGTTTTGCTCCATGCCTCTATTGCTCCATATGGGAAGACTTGAGTGACCTTGAAAGGTCCGGACCATCTTGATTTTAGCTTTCCTAGAAAGAGTTTCAATCTAGAGTTGAATAAGAGGACAAGATCTCCTTCTTTTATCTCTTTCCTTGCTATGCGCCTGTCATGCCATCTTTTTTTTTTATCCTTAAAGATTTTAGCATTTTCGTATGCATCTTGTCAGATTTCTTCCAACTCATTCAGTTGTAAGAGCCTTTTCTCACTAGCAGCTTTGAGGTCAAAGTTTAGTACCTGAATTGCCCAGTAGGCTTTATGCTCAAGTTTAACAGGGAGATGGCATGATTTTCCATAAACCAGTCAGAAGTGTGTTGTGCTAATTGGGGTTTTATATGCAGTGCAGTATGCCCATAGTGCATTATCTAGCTTCATGCACCTGTCCTTCCTGGATCTATTTACAGTTTTCTCTAGAATCTGCTTCAGTTCCCTATTTGATATTTCTACTTGACCGCTGGTTTGAGGATGACAAGGTGTGGCCACCTTGTGAGTTACTCCATATTTTTTCAGTAGTGTTTCGAATTATTGGTTGTAGAAATGGCTTCCTCC
This sequence comes from Hevea brasiliensis, assembly GCF_030052815.1. Classification (NCBI taxonomy): domain Eukaryota; kingdom Viridiplantae; phylum Streptophyta; class Magnoliopsida; order Malpighiales; family Euphorbiaceae; genus Hevea; species Hevea brasiliensis. Next base: position 25,724,681 of record NC_079503.1, read on the forward strand.
ATCACTGATTATCGCTTGTGGTGTGCCAAATCTTGTGAAGATGTTCTTCTTAAGGAACTTAGTGACCACTCCAGCATTGTTGGTTGGTGTTGCAATAGCTTCTACCCATTTTGACACATAATCAACTCCAACCAGAATATACTTGTTTCCATGGGAAGAAGGGAATGGGCCCATGAGGTCTATTCCCCATACATCAAACAATTCTATCTCAAGTATACCATTTAGTGGCATTTCATTCCTTCTTGAACTGTTACCTGTTCTTTGGCATTGATCACAAGCTAGCATAAAGGATCTTACATCCTTAAATAAATGTGGCCAGTAAAACCCTGCTTGTAAAATCTTGGCTGCAATATTTGAAGTGCCTAAATGTCCTCCATATAGTGATGAATGGCAATGACAAATGATACTTTCCATATCTTCCTCTGGTATGCACCTTCTTATCAGCCCATCATTACATCTCTCGTACAGTAGGGGTTCCTCTCATAAGTAATATCTCACATCATGTAGGAATTTCTTCTTTTACTGATAAGTCATGTTTGGAGGCAGTACCCTGCATACAAGAAAATTAACAAAGTCAGCATAACATGGAGCTTTGGAGAATGCAAGTAATTGCTCATTAGGAAATAAATCATCAATTGGAAAATCTTCAAAGTCCTCTGTGTACTCTAATTTTAGTCTGGAAAGATGGTCAGCTACTATATTTTCGGATCCCTTTTTGTCCTTGATTTCAAGGTCAAATTCTTGCAGGAGTAGAATCCATCGAATCAGTCTTGGTTTTGCTTCCTTTTTGTTCATAAGGTATCAGATTGTAGCATGATCTGTGAATACAATGACTTTTGAACCGATAAGGTAAGATCTGAATTTGTCCATTACAAATACCACTGCTAGGAATTCCTTCTCTATGGTAGCATAATTGATTTGCGCATCATCGAGTGTCTTGCTAGCATAATAAATAGCATGGAGCTTTTTATCTTTTCTTTGCCCGAGCACTGCTCCAACTGCAAAGTCACTCGCGTAGCACATCACCTCGAATGGCAAGTCAGAGAGGGAGGAATATAGTCATACTCACCCCATAAATGGAGGAGGAACATAGTGATATTTCCATACCAAGTATGAATCAAAACAATTTCAAATCACAATATTTAAATATTTCATGCAAACCACAAATCACATTTTATCTCAAAATTTCTATTTACAACATAGGCAACACACAAATTTTTAAATAAAATTCTAAAGGCCAAAACAATAAAAAATTATTCATAACTCATTTCTCCAAATAAATTTTCTAGTAAAAGCAGTGAATATAAAAATATTGTGCACAGACCTGATTTGAGATGCCTCTAGGCCTTGACTCAATGTCTCTTATGCTTCTCAATATCCTTTTCAACTAAAACACACAATTTAAAGTGTTTTAGTACTCATTTAAATTATTTCTAATCATAAGGTTTCATAATTAAATTTTATTGATACTATTCCTTTCATTAGTCAACCTATAATGTTGACCTTTACTGCACATTAGGTGAATTAATTTTATGTTACCAATATGTCACATTTTATTGTCCTCAAGTGTTGGTATATGTTACCAATTTCATTTTAAAGCTTATTGCATTTTATTGCAATTTTCTAGATTTTGTATGCTAGATTGCTCTAGCTAAATGTATTGTTTTCGTTAGTTTTTAGGTTCTGGTCAAAAGAGCAAAATTGTAGGTTTATGTCTTAGTGACATTTTGGCGTTGATTTCATGTCATTTGAAGTTTTTTGGACTAAGTTATGGTCATTTTACTATTGCTGGTCAAATTGCCTTTTTATTGTGAACTCAGGTCATTTTTAGGTCACTTCCAATTCTGGCAGGTTTTGTACCCGAAATTGTGCAAGCATTTTGACTTGCTTATGGTCATTTCTGGGTTTGGTGGTCTTAACCAAAATTGTATCCCTATGTTTAAGCTTTCCAACGATATAAATTTTAGGTCATTTGGACCTGTTTTGAGTGAGTTATGGCCAATTGAATGGCTACTATTCATATGGTCAAATTCTGGGTGTGCCAAGTTACCAATTCCGGATTAGGTCAAGTTTGAGGTCCTTTTCTAGATAGAATTTTGGCAAGATTTCTGCATGAAAGTTGGTCCATTTTGAGTCTAGTTTTACCTTCAATTGGCCTTATACCAATTGGGGTCACACAAATCAGGTTATAAGCTCAATTGTATACTGCCCTTATACACTTTATCAAATATACAACCATTACACATCCTACTTGCTTCACCTTAACTTTCCTTACCAAATTTCTGGATTTATAAGACACTAACATCATTCATCACATCTCAACACGGTCATTTTGGACAGAATATACACATTTTCAATACACATATTACAACTTTAATTCTCAAAGTTACATTCCACATTCGCATATACATGAAATCACTTACTTTTACTACATACAATTCCAACAATTACATCCATATAGTGCCCTCAATCCATCAATACCATAATTCATCAAATAATTTCATGAAATTATTACCCTTTTAAGCTCATCAAGGTTGCTAGAATTTACCATTTGTCCTAAGTCTTCCACAATTACTCAAACTCCAAATTCAAATGCTCAATCATAACATGCACATGAAATTAACTAACTAACACATTAAATTACCTTAATCAACACTAATTCCCATTAAATACATGTAAGAATAATTCAATAACTATGCACTTCCATGGCTGCCAAAATTAGGTTCCTCAAATACTAAATAAATTCCTCAAATCTTTCCAATCAAACAACTCATCTCAACATTAATACAAAGTTTAATGAAGAAAGGGAGAGGAAATGGACACTTACTTATTTTGAAGCTTGTTAAAAACTCACTAAATCCCTTCCTTCTTACTGCCAATATCTTTCCCAAGTTGTGTAGACCAACTTTAATGAAGAACAAGTGAAGGAATTATGGCTTGATGATGGAAGTCTTGAGCTCCATGCAAGGTGCGGTCATGGAGGAAAATGGGAATTCAATTTCGGCAAGGTGATGAGGAGGATGAAGTTGAAGTGAAAAATGGCTGATTCATGTCGCTAAGTGGTCTTATATCCATCCACTGACATCCCACTAAGTTCCATTAATTATCAATTAACATTATAATAATCAAAAGTTATCATAATTGCCATAATGCCCTCATAATTCTTTTAATTACATTATGTGTTATATTTCTTATTTTCATGGCATTTTCAAAGTTTAATACTACTTATTTTTAATGGAAATTTAGGTCAAAAGCCAACTCGAGGTGTCAATTGACCAAAATGCCCCTATTTGGTTTGTATTCCTGATTTTTCGATAACACCGATTTTTATCAGTTTCTCAATTTTTTATTTTTCTTTGTACTAATTAATTAAATTTTCTTTGACATTTTCTAAGTCAATTATACCTCAATAGATGTTTATTTAAGTCTTAAAAATATTTCTCAGGGTTCTCTGCAGTCTAGGGCTAGTCAACGGTCCTCGCCGTAACTTCCCGGTGCGGTCACCCATCGCTACGGTTTTTGGCTCGTTTAACTTAATCACATTTCACTGCTCTTATTTTTCCTTTGTTTTTCTTGTATTTTCCTCTATTGTATTTCATTATCTTATTTCTTTTCACTAACATTTAAGTATAATTCCAGGCATCCTAGCAGTCCGGACAGACACCGATCATTGAAACTGTAGAACGTACTACCGAATATAGGGGTGTTACATACATACATTTACATACACCAAAATAAATATTACAATAAGGGCATAAAATATACCTGACAAAATTTTAGTGATGTGGCTCCAAGATCCTCAGCAGCTCACTCTGCTGCTCCTCTAGTCTCTATATCTGCGACAGCAATAACAGCCATCGCTGAGTACTATGACTCAGTGGTGCACAACATACTAAAATAACATTTATGCATAATTCGAATTACATTTATTCAAATACAGTATTGAAAATGAAAGACAGATACAAAACATGATTTATAAACTTTTAGTCTAAACAATTTCATTTAGGAAGTCTCAAAACGAATTTCATAAAAAGACACAGTTATATCATACCATTCAGAACAATACTCATCTCAATAGCCAGAGGCTTATGAGAAATCACAAGGCCAGCTAGCTCAAACTATGGGTACCCATTCAAATTTCTTCTTCTACTGGCACACACCTTAACACTTCAGCCAGAGAAGGAATCAAAATTCAAAACTATTTCCTCTCACTAGTCATGCTAGTGAGGTGTTCAAATATATGGTCATGACACTGTGGTTTCAAAACTGTTTTAGCAATTTGCTAAACATTTATTGCCATTTCAAACACATATAAGTAAACTTTCAGCAATTTAAGTCAAAAGCATATTGTCACACCTTACCCCTCTGTAAGGCATAACATGATCCCGTAGTATACCTAATGAATTACCAACATCGTGTACCGATAACCCATTAAATATACTACAAAGGATTTTAAAACAATTTTCTTACTTTTTGAAAGTGGTGAGCACTTTTGGTAGGAATTAAAAACTTTTACTTGAAGTTTAAAGACTAGTTAAAATTTTTGTCCATTTTTATTTTTACGCAAATTATGAAAAATTTTCAGTAGAGTGCTGTCTATATTTGGGAAAATCAAACATTTATAAAAACACTTTCAATAATTTAATTTATCAAAATCAACTACAACCACAACACAAATCAACATCTTTTCTCCCAACTCCATAATTCAAAACAATTCTCAATTCAATTGTCTTCAGAAATAATATTAAATAACTTTATTCATATTCCACTAAAGAAAAATTAATTTACATTCATTACAAAACTCAAAAATAAGTTTGAACAGTATAATAATTTGCACTTCCATTGCACACCCAAAATAACATTTCAAAAGTTGTATACATCTGTTCAGATAATTTACATACATATATTTGCATGCATAATCAAAATCTAATTTACAAGGGTATAACTAAATACCTGTACAAAAGACTCAGTATAGTCCCAACAATCAGCAGCTTACACTGCTGCATTTTTCCTTGTTTCTATATGCGACAGCAAAGAAAGCTATCGCTGAGTAAAAAAATACTCAGTGGTGCACAATAAAATATAAAATGCACAATATAAAACATTGGTTATTAATTCACAATTCAAATATTTCACAATCACATTTCAATTTTCAAATCACATTTATCACAAATCACAATTTGAATATTTCATAATTTTCAAAGCTTGATATAATACAATTTGATCAAACAATTTAATAAACATAGTATTGCCAATCAATAACACAACTTAGGCCATGACACAAAATTTCCGAACATGCCATGTGTACATCACGAGAAGGCATACGCACCCCAGTAATTGAAATCAATGAGGCAGGTGGCTAGCTAGCTAATGAGTACTTATCTAAACTCACTTCCGACTGGCAAGCTAGAGAGGGAGGAATATAGTCAAACTCACCCCATAAATGGAGGAGGAACATAATGATATTGCCATGTCAAGTGTGAATAAAAAACAATTTAAATCAAGTTATTCAAACATTTCATTCAAAACATTAATCAATTTTCATTTCAAATTTCCATTTACAAAGTAGGCAACACAACATTTCTCAAATAAGATTTTCAAAGCCATAACAATCAAAATTATTCACAACATTTATTCCAAGAATTGTCAAGTAGAAACAAAGAATTTTAAGTTTGTTGTGCACAAACCTCTTTTGTCGACTCAACTTACTCAAACTTTTGTTTCTTCTTCGAAGATCCCTTTCCAACTAAAACAAATAAATTTAAAGTGCTTCAGTATTCATTTCTAATACTTAAATTCCAACAATTTCTTTACAAACTTATCCTTCCTATTACGGTTTATAAATTTCGGGTCTTTCATATTTTTGTGTTTGGTGGCACTATTAATGTCAAAACATTGACTTTTCTATACTTAATAGGTTTATTAGTTCTAATTATACTCATATACCACATTTTGGGTGTCAATTTTGTTGGCATTGATTGCCAATTCAATTTTTAAGTCTCCTAAGAGAAATTACAATATTTCAGTTTTGGTCCCCTTTTTTCTACTATTCCATTGGTCTAGTTACTATGAGAATTTAGCTAAGTATCCCCCATCAAAATTGTTCCTTATTGTCTAAAATTTATTTTCCTTTTTAAATCACTCCATTTGGAGTTTTGTAGCCCAAGTTATGCCTATTTGAATGGGGCTGGTTGGATTTGGTGTTACCCAGAATTCTGGACATTTTCTGGATATTGGCAGTTTTTATGTGTTGATTGCAGGTGAGTTTTTGGACAGGTTATGGTCAAAATTTGGGTTTGTTTTCTTCATGAAAGTTGTAGGGCTATATCTTAGCTTTCCATTAGTATAAAATTCAGGTCATTTGGACCTTCCTAGACCAAGTTATGGTCATTTATGTAACTACTAATCATTTGGTCATTTTTGCACAAGTCAGTGTGCCCTAATCCGGATTTGGCCTAATTGTTCACTAAGTTATGGTCATTTTCTGGGTATGGTTCCTAAATGAAAAATGTGCCATTTTGTGTCTAGTTTTATTCTCAATTGGCCTCACACCAATTGGGTTGGTAAATTATCAGTTTTGGTCCCTGAAAATGAATAGGTCAAGCTGTCTGTATATTGACCTTAACCAATCCGAATTGAAACTTATTTCTAACAATTTGCACACACCACAAATGGTCACAATTGACCATTTCTCAACTCAAATAAGGTCAACTACATCAATTGACCAATTCTCAACTTTTTCTCTAGTTTTTCAAAATGCTCAAAACCCTAATTACATAGAGTTCAAATCTAATGCATTCAAAACATATACCCATACTTCACATACACAACTCAACCTAAACAACCATTCAAACACCTCAAAATCATTCATTTCAAACCCTAACTAAGGTTGATTGAAATTCTCTTTTGGTCCCCCAGCAATTATTTTCTTTTGATTTTAAGTTAAGATCTAAGTTAATTGAGTTATAAACACAACAAATAAACTTAAATTTCCAAGTACAAGTGCTTACCTCCACTAGAATTTTCAATTCTTCCCTTCCTTCAATTTCTCCCTTTCTTTCCTTCTTCAAAAGCTTTCTCAAGTTGATTTAATAAGTTTTTATGGACTAGTTGGGGTCAAAGTGGGTTTAAGTGGTTGGAAGCAAGCTTAAAGCATGCTTTAATGGATGTTTTTGGTGAGAGAAGAAATGTGATAGAGAGAGCTATGGGAATGAGGAGAAGAAGAAGAAAAAATTTATTTTTTTTAATTTTGTTTTTATCCCTTTAATTGACTTAGTCAAATAGAATAATTAAATGGTAATTATTTTTAAGGTAATGCTTAGGTTATATAGGTGATGTCATTATTCTAATTTTCTTTTCTTTTCTTTTTCTTTTCTTTTTCCATAGTTCTTTAATTTAAATCTATACTTCAAAATTTTAATTCCTCAAATTTTATTGGACAGTTAGGCCATGAGTTACCTCTAGGGGTGAATTGACCAAATCGCCCCTCGCCGGTTTAATCTGGTTTATAAGTTTTTCGATATTTCTTCCGGATCCTTGACCTAATTATTTGACCTACTTAACAACTCTTTTTTGTGATTTTCTCTTTTCCACTGTGTTCGCAATAGTCCTGAGGACTGCAGCGTCACATTTTCCGGTTCGAAATTTGAGTTTAGACTGACCTCATAGTCATTTTTCAAGAAGGTCACCCATCACTGTGGCTCTCTGCTCATTTAACCTTGTATGTTCTATTTTTCTTATTTATACTTAACTTTCTAGCACCCACTCTTTATTTTCATTCAGGGCTTGTCTAGGTGTCTTAGATGTGATTCTAATCCCCTTAATTGTCTGGACTGATACCGGTCAACAGAACAGTAAAATTTACTAGGCTATACAAATAGGGGTGTTACACATATTATTCCTTTTAATCACAATTTTCAATACAATTAAGTCATAATTCATTTCACACAAATTGCAAAAGAAAATTTAAAGACAATTTTTATCTTGTGCACAAACCTTATGTGAGTCGCCTCTTGGCCTTGACTCAATGCCTCGGGTTTTTTCCTGGTATTCTTTTCAACTGAAACACATAATTTCACAGTGTTTCAGTATTATAATTTATCAGAAGTCCAAAAATAAGTTCAAATCTATTTATATCTAGATTTAATATGCTAAACATAATGTTATTTTCCTGGTATTCTTTTCATCTGTAATATATAATTTCACAGTGTTTCAGTATTATAATTTATCAGAAGTCCAAAAATAAGTTCAAATCTATTTATATCTAGCTTTAATATGCTAAACATGATGTTACTTAAAATTTGTATTTTGGGATTACTATTCACGACACTATTCAAGTCAATTTATTAACTTTCTAATGCTATATAGGTATGGGAATTTCAATTTCACCCACATACCACATTTTGGTTACCTAATTTGTTGGTTTTAGTTGGTTCCTCAAATTTTAAGTCTCTTAGGTGAAATTTCCAAAATTTCAGATTTGGTATCCTGTCTTAGATTATTCCATTGGTCAAGTTGCGGTGGTAATTTGGCTAAGTTTTCTTCATAGAAGTTATTTCTTATTGTCTTAACTTTATTTCCCTTTTTGAATCACTCCATTTGGAGTTTTGTAGCTCTAGTTATGGCTATTTGAACATGGCTGGCCGGATTTGTGGTTACCTAGAATTCTGGGCATTTCCTAGATTTTGGCAATTTTTGTGGGTTGACTGCAGGTGAGTTTTTGGACAGGTTATGATCACAATCTGGGTTTGTTTTCTTCATAAAAGTTGTAGGGCTATGTCTCAGCTTTCTATCGGTATAAAATTCAGGTCATTTGGACCTTTATAGACCAAGTTATGGTCATTTTACGTAACTACTGTTTATTTGGTCATTTTTGTACAGGTCAGTGTGCCCAATCCCGGATTTGACCTAATTGTTCACTAAGTTATTGTCATTCTGGGCATGATTCCTCAATGAAAAATGGTCCATTTTGTGTCTAGTTTCATTCTCAATTGGCATCACACCAATTGGGTTGGTAAATTTTTAGTTTTGGTCCCTGACCTAATTATTTGACTAGCTTAATAATTCTTTTTCATGATTTTCTCTTTTCCACTGTGTTTGTAATGGTCCTAAGGACCGCAGCGTCATATTTTATGATTTGAAATTTGAGTTTAAATTGACTTCGCAGTCCTTCCTGAGAAGGTCACCCATCGCTGTAACTCTCGGCTCGTTTAACTTCTTATGGTTTTTTTTTTCTTATTTATACTTAACTAATTAACAATTACTAATTATTTGTGTTTATGGCTTATTTAGTTGTCTTAAGTGTAGCTCTAATCCCCTTAATTATCAGGACCGACACCAGTCACCGGAACAGTAAAATATACCAGGCTATACAAATAGGGGTGTTACAATTACCACATCACCGTACAGAGGGAAACCAAAAGTGACTGCCTTCAGTCTACAGTCAATCATGGTGTGATGCCTGGCTAACCAATCCATGCCTAAAATGATATCATAATATCTGAAGGGCATTTCAATCAAATCTAGCAGAAAAGCATGTCCTTGGATCACCAAAGGATAATCTCTATACATTCTATTGACCCAGACCTCTTGTCCTAATGGACTAGTTACTAGCACTTTAAAATCCATTTTGGCACACGAAACTGCAAGGGAACTAACTATGCTAGCACTAACATATGAGTGGTTTGAACCCGAATCAAACAGTACAAATACATCTTGATCAGAGATAGAAAATGTACGGGCTACAATATCGAAAGTCTCAGCCTCTTCCCGTTGTCTCATTGTGTAAACCCTGGCTAGAGCACTCGCTTGTGCTGACTGGCTAACGATACCCTGACTTCCAGAAACATTGCCTCTACCTTTACCTCTTCCTCTGCTAACCGGCTGTGAACCTCTGGTAGCAGGACTCTGAATGGATCCTTCTGTAGTAGTAGGAGCTGGACCAAATCTAGGGGCACTGGTGCAGTCCTTAGCAAGATTGCCCTTGCCTCCATAGTTAAAGCAAGCTCTTATTGCCCAATAGCATTCTCCTCCATGAGTCTTGCCACATGTCTCATAGGGGTGGGGAGGATATGAACCCTTGGTCAACTGCTGACCAGATCTAGGGGGTTTCTGTCCAGAGAATCTGCACCTTCCAAACCTTCCACCTCTACCTCTGCTTGGTCCTGCAAATTTTTTCTTCTTTCTAGATGTACCACTGGGACTTTGCTCTACTGATGTTTCGCCTTTATCTTTCTCTGATTTTTCAGTCTTCTCTAATTTCTCTTTCGCTGGTATCACTTCTAATTCAATCCTTTCTAACTCAAGTGCCTAAGAGATGAGCTCAGAGAAGTTACTGTGTCTGAATCCCACTACTTACATCCTCAGACTGGGCTTTAAACCGATCTCAAATCTCTTAAACCTTTCTTTGCTAGTAGATAAGAGACTCACAGCATAGTGGCTTAGCGGGAGAACTCCCTCTCATACTCTGTCACTGATCTGTTGCCTTGTTTCAAACTAAAAAATTCTTGCAATTTCTGATCCACATATGCATCTAGGACATATTTCTGTCTGAACTCTCTGATGAAGTCATCCCAGGTCAATGCTGGCAGTTCTGCCAAGCTATGGGGAATGGTTTTCCACCAGTCATATGCATCCCCTTGCAACAAAGACACTGAGTATTCAAACTTTAATTCATCAGGGCAGTGCAGTTTTTTGAATACTCTGTCTATTCTTTCTAGCCATTGCTCTGCCTCTAGAGGGTCTATTGCCCTTAAATTCCGTCGCCCCATATTTCAACAGCTTATCATACTGTTTGATTGGAGCCAGAGGTTGCACCACAGAAGTTTGGGGTAGAGCTTGAGCAGGTATACCCCCAGCCATCTGTTGAAACATTGTAGCCATCTGCTAGGCGAATTGTGCAGGAAACTGAGGCATTTGTGGGGCCGGTGCCACTGACCCATTGACATTTTGGAGAGCTGGGGCTTCCCCTTAGGCCTCAGCCTCTACTGACTGCTCAATAGGGCGATCCCCTTCTTCCATTTCAGTTTGGAGTTAGGATATCTCCTGAACAAATAGCATAAGGAGATTTTCCTCCGTTAGTTTATATTTATGATGTAATGCACTATATGTAACAAATAAGGACATTGAGCAGTTGTACTTATCAAAGAAAAGACACAAATTCACAAGTCAAAACATACTTCAAAAATTCACTCTGATACCACTAAAACATGTCACACCTTATCCCTCTGTAAGGCATAACATGATCCCGTAGAATACGTAATGACTACCAAACTTCACCTACCGATAACTCATTAAGTACCCTACAAGGGATTTTAAAATCATTTTCTTACTTTTTAGAAGTGGTGAGTATTTTTTTATATTTAATAGAAGTTTAAAAACTAGTCCAAATTTTGGTCCATTTTATTTTTACGCATATTTTTGGAAAAATTTCGGCAGAGTGCCGTTTGTATTTTAAGAAAACAGTTCTTCAAAAACCTGTAAAAACACTTCCAATATCTCATTTCATCAAATCAAACACTACCACAACAAACTCAACATCCATTTTTTTCCCAACTCCAAAATTCAAAATAATTCTCATATCGATTGTCTTCAAAATATATCACTAAATAACTTCATTCATTTTTCATTAAAGTAAAATCAAATTACATTCATCATCCAAAATATACATGAGAAAATCCAAACTAATATTATTACAAACTCTATACAACTGCTCATGACCAGTTTATACATGCACATACATTTACATACACTAAAATAAATATTACAATCAGGGTATAAAATATACCTGACAAAATTTCAGGGATGTGGCTCTAAGATACTTAGCAGCTCACTCTGCTGCTCCTCTAGTCTCTATATATGCGACAACAATAACAGTCATCGCCGAGTTCTATGACTCAGTGGTATATAATATACTAAAATAACATTTATGCATAATTCGAATCGCATTTATTCAAATACAGTACTGAAAATGAAAGACATATACAAAATATGATTTATAAACTTTTAGTCCAAACAATTTCATTTAGGAAGTCTCAAAATGAATTTCATGAAAAGACACAGCTATATCATGCCATTCAGAATAATACTCATCTCAATAGCCGCAGGCTTATGAGAAATCACAAGGCTAGCTAGCTCAAACTATGGGTACCCATTCAAATTTCTTCTTCTACTGGCACACACCTCAACACTTCAGCCAAAGAAGGAATCAAAATTCAAAACTATTTCATCCCACTAGTCATGCTAGTGAGGTATTCAAATATATGGTTATGACACTATAGTTTCAAAACTGTCTTAGCAATTTACTAAACATTTATTGCCATTTCAAACACATACAAGTAAACTTTTAGCAATTTAAGTCAAAAGCATATTATTCCTTTTAATCACAATTTTCAATACAATTAAGTCATAATTCATTTCACACAAATTGCAAAAGAAAATTTAAAGACAATTTTTATGTTGTGCACAAACCTTATGCGAGTCATCTCTTAGCCTTGACTCGATGCCTCGGGTTCTTTCCTGGTATTCTTTTCAATTGAAACACACAATTTCACAGTATTTCAGTATTATAATTTATCAAAAGTCCAAAAATAAGTTCAAATCTATTTATATCTAGCTTTAATATGCTAAACTTGACATTCTTTAAAATTTGTATTTCAGGGTCACTATTCACGACACTATTCAAGTTAATTTATTGACTTTCTAATGCTTAATAGGTATGGGAATTTCAATTTCACCCACATACCACATTTTGGTTACCTAATTTGTTGGTTTTGGTTAGTTCCTCAAATTTTAAGTCTCTTAGGTGAAATTTCCAAAATTTCAGATTTGGTGTCCAGTTTTGGACTGTTCCATTGGTCAAGTTGCTGTGGTAATTTGGCTAAGTTTTCTTCATAGAAGTTGTTTCTTATTATCTTAAATTTATTTCTCTTTTTGAATCACTCTATTTGGAATTTTGTAGCTCTAGTTATGGCCATTTGAATATGGCTGGCCGGATTTGGGTTACCCAGAATTCTGGTCATTTCCTGGATTTTGGCAATTTTTATGGGTTGACTGCAGGTGAGTTTTTGGATAGGTTATGATCACAATTTGGGTTTGTTTTCTTCATGAAAGTTGTAGGTATATGTCTCATATTTCTACCGGTATAAAATTCAGGTCATTTGGACCTTCCTAGACCAAGTTATGGTCATTTACATAACTACTATTCATTTGGTCGTTTTTGTACAGGTCAGTGTGCCCAATTAAGGATTTGACCTAATTATTCACTAAGTTATGGTCACTTTCTAGGCATGATTCCTAAATGAAAAATGGTCCATTTTGTGTCTAGCTTCATTCCCAATTAGCGTCACACCGATTGGGTTGGTAAATTTTTAGTTTTGGTCCTTGAAAGGGACTTAGGCAAGCTGCCACAGACTGACCTCAACCAATCCGAATTAGAACTTGTTTCTAACAATTCATACACACCACAAATGGTCACAATTGATCATTTCTCAACTCAAATAAGGTCAACTACATCGATTGACCAATTCTCAACTTTTTCTCTATTTTTTCACAAGCTCCAAACCCTAGTTACATACATTTCAACTCTAATGCAATTTAAAGTGTATATTCATGATCTATACACCTAATTCACTTCAAATAAACATTCAAATCCACCAAATTCATTCAATCCCAACCCCACGTATAGCTGGATGAATTCCATATGACTCCCCCAACAATTGTTTTGTTTTGATTTTTAAGTTAATTTCTAGTTTAATTGAGCTACAAACGCAATAAATAAACTAAGATTTTCAAATTCAATTACTTACCTCCACTTGAGTTTTCAATTCTTCCCTTCCTTCAATTTCTCCCTTTCTTTCCTTCTTCACTCTTCTTTTCTAGGTTAATTTAGAAGCTTACTAGGGTTTAAGGTTAGATTTTGTGAGAGAAAATCAAGTTATTAAAGGTTGAATAACTCTTCAATGGTGGACATCAATGGAGATGTGAGGGAGAGAGTGTTTGGTCGGCTTGGATAAAGGAAGAAGGTAGAATTTCTTTTTCTTTTCTTTTGAATTTTAACTTTATTAATACATAATTATCCCACAAATTTCAAAATTTAATTATTAGATTTTTTATTTTGCATCATGCTTATGTCATGCATGATGTAAATAAACTTTTTCTTTTCTTTTTTTTTTCTTTTTCATTTATTTTTTTCAGTAGTTCTTTAATTTAATTCCCAATTCTGAAATTTTCTTTTCTCCAATTTTATTGGATAGTTAGGTCAAAATTCAGCTTTAGGGGTGAATTGACCAAATTGCCCCTCGCCGGTTCAATTCGGTTTGCAAGTTATTTGATATTTCTCCTGGATCCCTTACTTAATTATTTGATCTGCTTAACAATTCTTTTTCATAATTTTCTCTTTTCCACTATGTTCGCAATAGTCCTAAGGACCGCAGGGTCATATTTTACGGTTCAAAATTTGAGTTTAGACTGACCTCGCAGTCATTCCCGAGAAGGTCACCCATCGCTATGACTCCTAGCTCATTTAACTTCTTGTATTCTATTTTTCTTATTTATACTTACTATTTGGTGATTACTAATTATTTGTGTTTAGGGCTTATCTAGGTGTCTTAGATGTGATTCTAGTTTCCTTAATTGTCCAGATCGATACCGGTCACCGGAACAGTAAAATGTACCAGGCTATGCCAATAGGGGTGTTACAATATGTATAAATTTGGGCAGTTTTGATGTACTTAGGAAAGCTTAATTTCATGTATATTAATGTTGATTAAGGAGTAATGAAATGTACCTTATTGATTTTGATTAGTTGAATTAGGTTTGGAGAGTTGAATTGTTATTGGACATTTAATTTTATTGAATTGAGTTTGATGGATATTTACTTTAATTGAATTGTTATTGGATATTTGATTTGATCAATTGAGTGTTTCTGGATATCGAACAATTGAGTTGTTGTTGGATCAAAATGCAAGGTATATGATGTCCATTAGAAGTGCCCATTTTCAATGCAAATTATGGTTAGTAAGGGCTGTATGCATTTTAGACTATAAATGAAAATGTGTGACCCCAATTGGTATGAGGCTAATTGGAGGTGAAATAGGACCTATAATAGACCAATTTTTATGTAAAGGTCATGCCAAAATTCTGCCTAGAAGTGACCTAAAAAAAATGACCAAATCCAAATTTGCCTAACAAGTGAACCCAGAATTTGACCATATGAATAGTAGTCAGTCTTTTAGCCATAACTCACTCAAAACAGTTCCAAATGACTTGAAATTTATACCATTTGAAATCTTAGACATAGGGCTACAACTTTGACAAAGACCACAAAGCCCAGAAATGCCATTAAGTAAGTCAAATTGATTGCCCACGTTGGGTTACAAAATCTGCCAGAATTGAAATTGACCTAAAAATGACCTAGAATTTGCCAAATAAGTCCAACTTGACCAGTATTAGTAAAATGACCATAACTTGGTCCATAGAACTCCAAATGATATGAAACCAGTGCCAAAATTTTAATAAGACATAGACCTACAAAATTGGCATTTGGACCAGAATCCAGAAACCAAGAGAAATAGGTCGATTAGCTTGATCAATTTGATGCACAAAAATTTGGAAAATGCATAAGTGACCAAGGAATCTACAATATTGTTTTTAGCAAATCTCCCACTAGAAATCTTTAATTGAAATGAGCCATAGCATTCTAGAAACCTAAGAAACAGATCTTCAACTTTGTTTCAGACATCTTCCTCAACTTATGAAAGTAAGAAGCTTAAATTATAGGTTAAAATTACAAACCTAATTGAGGATTATGTTAGTATAGGAAATTTGAGTCCAGTCCAATAATGTGGCTATAATAAATTCTACAAGACTTGAAAAAACGTAACTAGAAATTCTAAGTGACCACAAGACATAGGGCAACAAATCTTATGAAGAACACTAGGCCTAAATGTTACTATAAGCTGTCCAAATATTGGTTAAATTTAATGCCAAAACTGCCTAGTAAGGGAACCAAAATCCAGAATTGACCTAGTTATGGTTATTTGACCATAACTTGAGTTATACAAATTCAAATGACATGATTTGACATAGAGGAACAACTTCCATTGAGGAAGTGTGGCTAAACAGTAGCCATAAATTGCTCAATTTTATATGCAAAGACAAGACATTAAAGCTGAACCTAAAGAAAGGTTCTAGAAATAAATTATTAACTTATCCCTAATAAGTCATTACATGCTAAATTACATGAAATAGATATGTGGGACACACTTTTCACACTTTCCCACTACAAGGTGACATAAAATCAGTTAATACATAAAATGTGAATATGTATAGTACATGACATTAAATAATGAGAGTAATAAATACATAAGTTATATGAATATGTACTTGGGACCTATGTTCCCATAATAAAGACATGAAGATGATATAAAACATAGATAGTACATGAAGTTAAATAACAATATGTTATGAACCCTTAATAGTACATAGTATGAAATAATAAAACTATAAGTGCTTAATAATACTAATTTGCCCAAAGTATACCTAGACTTATGTATATAGTTGGACCTATTGGTATATCAATTAGGGACTACAGATAGCAGTACTGCCTACATGAATAATCATTGATTGAAAATATGTCTGATATGATTTCTGACCGTTGGCCTTGTACCTGACAGACAATTGTATACAGGCTATTGTATGCCTGTCCACTGGCCTTGTGCCTGACATGACAGATGACATTACAGATGCCATTGTGCATAACTTTATTTCTGGCTTTACAAGCCTGACAGCTGGCCTCGTGCCTGACAGATGTATACAGGGTAGACATATGGCTGTCTAACCCGTATACTCCCGTGTATCCAACATTATAGTTTGTTATAGGTTGCTTGGGCACAAATATACAGATATGACTTGAATTGTACAGATATGACATGAAATATACAGATATGACATGAAATACACCGATAATACATAAAATACACTGATATGATTCCAAAGACTCTAACATGAGTTTAAAAAGACAAATAATGAAATAAATACACAGAAAAGATACTGCTAAATAATTTATTTCTAAAGTGCAGTAAAATATGCAAATGACCTAGAATTGTAAAAGTTTACACAGAATTAGTATTTATAATTATTTAGTTGAATTTCTTTAAGATTATGCACCACTAAGCAATTTGCTTAGTGCATTGGATTTTCCATCGCATAGGTACTATAGATTAGACCCACCAGACACAGCAGCAGCTGCCACAGTAGTGTATCGACTATACGCTGACCAGATCTGCTATAGCTATAGCTCAGTTTTCACCTTAGCAGTGTCTTATTTTGGTAGGGCCCATGTAATTAGGATTTTGCATTTCATATCATGTACAGTCTAAAGTAGATTAAGTTTGAACTCTGTAACAAATTGTAATTATATTTTGAGACTGTAATTAAATTTTGAGAATGTATGTATATAAATTTCCATATGAATGAATGAACGAAAAATATTATTTTCTTGAAATTGAATGAACAGATATAATATGATATGTTATATGACAAGATGAATAAAATAGATTGAAGGAGCGGAAGCATGAAAAATATTAGTTCAGATCATTGAATTCAAAATTTTTCTTCTAGGGTCTCATGTATCATGAAAGATTCATTATTTACCTATTTGATTTCAATGTTCAATAGCATATTAAAACACTTTTAATTTGTTTTTGGATCTACATTTGCCATTTAGGATTTTAGAATTAATAGATTAATTCATTAGAACCCTAGATTAAATCAAGAACATATGCACTAATCGTTTGATGCACTGTACCTGTGTTTGGTACCTTTAGGATACACCTAGGACACTAGATGTTGTCCCTCTAGCTTGTCCACACCAAGATCACCAATGGCAGCCCCTTGAACAACTTCTCAAGCCTTTCCAATCAATTAGAAATTGAGGTTTTGCCTTTTAGAGAGGTTACAGATGTATATTGGACACTAGAAACGATTTCTAGCAATTTTAATTCAAAGAAAAAAAATTATTTTCTCTTTGAATTGATGAGAGATGAAGAAGAAGAGAGAAGAGGTGCTCAATGGGGGGTGGCACACAATGAAAGAAATCATATTGTTATTTTGTTCTTTCATCCTTTCCCTTATATAGCTAGGTCCTTGCCACATGTCAATTTCTGATTGGCTCTTAGTTTAATTGACCCAATCACGTTGTTCCAAGTGTCAATCCTAGATTTAATCTTGATTTTGATCATATTACATGATTAAAAGACAAATGGCAAGCTTATGTGTAGTGCCATGTGTCACCATCTCATGGTGCTACATGTCACCCTGTGAAATGACCAAATTACCCTTGTGTCTTAATTTTGAGTTCTCAATCCAAAATAATTATTTCTCTTCTTCTAATCAATTTATATCAAATATAAATTAATTAATTAAACTCTATTAATTAATTTCTCATAATTAAATTCATATTTAAACACTTTAAATATAAATTTAACTTATACTATACATCTAATAACCTAGATTTGGTTTCAAGCCATGCTAGGGACTTTGCAATCTAATTGCAAACCAAACCTATTTAATTAATCAATTAAACTCTTTAACTAATTAATTAAATCACATTTAACTTGGTGATTATTTGTGTATGTATGTGACTCACTAGGCTCATCACTAATTGGCAATGAGATATGATATCAACTCTTAATATCATCAGAACTCTTTCTTACCATAAATAATTTCTCTAAATTATTTTAGGCACCTCATAGACCATGGTTAACACCTAGCATAGCACGTCATGGCCACCCAATTAGTAATAAGGAATACCTTAAATGAACCTTTTATCATATGTTACCATGCACTAGAATCTCTCTGTTACAAAATCCCAATTCGAGCTGGAGTCATGGTTTATGTCAAACCCCATTTGCTATGAATATTATGTTCTCTTTTAATTCCAGTTTTTGATTAAAAAGATTTTTTCATCAAAAACTCTTTTCTGATTAAATCTATCTGTCTTGGCCAGAAACTTGAAACATCAAGAACAATTAAATGAACATAGGATTTTATCCCTATTTACTTAGGGTAACAGATTCCATCTTGATCAACACTTACCTCCATATATAACTAGTAGGAGCCAACACATGCCCATATACCCATACACAGCACAAGTATGAAAGAAGTATCAAACTCAAACTACCTATATATAAGATAACTGTGCTATCTCAGGTCTAAAAATTATATGCACTGATATGATTTATGACAATGCATTGATAAGAGTAAACTCCATGTGCTTATTATAAATATCACTAGTTCGGCCTACTTATCATGCATAAGTGTCTATCATGTTTGTTATATGGCATGAGACTCATCATTCCATCTTATTTATATCTCATATAAATACATTGGGAACAAACATGAATACAATCTTTCTGGATAAGTCATGTCCTATGTGAAGTATCCTCAATTGTGAACCAATTTATGATACTTTGTGGTAGAAATATTGTCACTCATATTCTTAACAACTTAAGAATAGAATTTCTAACAAAATATCAATGGACCTTTTCTATTACACATAAATATATTATGTAAATGGAAAAGTGAAAATGTCTTTTATTAATAAAATATGTACAAGATACATACTAAATGATATGCTCTAGGGCATACTACTAATAATCTCCCACTAGCACTAGAGCCATTCATTACAATATTTTAGACCCATCTTTTCAAGATGTCGGTCTAGCTGAGTTTGTGACATAGGCTTAGTGAATGGATTAGCTGTATTTTCAGCTGATGCTATTTTTTGCATGGCCACATCGCCTTGCCCAACTATTTCTCTGATAATGTGGTATCGCCTTTCTATGTGTTTAGACTTCTGGTGAGACTAGGGTTCCTTAGCCTGTATGAGTACTCCATTATTGTCACAGTAGAGTGGAACTGTTGACTCAATGGAAGGAACTACTGTAAGTTCTTTCATGAACTTTTTTATCCAAACAGCTTCCTTTGCAGAATCTGATGCAGCAATATACTCAGCCTCTGTAGTGGAATCAGCAGTCATACTCTGTTTGGAACTCTTGCAACTGACTACACCTCTATTATAAATGAACACATATCCAGAGATAGACTTTCTATCATCGATATCTGATTGGAAATCAGAATCAGTATAACCATCCAATTGCAAGTCACCACCTCCATATATCAAGAATAAATCCTTAGCTCTTCTTAAGTACTTAAGGATATTCTTGATAGCTATCCAGTGTTCCAAACCTGGATTGGATTGATACCTGCTAGTCAAACTAATAGCATGTGCGATATTCGGCATAATACACAACATTGCATACATCAAACTTCCAATAGCCAAAGCATATGAAATCCTGGCGATTTTATCTATTTCTTCAGGTGTCTTTGGAGACATCTCTTTAGAAAGGTGGATACCATGTCTCACTGGTAACAATCCTCTCTTGGAAACAAGCATGTTAAACCTCTTTAACACCTTTTCCAAATATAGACTTTAGGATAAAACAATTATTCTTTTTGCTCTATCTCTATAGATGCGAATCCCAAGAATATAGGTTGTTTCCCCTAAGTCTTTCATGGAGAATGTATTTGACAACCATAATGTATTTGATGACCATACCTTGACAGTTGTCAACATACTTGTGTCATTACCCATCAAGAAAATGTCATCCACATATAAGACAAGGAAAGTGACAGCACTATCACTAACCTTCTTATATACACATGGCTCATCCTTATTTTTGATAAAGCCAAATGACTTAATGGCTTCATCAAAATGGATGTTCGAACTCCTCAAAGCTTGTTTCAATCCATAAATGGATCGCTTTAGCTTGCATACCTTGGAACCATTTTGGGATTCAAAACCCCTAGGTTGTTCCATGAAAATGTTTTCTTCAATGTATCCATTGAGAAAAGCTGTTTTGACATCCATCTGCCAAATCTCATAGTCATAATATGCAGCTATTGCTAATAGAATTCTAATTGATTTAAGCATGGCAACAGGAGAGAAAGTCTCCTCATAGTCGATTCCTTACCTTTGGCGAAACCCTTTCACTGCTAGCCTTGCTTTATAGGTCTCTACCTTTCCATCAGAACCAATTTTCTTCTTGAAAACTCATTTGTTCCCTATAGGTACAATAACTTCAGGTGGGTCAACAAGATCCCAAACTTGTTCTTATACATGGAATCAATCTCGGATTTCATAGCATAAATCCATTTTTAAGAGTTTATATCTGATATAACTTCTTCATAGGTAAGTGGATCATCTCCATGATCTACTTCTTCATGAGTAGACATTTCTTGTTCTTCTTCATGAAGAAAACCATATCTCACTGGTGGGTGAGATATCCTGGTTGATCTGTGAGGAATTACAGTAGAAGTTTCATTAACAAGTGTAGGTTGACTAGATGGATTTATATCCATCTGATCTGTTTGTTGGTCAGAATTCTCCAATTCTAACTCTATTTGCCTTCTTTTGCCTCCTTCCTGAACAAACTGTTGTTTAAGAAATGTGGCATCTCTACTTACCAAAATCTTTTGTGATGTAGGCAAATAAAAATAATATCCAAAACTCTCTTTTGGATATCCAACAAATCGACCCTTTTTTGATCTGGTTTCCAATTTATCAGTGTTTAGCTTTTTGATATAAGCTGGACAACTCCAAATCTTAACATGCTTAAGACTTAGTTTTCTTCCATGCCATATCTCATAAGGTGTGGAAGATACTGATTTTGATGGAATCCTATTCAGAATATGCAAACTTGATTCTAATGCAAATCCCCAAAAGGAGATTAGCATATCAGTATAGCTCATCATACTACATACCATATCTAATAGGGTACGATTTCTCCTGTCAGATACACCATTCAGCTGTGGTGTTTCTGGAGGAGTCAGCTGGGAAACAATGCCATGTTCTTTCAAGTATTCATCAAATTCAGTACTTAAGTATTCACCTCCACGATCTGATCGAAGAGCTTTAATACTTTTTCCTGTTTGATTTTCTGCTTCAAATTTAAATTCTTTGAACTTTTCAAAGGATTCATGTTTGTATTTCATCAAATACAAATACCCAAATCTTGATTTATCATCAGTAAAGGTAATAAAATAATGAAAATTGCCTCTAGCCATTTCTTTAAATAGACCACATACATCACTATGTATTAACTCAAAAATATTTTCAGCTCTTAGCCCTTGTCCAACAAAGGGTGATTTGGTCATTTTGCCTTGAAGGCATGATTCACAAGTTGGAGTAGGTTCAAAACCCAATGGGGATAGAATCCCTATTTTCTCCAGTTTTGCAATCCTATCTTCTACAACATAACCTAACCTTAAGTGCCAAATATATTTTGAACTTGAGTTGATTTTCACCATGGCATTGCATTCATTTAGATCACTTGTATTCAATTTGTGTTTGTCATTATTATCCAAATAACAAAGACCATCATTCATATAACCTGAACCAACATATTTATTTTCAAAATAAATATTGTAAACATCTTCTGTGAACTGAAATTCATAGCCATTTCTAGTCAAACTAGATATAGAAATGATGTTCTTAAAAGCATCAGGTACATATAAAATATTATCCAAACACAAAATATGTCTAGACATGTAAAAAGATTTAGATCCTATGGTTAAAGCTTCAACAGTTGAGCCATCGCCAATTCGGAGTCTAACATCTCGAAAACGCAAGCTGTAACTTTTTGCTAGTTCCTGCATATCATAAGAAATGTGAGAACTGGCACCAGTATCTAAAACCCAAGCTGTAGATGAACTATGAGTATCATTAGAATCTAAATAATAAGATATGGACATACCTTCCAAAGGTGTATCCTTCTTGTCCTTCAAAGAAGCAAGATACTCTAGGAAGTTCCTTTTCTAGTGCCCATCCTGCTGGTAGTGGAAACATTTTCCTTTGCCTCCATCAGCTTTAGTCTTCCCTTTTTGTTTCGCTATTTCCTTGGAAGGACCAGGAATTTGAGGTTTCCTTTTCATATTGCCTTCTTCTTGTTGGACTTTCCAGCAGAAGAAGATGCAATCAAAGCTACCTCTTTTCCTTTATTGCCCAACATATTCTTTTGGGCAATAACCAACATGTTGAGTAAACTAGCCAAGATGCATTCCTGCTTAGTCATATGGAAATTTGTCACGAAATTCCCAAATGATTCAGGAAGGGACTAAAGGATCAAATCCGTTTGCAGTTGGAAATCCATGTTAAAGTCAAGATGTTCCAGCTGCTCAATTAGTCGAATCATCTTGTGGACATGATCCCCAACATTCTGTCCCTCAAACATCCTCATGCAGAATAGCTGTCTAGATATCTCATACCTAGCATTCCTACTGTGCTCAACATATAACTCTTGTAAGTGAAGGAGGATCTCACTCGCACTCTACATGTTCTCATGCTGCTTTTATAACTCATTACTCATAGAAGCAAGCATGTAACACTTGCTTCTCATATCATGCTCCTTCCACTTATCCAAAGTTTCATGTTCCTCTTGAGTGGCCTTTGGAGGTAAGAGACCAGGAACATTTGAGTCTAGAACATATCCTATATCTTCAAGGTTCAGGACAAGTTTCAAATTTCTTAGCCAATCAGAGAGATTAGGTCCTGTCAACTTATTACGATCAAGTATGCTTGCAAGGATATTGGATGGTGGTGGTTGTGGTGCTCTCATTATTATTAGAAAATTAACTACAGAAAATAATCACATTAATTAGTAAATGTATCATGTATTTAACCAAAATGATTATGGTCTTTTAATCAAATTGGTCTTCCCACTAACTTAATGAATCCTACACTTCCAAAGTAGAAAATGGAAATCCTAGTTGGATGAATTTTTCTTGGGTGATTGAATTTTTATAATCTTATTGATCATCCTCAGGCACATCCATTATTGGAATTACAACAAACTATAAGTGAGCAACTCCTTTCCCATCACATCTCATGTGAGGTTCAATCCTTTTATCTAGCCCTTAATGCTCAAAATCTCAGGCACGTCCATTATTGACTTATCTTGCATTAGTTAAGTTGATCCCATTGAGCTAGTAAACATGCAAATAATTTTAATGTCCTCAGGCACATCCATTATTGGCCACCAAACCATTTACATATTTACAACATCTCATGCTTAATAATTATTCTTAAGAAAATCTCTTAAATTAATTGCATCATATGCAAGTATTTAAAATTTCTTAAAATAATTTCCTTAATGGAGGGCCCATGTTATAATTACTTTAATTATACCATTTCCAACTTAATCATTTGTTTAGAAGATTTTGTGGTCATCCTAACTACTATTATGGTCTCACTTTGCACATTATCCATTTAACATGCATATATCATATACTTGTATACAATCCCATACATCTCATGCATTCATGGATAAACAATAAATATGGTATGATCATGGACTTTCTAAGAGATTCAATTCTGAGCCACCAAGAATTGAATCAAGGCATTCCTAGGTGCATTTCATTCATTCATATTACAAGAGTTGCTGAAGGAGTACATAATCAACTCTTGATCTTGAATTCCTCCCACTGGTCCCACCAATGCTCTTGACCTCCTTGATCTTCTTGCAATCCAATTACATAGTAATTCTTGGCATACCAAGGCGAATTTACAAGAACCAAATAAATGAAATTACAACCAAAAAAATATTACAACCTTTATAATACATGCCACTAAAATAAATTAAAATAAATAAATTAATTTACAACCCAAAGAAACATAAAAGAAATAAATCCAGTCACATTGGTCTTTTATGGTCTATGATCATCCATCATGTATATCACTATTTAACAATTAAATAAAACATACATATTTAAATTAAATAAAATATCTCATATTCAACTTAAAAATCCAGATTTGAATATGATTCAAACAAATTTAAAAATTTAGATTTGAATCACATTCAAACAAATTTAAAAATTCATATTTGAATCAAAATTTAATTGCGTAATTAAAACTCCTAATTAAACACTTTAATTAGTCATGGGCTTAATTATGGGCCTTGAAACCAAGCCCACATTCAAGCAAACCTTGCACACCATGAGGTGCCATTGATGCAGCCACCTATGGTGGCTCCACCATATGTGCCGCCACATATTTCTTTACAACCAGCAATGAATCAATTATCATATGATCAAATCACACAATTAAATCATATAATAAACAATCTAAATGGCAAATATAATGGCTCTGATACCAATTGAAGGAGTGGAAGCATGAAAAATATTATTTTAGATCATTGAATTCAAAAATTTTCTTTTAGGGTCTCATACATCATGAAAGATTCATTATTTACCTATTTGATTTCAATATTCAATAGCATATTAAAACACTTTTAATATGTTTTTGGATCTACATTTGCCATTTAAGATTTTAGAATTAATAGATTAATTCATTAGAACCCTAGATTAAATCAAGAACATGTGCACTAACCTTTTGGTACACTGTGGTTGTGTTTGGTACCTTTGGGATGCATCTAGGACACAAGATGTTGTCCCTCTAGCTTGTACACACCAAGATCACCAATGGCAGCCCCTTGAATAGCTTCTCAAGCCTTTCTAATCAGTTATAAGTTGAGGTTTTGCCTTTTATAGAGGTTGCCGATGTATATTGGATACTAGAAACGATTTCTAGCAATTTTAATTCAAAGAAAACAATTGTTTTCTCTTTGAATTGATGAGAGATGAAGAAGAAGAGAGAAGAGGTGCTCAATGGGTGGTGGCACACAATGAAAGAAATCATATTGTTATTTTGTTCTTTCATCCTTTCCCTTATATAGATAGGTCATCACTTAAAACCCTTGCCACATGTCAATTTCTGATTGGCTCTTAGTTTAATTGACCCAATCACATTGTGCCAAGTGTCAATCCTAGATTTAATCTTGACTTTGATCACCTTACATGATTAAAAAACAAATGGCAAGCTTATGTGTAGTGCCATGTGTCACCATCTCATGGTGCCACATGTCACCTTGTGGAATGACCAAATTACCCTTGTGTCTTAATTTTGAGTTCTCAACCCAAAATAATTATTTCTCTTCATCTAATCAATTCATATCAAATATAAATTAATTGATTAAACTCTATTAATTAATTTCTCATAATTAAATTCATATTTAAACACTTTAAATATAAATTTAACTTATACTATACATCCAATAACCTAGAATTGGTTTCAAGCCATGCTAGGGACTTTGCAATCTAGTTGCAAACTAAACCTATTTAATTAATCAATTAAACTCTTTAACTAATTAGTTAAATCACATTTAACTTGGTGATTACTTGTGTATGTGTGTGACTCTCTAGGCTCATCACTAATTGGAAATGAGATATGTATCAACTCTTAATATCATCAGAACTCTTTCTTACCATAAATGATTTCTCTAAATCATTTTAGGCACGTCATAGACCGTGGTTAACACCTAGCATAGCATGCCATGGCCAACCAATTAGTAATAAGGAATACCTTAAATGAACCTTTTATCATATGTTACCATGCACTAGAATCTCTCTGTTATAGAATCCCAATTTGAGCTGGAGTAATGTTTATGTCAAACCCCATGTGCTATGAATATTATGTTCTCTTTTAATTCTAGTTCTTAATTAATAAGATTTTCTCATCAGAAACTCTTTTCTGATTAAATCTATCTGTCCTGGCCAGGAACTTAAAACATTAAGAATAATTAAAAGAACATAGGATTTTATCCCTATTTACTTAGGGTAACAGGTTCCATCTTGATCAACACCTACCTCTATATATAACTAGTAGGAGCCAACACATGTCCATATACCCATACACAGTACAAGTATGAAAGCAGTATCAAACTCAAATCACATATATACAAGATAACTGTGCTATCTTAGGTCTAAAGATTATATGCACTGATATGATTTATGACAATGCATTGACAAGAGTAAACTCGATTTTCTTCTCATAAATATCACTGGTTCGGCCTACTTATTATGCATAAGTGCCTATCATGTTTGTTATATGGTATGAGACTCACCATTCCATCTTATTTATATCTCATATAAATACATTGGGAACAAACATGAATACAATCTTTCTGGATAAGTCATGTCCTGTGTGAAGTATCCTCGATTGTGAACCAATTTATGATATTTTGTGCTAGAAATACTGTCACTCATATTCTTAACAACTTAAGAATAGAATTTCTAACAAAATATCAATGGACCTTTTCTATTACACATAAATATATTATGTAAACAGAAAAGTGAAAATGTCTTTTATTAATAAAACATGTACAAGATACATACTAAATGATATGCTCTAGGGCATATTACTAACATAGATATGATATGAAATTGTTTTTGATAGGTAACTATTGGAACTTGCCAGATGCCAATAAATCAGAGAAGGCTCTGCCAGGGTTTTCAGAGAAATAAATTGTGATAAAAAAAATATTTTCATATGTTTTCTACAAAGTTTAAAAATTAACAATGGACATGACAGGATAAGATAGGGTGCTATAGCACTGAATATGGCACACCTTGCTCGGCTACATTATAGACAGGTGAGGGATGTTACATTTCGTGGTATTAGAGCAAAGGTTTAGGTAGTCCTAGACCTAGATAGATGGACATAGATAGAGTACATTACATGCATGGGCCTTTAGATAGAGTTGAGGTGACACTAATGCAGATCTATTCCTTGCCTGTTTTATAGGATCGATGGCATTCGATCCATCAGAGCACGGGTCTCCCAGACCAATAAAGAAAGAAGTAGAGTCACACGCACCCACCCCTACTCCTAGTCAGGGGTAAAGCACCAATCGAGCAGAGCCATCATTGGGTGCCTTTGTAAGGACACAGCGGGCATTCCTAGAGTAGATGACTCAATTGCTCCATCAGGTCACTGGAGCTATGCCACAGGCACCACGACCTGTACAGCCACAGTAACCACCATCTCCCCAGCCAGTATATAGGACCTTAGTAGAGATAGTTAAAAATGATGAGCAGTCTAGGATGGACAAGCAGCGCAAGAGAAAATCTAGACCTGGTTAGTCCAGCACAGCTGCTACAGCGAGTAAGAGACCCAGGGGGTCTCGAGGTTAGATTCAGAACCAAGGACAGAGACAGAAATCCCGGTTTGCCCTGAGAAAAGGAGGCCAGTCTGGGATATCAGTTGGTAATTCACCAGGCACTGTAGTACGGGGACCAGCCCCAGTGCCAGTTTATCTACACTGTGGGAGGAGCCATAGAGGAAAGTGTAGACTGCTAACTGGGGGTTGATTTTAATGTGGGTCCACAGAGTATTTCATGAGAGATTGCCCATAGAGGAGTGTTCCCACTGCTCCACCACAGACTCAGAGGTTTTCCCTGACAGCACAGAGGGGTAGAAGACTGATGAGACCAGAGGTAGCTGGTACATCACCAAGGGCTTCTGAGACTATAGAATGGCCCGAGGCTAGAGAAGCACCCTGCGTGTACGCTATGGCTCAGGAGAAACTAGATTTGGTAAACGTTATCAGAGGTACATTTTTATTTATAATACCTTTAAAAATGTATTGATAGACCCTAATTACATTCATCCTTATATATATACATTGTACCTCCTGTTGAAAGAGAATACCGATAGATAGGTTAGAAGATGACATACTTGTCACCAACCCTTTTAGGTTATAAGATGATGGTAGATTATTAACCAAAAAGGATCGTATTAAAGATAATGGATGAAAATAAGAAAGAGACTGTGTATAAGATGAAAGAAGATGGGGGTAGAACTAGTTGAGGATAAGTATATATATAAAAAAATGAAATAAAAAAAATAAATGATAATGATCTATTGGGATATACCATGGTAACTATGCAATGTTCTCGATATTTGTGCTGTAAGTTACAGATTACAGTACCAACTTGGAATTATTGTGTAAAGCTACATATTTCCGATAGTAAATCGAAATGGGATCAGATTATTGAGCTAGATCTAGTAAGACAGACTAAGGATTAGCAGAGATCTACATAGCTGAGATAGTACGATTACATGGAGTGCCAACATCAATTATAGCTGACTGAGACCCAAGGTTTACTTTGAAGTTTTGGAAGAAGCTGCAAAAGTCACTAGGCACTCAATTGCACTTTAGTACGGCTTATCATCCTTAGACGGATGGACAGTCAGAAAGGGTGATTCAGGTAAGCCTTAGAACATAGTAAATTGTTATAAATGTTAAAAGACCGATAATAATGACATGAAATGAATAATGACATGATATGAATAATGACATGACATGAATTACATGATAGATGCTAAAAGATATGTTAAGAAAATCTAATCAGAATTATAACATGTGAGGTGAAAGAGCTTAGAAATAAGAGAATTCCACTAGTAAAAGTCCTATGAAGACACCTCAATATAGAAGAGGCAACATGGGAGAGCGAGGAGACAATGAGGTAGCAATTCCCTTAGCTCTTCACATCAGGTAAATTTTGAGGACGATATTTTTATTTAGAGGGGAAGAGTTGTAACATCCTCACTTACGTAGTCTGTGCGTTTTACTGTACTGACGGCCAATGCTTGCCTGGACAGCCAGAATGCCTAGAACTACACTTAAATGATAGTAAAAAGTTATAAAATGATGAAATATATGAAAAAAAAATACAAGAAAAATTAAGGAAAAATAAAAGAGATAAAATGAAACTAGGTTAAACGAGTCGGAACCGTAGCAATGGGTGACCGCACCGGGAAGTTACGGCGAGGACTGTTGACTAGCCCTGGACCGTGGGAAACCCTGGGAAATATTTTTGGGACCTAATTCAAGGTCTACTGAGGTTTAATTGACATTGAAAATATCAAAGAAAAATTAGTAAGTCAATATAAACGAAAATGAAAATTTAAGAAATCAGCGGGTCAAAGAGTTAGTTGGTAGCACAAAAAAATAAAAATAAAAAATGCAACTCGAAGAGGGGCATTTTGGTCATTTGACACCTAGAGTAGGCTTTTGACCTAAATGTCCATTAAAAATAAGTAGTGTTAAGTTTTGAAAATGCTATGAAAATGAGAAACTTGACATATAATGTAAACAGTGAAAAATTAGGGTGTTAATTGCAATTAGAGAAACTTAGGATTATTTAAATGCTTAATTAAGATTAGTGGAGTACTAAGTGGATTATAAAAGGGTACTAAAGGCAAGAATTGGCCACTTCCATCTTTTTCATCTTCATTCCATAATCAAGCCGAATCTCATTCTCAAAGAAAAACTCCACTGCCGTCCATAAGAAAGCTCCATGCCTCCATGATCAAGCCATGAAATCCTCAAGTCTTCTTCATTAAAGTTGGTCCATACACCTTGAGGAAGATATTGGGAGCAAGAAAGAAAGGTTTTGGTGAAGTTTTGGGCAAGCTTCAAAAGAGGTAAGTGCTTATTTTCCCTTACTTGCTTCATTAAAGTTTTAATTGAGGTTATGGTGAGTTAGAATATGGAAGAATTTGAAGAATTTGATGAGTGTTGACAAGTCCCCAATTCGGCAGCCTTCATGTCCATGGATTTATGACTTAATTCTTCATGCATATGGTGATTTGAAGGGTTAATTAGAGTGCTCAAATATATTAGAGTTTAATTAGCATGTGTATGTTTGAATTAGGTATTTGAAGTAAGGTTGTGAATTGAATATGGGAAATTTGAAGCATATTTATAAATTTGGGCAGTTTTGATGTACGTAGAAAGCTTAATTTCATGTATATTAATGTTGATTAAGGAGTAATGGAATGTACCTTATTGATTTTGATTAGTTGAATTAGTTTTGGAGAGTTGAATTGTTATTGGACATTTAATTTAATTTAATTGAGTGTGATGGATATTTACTTTAATTGAATTGTTATTGGATATTTGATTTAATCAATTAAGTGCTTCTGGATATCGAACAATTGACTTGTTGTTGGACAATTGATCAAAATGCAAGGTATATAATGTCCATTTGAAGTGCCCATTTTAATTGCAAAGTATGGTTAGTAAGGGCTGTATGCATTTTAGACTATAAATGAAAATGTGTGACCCCAATTGGTATGAGGCTAATTGGAGGTGAAATATGACCTATAATAGACCAATTTTCATGCAGGGGTCATGCCAAAATTCTGCCTAGAAGTGACCTTAAAAAAATGACCAAATCCGGATTTGCCTAACATGTGAACCCAAAATTTGACCATATGAACAGTAGTCAGTCTTTTGGCCATAACTCACTCAAAACAGGTCTAAATGACCTGAAATTTATACCATTGGAAAGCTTAGACATAGGGCTACAACTTTGGTACAGACCACCAAGCCCAGAAATTCCATTAATTAAGTCAAATTGATTGCCCAAATTGGGTTACAAAATCTACCAGAATTGAAATTGACCTAAAAATGACCTAGAATTTGCCAAATAAGTGCAACTTGACCAGCATTAGTAAAATGACCATAACTTGAGTCCAGTCCAATAATGTGGCTATAATAAATTCTACAAGACTTGAAAAATTGCAACTAGAAATTTTGAGTGACCATAAGACATAGGGTAACAAATCCTATGAAGAACACTAGGCCTAAATGTTATTACAAGCTGTCCAAATAAATTGGTTAAATTTAATAACAAAACTGCCTAGTAAGGGAACCAAAATCCAGAATTGACCTAGTTATGGTTATTTGACCATAACTTGAGTTATAAAAATCCAAATGACATGATTCAAAAAGGAAAATAAAAACAAGACATAGAGGAGCAACTTCCATTGAGGAAGTGTAGCCAAACAGTAGCCATAAATTGCTCAATTTTATATGCAAAGACAAGACGTTAAAGTTGAACCTAAAGAAATGTTCTAGAAATAAATTACTGACTTATCCCTAATAAGTCATTACATGCTAAATTACATGAAATAGATATGTGGGACACACTTTTCCCACTTTCCCACTATAAGGTGACATGAAATCAGTTGATACATAAAATGTGAATATGTATAGTACATGACATTAAATAATAAGAGTGATAAATATGTAAATTATATGAATGTGTACTTAGGACCTATGTTCCCATAATAAATACATGAAGATGGTATAAAGCATAGATAGTATATGAAGTGAAATAACAATATGTTATGAACCCTTAATAGTGCATAGCATGAAATAATAAAACTATAAGTGCTTAATGATACTAATTTGCCCAAAGTATACCTAGACTTATATATATAGTTGGATCTATTGGTATACCAATTAGAGACTACAGATAGAAGTACTGTGTGCAT
Organism: Hevea brasiliensis; assembly: GCF_030052815.1. Lineage (NCBI taxonomy): Eukaryota > Viridiplantae > Streptophyta > Magnoliopsida > Malpighiales > Euphorbiaceae > Hevea > Hevea brasiliensis. The sequence continues at coordinate 25,756,920 of NC_079503.1, forward strand.
GAATAATCATTGATTGATAAAATATGTCTGATATGATTTCTGACTGCTGGCCTTATGCCTGACAGACAATTGTATATAGGCTATTGTATGCCTGTCCACTGGCCTTGTTCCTGATATGACAGATGACATGACAGATGCCATTGTGCATAACTTTATTTCTGGCTTTACAAGCCTAACAGCTGGCATTGTGCCTAACAGATGTATACAGGGTAGACATATGGTTGTCTAACTCGTATACTCCCATGTATCCAGCATTATAGTTTGTTACAGGTTACTTGGGCACAAATATACAGATATGACTTGAATTATATAGATATGACATGAAATATACAAATATGACATGAAATACACCGATATGACATAAAATACACTGATATGATTCCAAAGACTCTAACATAAGTTTAAAAAGACAGATAATGAAATAAATACACAGAAAAGATGTCACACCCTACCCCTCTGTAAGGCATAACATGATCCCATAGTATACCTAATGAATTACCAACTTCGTCTACTGATAACCCATTAAATACACTACAAGGGATTTTAAAACTTTTCTTACTTCTTTTACAGTGGTGAGCACTATTTATAGGTGTTATAAACCTTTTTGAACTGAAGTGATATAACTAACACATTTAAATTATTTGGAATTTCTGTAAAATTTTGCCAGAGTACCATCTGTATTTTGGATAAAATAGTTCTTCAGAAAACATGTAAAAAGCACTTCAATATATTTCCAAATCTCAACTCCAACATATTTCTCAACTCAAATCCACAGTGATTTTTCAAAGACTGAGATACAAGAAATATAATACAATTTTTACAAGTCAAAATAACTTATAATTTACTTTACAACTTCAATGTACCATTTTAATTTACAACTGCTCAAAAACAAGAACAATATGTACATACAGTGAACATACATTACAGTACAAAATGCAAAATGTGGTATACTAGTTATACCCGAGAATCTCTCACTGGATGTACTAGCAGCCTAGTCTGCTGCCCTGTCCGTCTGTCTACCTGCGACAGCAATAAAAAGCTATCACTGAGACAATGTCTCAGTGGTGCACAACATTAACCAAATACAACTTTAAATCATAATTCATAAATCATTTAAACGATGGTTACGTAAAATCTTAGTTAAATTCAAGACAATGAATGTTAGAAGGAATTTAACACAATATCACAATAAATCTCAGTAATCAAAATATAGTTAAATTCAAAAGACAGTGAATTTCAATAAGAATTTAAATTCATTTCACAATCTCACAATACATATCAATAAATCACACACAGCTTAATCATGTTCCAAAGTTCAATTCGTCCCAAAAGCCGATGGCTAATGAGGTATTCAATTCATCCCAAAAGTCAATGACTAATGAGGAATAACATAGCTAGCTAGCAAAAATATGAGTACTCATCCAATTCGTCCTCAACAGGCACACACCTCAACACTTCAGCCAGAGAGGGAATTCAATTCGTCCCATTAGACAAGCTAGCGAGGAATACAATTAATATACATGATATCTGTGGTTTCAAACCATTTCCAATATTTTTCAATCAATAAGTATCCATCAATATCATTCAAATAATTTCTCACAGTTTCAAACCATTTACAATGCTTTTCAAGCTATAAATATCCATTCAAACACATTTCCACAATTTAAAACAATAATGTACAAATAGTCATAATTCATTTCAATTGAAAAATTCAAAAGAAATAGTTGTTGTGTACAAACCTCTAATAACTGTCTCCTAGTCTTGACTCAGTGTTTCCTTCCCTTTCCCTGAGTCTTTGCTAACTGAGAAACACAATTTGAAGTGTTTCAGTACTTAATTAAACTATCTCTAACGATAATGCTTGATAATTAATTTACTGAATTCTATTATTTACTTAGTCAACCTAATATATCGACTCTCGATGCCTACTAGTAAACTAGGTTTTAATATTACTAATAGGTTACATTCAATAGTCTTTTAGGGTTGGTACATGTTACCAATTCATTTCCATGTATACTGTATTTTCTTGCAATCTGCTGGATTCCGAGATACTAGTTTGACCTAGCCGGACGACCTAGTTCCCTCGATTTTCGGGTTTTGGTCAAAACTACAAACTTGTAGATCTATGTCTTATGGAACGTGGGGCAAAATTTCAGGTCATTTTGAGTTATGTAGACCAAGTTATGGTCATTTTACTATTGCTGGTCAAATTGCACCAAAATTGGTCACTTTAGGTCATTTTAGGTTCGGCCAGTTTTTGGACCCGAACTTCTGCAAGCTGTTTGACTTGCTTATAGTCATTTCTGGGCTTTGGTGTCTTCATAAGACTTGTAGATATGGGTCTTAACTATTCATGGTTAAAATTTCAGGTCAATTGGACCTGTTTTGAGTGAGTTATGGCCTAAACACTAACTGCTGCCCAAATGGTTAATTTTCAAGCCTTACTTGCACTTAATCCGGATTTGGTCATTTTTCAAGCTACCTTTCAGGTAGAATTTTGGTATGCTTCCTTCATGAAAGTTGGCACATTTTGTGCCTAGTTTTACCTCCAATTGGTCTCATACCAATTGGAGCCACACAATTAAAGTTCTAGGCCTAAAACTCAAACTGCCTTATTGCAATTCTTGCATACACATCAAGCATCACTTTTAATACTCACCAAACTTAACATTTAAACCAATTCTGGTTGTACCACAACCTAAACACAATTCACAACACATTATAGGTCATTTTGGCAGCTTACAATTACATTCAACATACACCAACAAGTGCAGAATTTTTCAATCCAATTTACAATAATTCAATCACCTTTTTATGCTCATTTACATGTCCCACTTCAAACCACCTTACACACACTCAAACTGCCATAACAACCAACACATTTTAACATCATTATTCCATAAACCAAGCATGAATTCCAGCATTCTTCAAGAGTTAGCAAACTGCCACAATGGTACACTTACATTCCATTACTTTCCAAGCTTTAAATTTCATTTTACATTTACATATACTAAGTATACATCACCCAAACAATTTCCTACACAATATACATTTAATCAATCATTTAATTCACCATTTACAAGCACAAATAAACTGCCTTCAAGGTGTTTCCATGGCTGCCAAAAGTACACACCATCATAACTCTCCAAAAACTCAAAATTTCTTCATCAATCATTTTATCTCAAGCTTCCCATAAACTTTACTTAAGAAAAAACATAATTTAAACACTTACCTATTGTTGGGGCTTGTTAAATCTTCACCAAATTTCTTCCTTTTTATTCCCTATAATCTGTCCAAGAGGTGTGGACCAAGTTTAATGAAGAGAATTTATGGTTTTATGTTGAAAATGGGAGAGAATTAAGCTTTGCATGGAAAATTTTCCATGGAGAATTAGGAGTGACAATCGGCCATTGTTGGAAGCTTGAAGAAAATGAGTTAGTTAGTGGAGAAATCTGCCCATTTAATGGTTATTATAATCCTTAGTGCTCCACTCACCAATTATAAACTATATTATATGTTCAAATGTGTTAATTAGTCAATTTACCCTCCATTTTTACTATTTACATTAGGTACCCCTAAATTAATTTTTCATTATATTTTTCAAGTGTAATATTATTTATTTTTAATGGACATTTAGGTCAAAAGACAACTCGAGATGTCAAATGACCACAATGCCCCTGTTTGGGTTGTATTCCCGATTTTTCGGTAACACCGGGTTTTGTCCGTTTTTCGATTTCTCACTTTTCTTTGTACTAATTATTTAATTTTCATTTAATATTTCTAATGATATTTATACTTCAATAGGGGTCTATTTAAGTCCTAAAAATATTTTCCAGGGTTCCCCGCGGTCCAGGGCTAGTCAACGGTCCATGCCGTGACTTCCCGGTGCGGTCACCCATCGCTAGGATTCTCGGCTCGCTTAACTTGGTTACATTTCTTTGCTATTATTTTTCCTTTATTTTTCTTGTATTTTCTTTTCTTGTATTTCATTATTTTATGTCTCCTTACTCATATCGAAGTGTAGTTCTAGGCATCCTAGCTGTCCGGACAACACTGGTCATAGGAACAGTAGAACGCACTACCGAACTTAGGGGTGTTACAAAAGATACTGCTAAATAATTTATTTCCAAAGTGCAGTAAAATATGCAAATGACCTAGAATTGCAAAAGTTTACACAGAATTAGTATTTATAATTATTTAGTTGAATTTCTTTAAAATTATGCACCACTAAGCAATTTGCTTAGCGCATTGGATTTTCCATCGCGTAGGTTCTGGAGACCAGACCCACCAGACACAGCAGTAGCTGCCACAGTAGTGTATCATCTATACGCTAACCAGATCTGCTATAGCTACAGCTTAGAGTTCACCTCAGCAGTGTCTTATTTTGGTAGGGTCCATGTAATTAGGATTTTGCATTTTGTATCATGTACAGTCTAATGTATATTAAGTTTGAACTCTGTAATAAATTGTAATTATATTTTGAGACTGTATTTAAAGTTTGAGAATGTATGTATATAAATTTTCATATGAATGAACAAATGAAAAATATTATTTTCTTGAAATTGAATGAACAGATATGATACGATATGTTATATGATAAGATGAATAAAATAGATATGATATAAAATTATTTTTGACAGGTAACTATTGGAACTTGCTAGATGCCTATAAATTAGAGGAAGCTCTGCCCGGGTTTCCATAGAAATAAATTGTGATAAAAAAAAAATATTTCCACATGTTTTCTACAAAGTTTAAAAATTAACAACAGACACGATAGGATAATGTAACACCCTCATTTTCGTAGTCTGTATGTCCTACTGTTTCGACAGCTAATATCTGCTCCAGAAAGTCAGAATGTCTGGAACTACACTGTAATGACAGTGAGGAAGTGTAAAATAATGAAATATGTGATGAGAAAAATTAAGGAAAAATAAAAGAGATAAAATGTGACTAAGTTAAACGAGCTGAACTCGTAGCGATGGGTAACTGCACTGGAAAGTTACAGCGAGGACCATTGACTAACCCTGGACTATGGATAACTCAAGGAAATATTTTCATGACATAATTAAAGGTCTACTGAGGTTTAATTGACATTGGAAATGTCAAAGAAAATTTAGAAAGTCAATATAAACAAAAATAAAAATTTAAGGAATCGGCGGTACAAGGAGTAAATCAGTAGCACCGAAAAAGTCTGAATTTGACTCGAAGATGGGCATTTTGGTCAATTGACACCTAGAGTTGACTTTTGACCTCAATGTCCATTAAAAATAAGTAGTATTACACTTTGAAAATGTCATAAAAAAATAAAAATAAGGTACATTATATAAATAGTGGAAGAAATGAGGCAAATGTGCAAATTATGGAACTTTAAGTAATTAAATCATTAATTTATGGTTAGTGCTCCACTAACTCAAATTTTGGGACACATATATAAGCCAATTTGGAACAGAAATGTTCATCTTCAACCTTGGAAACAAACCAGCCGAGAGAAACACCATGAAAATCCTCCATGGCCAAGCCTCACTCCACCACCATGCACTCATGATTCAAGCCTCCTTTCCACTTGGTTTCTTCATTAAAGCTTGCACACACACCTTGGGCAGCATGTTGGAAGAAAAAAGAAGACGATTTGATGAAGTTTTGGTTAAGGTCAAAAAAGGTTAGTGCTAGTTTTTCTTATCTCACTTAATTAAACTTTGTGTTGAGGTTGAGACAAGTTGAATGGTTAAGAAAAATTGAGGAAATGGTTGAGTATTGGTGAATCTTAGATTTGGTAGCCATGAGAGGTGAGCTTGCTTGAGTTTTTCTTACACTAAAATGATGGGAATTAGTGTTGATTTGGTGAGTTTGACGTATTGATAAATTATCTCCCATGTATGTATAATGAACACTTGAAATTAGGAGTTTGGAAAGTGTATTTGAGAGCCTTGGCAAATGGCCAATTTCGACAGCCTTGAAGTTCATGGATTAATTTTTGATTTCATGAATTTAAATGATGAATTATGGTATTGATGGATTAAGGGCAGTATATGTAAGTAATGGTTGGAATTGTATGAAGTAAAGGTAAGTGATTTTATGTGTAATTGTTGGGTATTTGTGTATATTGTGTTAATGTAATTAAGGTTGTAATTAGTGTATTGAGAAACCGTATAAACTATCCAAAATGACCATGATGAGATGTGATAAATGATGCTTGTGCATTACAAATCTAGAAATTTGGTAAGGAAATTAAGGTGAAGCAAGTAGGTTGTGTAATGGTTGTGTATTTGATGAAGTGTTTAAAGGCAATATACAATTGAGCTTATAATCTGATTTGTGTGACCCCAATTGGTGTGAGGCCAATTGAAGGTAAAACTAGACTCAATAGGGACCAACTTTCATGTCGAAAGCTTGCTAAAATTCTGTTCAGAAAATGACCAATTTAATGACCTAATCCGGATTGGTAACTTGAAACCCAAAATTTTTGACCATATGAACAGTAGTCAGTATTTTGGCCATAACTCACTCAAAACAGGTCCAAATGACCTGCAATTTATATCATTCGAAAGCTTAGACATAGGGCTACAACTTTGGTAGAGACCACCAAGCCCAAAAATGCCATTAAGCAAGTCAAATTGATTGCCTAAGTTGGATTACAAAAACTGGCCAAATTGACTTTTACTTAAAAATAACCTAATAGTGCAATATAAGTGCAACTTGACCTGCCATAGTAAAATGACTATATCTTGGTCTACATAACTCCAAATGACCTGAAATTTATATTGTTAGAAAGCTTAGACATAGAGCTATAACTTTGGTGAAGATCACAGAACCCAGAAATGTCATTTACTAAGTCAAATTGCTTACACAAGTTGAGATATCGAAACTGTCCAGAACCATTATAACCTTGAATTTGACCATTTGAACAGTAGTCACTCATTTGACCATAACTCACTGAAAACAGGTCCAAATGACTTGAAGTTTATATCAATGGAAAGATTAGACATAGAGCTATAACTCTTATGAAGACAGCAAAGCCCAGAAATGACCAAAACCAAGTCAAATTACTTGCCCAAGTTAGGGTACCAAATCTGCCAGAATTGAACTTGACCTAAAAATGACCTAAAGTTGCATTGAAAATGCAATCTGTCCAGCTTTAGTAAATTGACCTTATCTTGGTCTATACATCTCAGAATGACCTGAAATCTATGCCAAAAGTTCAATAAGACATAGAGCTACAAATTTGCTCCTTTGACCAGAAGCTAAAAATTAATGGAAATAGGACATTTAGCTAGACCAATCTAGTACACTAAATCTGGAATTGGTACAATTGACCATTAAGTCCAGAAAATTCAAATAGGCATATCCCCCACAAGAAGTATCCAAATGTAATGAGCCATAACAATCTGGAAAGCTAAGAAAAAGACCTAAAACTTTGTTTTAGGCAACTTCCTCAAATTATAAATTTATAAGGCTAGAATTTAAGGTCAAAGCCATTGAACAAATTGAGGACCATGCCAATATAGGACCTTTGAGTCCAAGTCAACAATTTGACTATAAATAATTCTATAAGACTTGACAAATTACAAGTAAAATTTCTAAATGACTATAAGACATAGGGCAACAAATCCTATGAAGCACACTAGGCCTAAATGTCATTATAAGCAGTCTAAATAAATTAGTAAAGTCCAGAATCAAAATGACTACTAAGGGAAACAAAATTCAGATTTGTCCTAGTTATGGTTAATTGACCATAACTTGAGTTATACAACTCAAAATAGAGTAATTCAAAAAGAGAATTAAAGAAGACACAATAAGAAACAATTTGATGAAGAGAATTTACTAATTTCACCCTATAGCCTGACCCAATGGAACAGTAACCTTTAGCCATGAAATCTGAAAATTTGGAATCACATATAATTAGCCTTGAATTAAGTTTGGAAATGAATGCCAACAAGTATAAACTCAAAATGAGGAATTGTAGTGTAACTAGAACCAACATATTTGTTCAGTGTGGAAAAGTCAACATTTATGTTTGACTAATAATGTAAATAGGAAACATAATGACTTAATAAATCACATGAATGTATGAATGGGACATTAGTCTTTATTATCAGAGACAAGAAAAATGCTTTGAGCACAATGGTACTTCAGAACAATTGATATGAAATGTGATATGTCTGATGATCTACTGAATAATTGTGACATGTTGATACTAGAATCAACCTATCCATGATGCATAAAAAGAGTCAATAATTTTGTTGACTAGTGAAAGGCATAATGACCTATAAACCCTAAAAATAAAGAATTAAATATTTAAGTTTGTAAATGCCCTAGTATTACCTAGTTGACTAGTTTGGATAGGTTGGCATGCCAATAGGGTTCTGACAGCTGTATTGTAAATGGCTTTATGCCATATTGTGTTTTATGGCTTATTATGCCACACTGTGATTTTAATAGCCAATGGCTATACAAATTATGTTATGATACTTAGCTTATCGCCTTACTGATTGATTTTATGGCTTTTTAGCAACACTGTTTACACACTGGGAGATACTTTGTGACCGATAGTGTGACGGCCTGAGATACTAGATACCCAGTGCTAGTATATTCATTTATCTAGTCTAGTCAGTGTATAGGCTATACAGGCAGTCAATTAAAACATTATTCAATTCAGGCAGTTAAGTTAAGTTAAGTATAAGAAAATTTCAGTACAATTAAATTAAGTATTGAATGAAATGAGCAAAAGAGATTAGCAATAGAAACATAACAAAAATACAATTTGCAAAACCGTAGAGACTTAAAATATAATACAGTTAGAATAATTTGTATACTAGGTATTATTACAGAAAGGTTATAAACTTTGCACTTCCAAAGAGGAACAAACTAGTATATAAGATAGTTGATGCTAGAAATACAATACCAAATTAAATTGATTCCTGGATATCTGAATTATGATTTATTTCTTTCTTTATTTGTATATATTATTTCTTGTTATACAATTACACCACTAAGTAGAAATGCTTAGCGTGATGGAATTGTTTTTCTCGCATAGGTACTTTGACTGAGATTTTGGAGTCCAGATTTACAGAAATGTCAGAAGATTTCAAGGTTGTCACCTCCTCAGCAATGCATGTAAATAGGGCTCATATTTCCACATGTTATGTATTTTGTTCATTCTAAGTATATTGTAAATTATTTTTACATCATGTACTTGACAAACTTATGTAATTAGTTAGCAAATTATGCAAGATAATAAAATGTAAGAATTCCGATATAATAGTTAAGTATTTGATCATGATGATTCTGATTGAGATTGAGTATGAGAAATTTTGAGACTAATTTTGAGTTGTGAATTTGAGTATATATTGAAATTATTTTTGGCAGGTTCAGAAGAATTGTTAGTCCAAATTACAGCCACCACTCTACTGGATTATCATTAAAATTTTTGAAATTTCCAAATTAGTCAGATTTTGATAAACAGTAAAAATAACCTAAACCTCAGATAAAGCTTTTGAACAAGTAAATCAAGATCTGTAATGAAATCAGATAAGATCAGGTGCTCCAGCACTCCATGTGACACACCTTGCTCGGCTACACTGTAAACGGGTGAGGGGTGTTATAGATAAGATAGGGTGCTCTGGCACTGAATGTGGCACACCTTGCTCGATTACACTGTAGATGGGTGAGGGGTATTCCAGAAAGATTTGAAGAGCTCTTTTAATAGGTTAGGCACATTGGACATTTGATATGATTATGTGATGGTTGGGGAACCATTGGTGACATGAATTACCTCATTGTGAATTGTTTGTATTATGAACCCCATATGGTTGTGTTGTATGTAAATATTTTAATTGTATGTTTTCCTTCCCTTGAGTAGGCTTTTACTCACTGAGCCCTAAGCTCAACCCCTTTTCTCTATCTTCCCCTTTCAGGGATAAGAGTTAAAGATATAGTCCATCACATTTCAACTATTAGTTGCAAAGGCTATTGCTTCATTACATTTAAAGGAAGTAAAATAAGATTTATAGAACTCCTTTTATGACATGTAATTATATAAAGGATTACTGTGCTTGTACCTAAATGTTTTATGATAAATAAATTGTTTTATATATGTAAATGTGTTTCATGATGGAAATGGGCCCACTATTGTTTATAAAATTAATGTTCAGGCTTGCTATGGGTTTTGGTGGCTTATAGCCTACTTGTTCCCTTAATGTTGGTAACAGCCTGGATTTATATTGTTATAAATTGGGAGCTCTGTTCACTCTTAACCCATGTCACATCTATTTTACATACTTTTATTTAATTACATTTCATGAACTTGTCCATGTTTATTACATTCCATTAATACATATTCTTTCTACTCCATAATTGAGAATCCAATAATTTTCCAACAAAGCGTTCACATTGATTTAATTCGCTTATTTTCCCTATTTACATGTGTTTGCCATGGTATATTTCAAATGGACAAATTCTTATATTATAAGTGAAAACTCCTACTAAAATTCTAGTAGAGTGCTCATCATAACTTGGGCCTATTATCACTTATGAATAGTAGCACTTATTAACAACGTAAGTATTACACATATCATCAGTGTTCTCAATCCCACAATGTCTCATGCATAATGGCTAAGATCCAATTCCATGGCTCAATATCAAGAGTTATATCTTTCAAGTATTACTTAAGCAACACATGTAATAAAAAGAACTTGAGACTCATATATGGTCTATTTAAATTACATGATTCATCAATAGTTTGTTTAACAAAATAAATCAATGCATCTACATCATCTATCTATTCTCACGTGCATGATATAAGTTTAGACAAAAGTGTCAATCCTACACCTAAATATGTTGGTCTTCTAAATTCTAGCTCCCCAAAACAAATTGTGATAGTCAGCTATCACTCTCCTTCATTTTGGGCTTCTAAAGTACTTATGAGTAGTTATCAAATGAATCTCAGTATTAAGAGAGAATATAGTTTATATGGAAAATGATTTTTCATCCATTTCCCAAAACTATCTATTATCAAATTTAAAATATGAAGTATGAATTAATTGATAAATAATTATAATAGCATAATCAAGTAATAGCGAGTAATGCACCTTATTAAAAAAAAACAAGATATGATAAATCAACAATTTAATTATCAAATGGGTAATGCAAGAAGACAAAGCAAAATTTGGGAGGAAAACAATTTTGTAAAATTTAAACAATAAATCCCGATGCATAATTATGAAAGTGAGTTTGGATCACTTAGGGGAGTACCTCTATCTGTTTACTAAGAAGGATGCTTCTGTATAAAAGGTTTTCACTCAGAAGAATGACTTTTGTACTATTCATATCACTAAAAAATACAACTTTTGTAATAGCGCATGTAGATTAGCATTGCCACTTAATTAATTTACTGGACTCATAAATGTGCATATTGGATTTTTAATTCTTACCACATTCCACTTCATTTCATTTTGATATTTTAAAAGTATCGTTCTCTTTCCATTTCCAAATGAGTCTACACTTTATATTATCACATATGAAGAAAAAAATTATTATTATTATTACTTTTTTATCTGCCTATTGTGCTTTAGATTCACAATTTCTTAACTTTAATGAAGAAATTAACTTAAATTCAAAACATTACACCTTAGGAGTTAACAAATTAGTCCTATTACCCTTATTAAATTTAACATTTACCAATTTTCACTATTTTAATTTCTTCTCATACATGTTTACCTACCCAGTCTCACTCACTACTTAATGCTACACCATAACATCACAAGTAATACCAGTATAGGTTTCACTTGATATAATGTTCTTAAAAACTCAAAAGGGAATCTACCACATCAAAAGACATATAAGGGTAGCAAATAATGTAAAAGGGAGAAAGCTATAGAAGATAATTGGCACTAGGTTGGTTTTCAATATAACCTTTTGCCCCATATAGATGGTTAGTCTAAAAGAATAATATATACTTCAGAATACATAATTAGCATTAGAATGGCACCTATGAGGAACTATATGGCAAGAAGTGAAGGACATGTCTCTATTAGGTAGAAGTTGCAGAACAGTACACCACAAAAAAGATTGCTTTGACTCGTAAGCATTTGAAGATAGCTTCCAACAACCAGAAAAAATATGTAAACCCGAGGAGACGAGATGTTGAATTTTTAATAGTTGATTATAGACTCCTAGTTTTATTCCCTGCTAAACATATATATTTGAGGTGAAGAGCCCGATGATGAAAGCTTCAAGAGGCCTCAGAGATGCTAAAAATATGGAAAAGTGAAATATAATGTTTTACATGATTAAAATAAAAATTAAATAGGTTTGTATAAGAAAAAAAATAAAAAAAAATAGAAGACAATAAAATAGGTTAGAAAGAGTAGTAGGCCTGTGAGGAAAGGCATGGATCTCCTATGATTTAGTTGGACCCAACTGAATGCTGCACTAAACCAGAGTGAGCCCAAGGAGTGTCAACTAGAGCAATGCATATTAGCCCATTGCTGTCCAAAAGAGAGAGAGAGAGAGAGAGAGAGAGAGAGAGAGAGAGAGATATGGAGTGAATCTATATACTTTTATGCGCTTAGGGCAAAATCAACCCAAAATAAGAAGTGTATAAGTGGTACTATTTAAAAAATAAAATAAAAAGCATTTTGGTTAGCCAATCTCCGTGCTGGCTAAAAATTAGAGAGTGAAATAGGAAGAAATCTTACTCTTTTACTCTAAATAGGAAGAAAAGAGCAAAAGTCAAAGATCTTTCCTAATAAATCCAAGTGAGAATCTTCCTAATTAGTTTAGAGGCCTATAAATACCTCCCCTATTCTCTTAAATAAGAAATTCATTCACTACCATCAGCCATCAAAGAGACTTAGGGTAGCCACAAGCTAACTCTCTTGCCTCCTTACACATCCCACATGCCATACTCTCTCGCTTCCCTACACATCCCACATGCCATACTTGCCTTCTCTTCCTTTTACCTTTCTTTTTCCTTTTTTTTTTATTTTCTTTTAATTTTACAAAGGTAAGACATGATATAAAACTTAATCTAATCATGTAAAACATTAATATATATATTTTTTTTTCATGTGTTTATAAGTGTTTTTGAGTTCATTTTCATGTTAAGACTGAATATGATTTTAGGGCAACCAACAAACTCTGTATGTATTCGTCAAGATGTTTTTCTTCTACCTGACTTATACGTCATAATTAGGTAGACTTTTCAATACTAAAATTATTTTTCCTGTATGCTACATTAAAAATTGTGTAGCTGTCATATATAGCTCATCTTGATATGTGATGCTATTTGAGGAATCTCCATATGTGTGGATTTGCAAAATAATTAAGAACACTGAGTAGTTGGTTTGAGTAACATTTTTGATACTTAACTTAGTGATAGGAACTAGAGGATGAAGATACAAAATAAAGGAGGGAATGATTAGATTATGTGTACCTAGCAGTCTCCCTATATATAGGCATCAGTTGGACTCCTACTTGGACTAAGAGTTGGAATTGGGATAGGACTTGGTCTTTCGATATCTTGAATATCTGTTGACAGAGTCGTTGTTGGACTTGGAATCCTTTATGGACTAGGATTCTAACTCCATTAGTGAGTAACATCATTAGTCCCCCCAACTCTGAATCTTCAGGTTTAATTCTTTAATGATTCTAGGGTTATTTGAATGCATGGTACAAATGATGCCACATATATTGTGAGATGAATAGTCTTTTAGTAGATGCAAGGTTGTATTGTCAAAATGACATTGAGGTATCCAATAGTTGCATCTATCATGCTCCCTTAGGCGCTTTTTTAGTAACCAAAGGCAATTAGTGTCCCCCCATATATAGGGAGGTTACCTTACTCAACCATTTTCACTTATAATCTCATTTTGAGTTTAAAAGCGTTTTGAGAGCTCTTTGTTGTCATTCGCGTCACCATTATAAAAAATTCACCACCATTTGGTTTTTGGCTAGAAGACTTCAAGGTATTCTACATCTCCTACCTTTTTCTTCCACTAATGGCTTCCCCTTAAGATTCCCAAGAAACACCGATTAATGCTTATGTGCCCACTCCTTTACTTGACCTCCCTTATGCGGAAGAGAACGTTGAAGAGACCAGCTTTGATGTTAATGCCACTAGGTAGGCGAGTGAAGATGTGGACTAACAATGGAAGAAAAGAAGTAATTGGCACTTAAGTGACTAGGAAAAGGAAGGCAACCAAAGCTTCTTATACAGAATCATCTTCCTAAAGATCGAAAGGTGAGAAACCTGTGTCTATGACACCTTTAATGCCTTATATTGCATCAAATATTAGAGCTTTCACAGTGGCTGCTCTCGTTTGCCATTGCCTTTTTGTTTCTAACCCCGCCACTTCTCGAAGGTCTTGATGCTGAGCTGAACAAACACATGACTGTTGAAGACAACTATGATTTGACCTGGCTGTTAGGCAAGAAACTACCCCTCCTAGAAAACCACCTTCATTTTAACTGAGAGGGCAATGATAATCTCTTATTGAAGACGGTGAGCTATAACTTAGAGGCTCTAATGATTGCCCAAATGGTAGGTGAGAAGTTTAAGTTGCTGAAGGGAGGTTATGGTGTGATGGAAACTCAACATAACTTCATTAAAATGGCCATACAGGATATTAAAAAGCAAAATTAAGAGCTACAAACACTTTTGGCTGAAGTGGAGGGGCATATGAGTGAGCTTAAGGGTGAGTTAACAACCACCCATTCCTCTTATGCAGAAGAGATTGAAAAGTTTAATGCTGAACTAAATGAGCAAGAAGAGTCCTCTATGGATAAACTACTAGAAACCTACTCAGAGCTCCAAATAGTCATAATGGCTAGTTTGGAAATAAGATGCCTAGGTGAGGAATTTAGTTGGGTGAAAAAGTTACTTTTGGGCGGTGCTGACTTTACAGAAGAGCAGGAAATGAGCAACTAGGTTGACAATGCTAGGGTGTTATGCAAAATCCCGCAAGTGCATGGATCCTGACAAGTGATAGAATGATGAGTGAGTATCATTCCCACGAGGATCATGTTTGAGTATCAAATTACATAACAATTATAATTATATAGACTATCAAAATCGAGAGAAATTTGTAAACCAAACTAATTATTGCTAGAAAATAAATGGAAGCTGACTAACTAAACTGAAATATTAATGAATAAAAGCATTCTAAAGCTAGGGTTCACACTTCAATCTATCAAAAACTCAATCTAACTTATTCAATAACCTAAACTTTTATGGCAAATAAATTAATTAAGATACATTAAGTTGTCTGATTAATTATCAGTTCCACATAAGATTCTAGCCTATCTCTAGATCAAAAACCCTAAGTTCAAAATCCTGTTCTTTCAATATTAATATTCTTTCAGTCTTTCAATTAATATCTAGAGTCAATACTAAGTGAGTACTAACATATAGCATGGATTAACAACATAATAAATTGAATTAACCAATAAATCCCATATTTATTAAAATAGAATAAATACTAAATTGATAAATGAATTAGAAGTGCTATATCCCTAACTCTATAATAAAGAAAACTACTCACTCATAGTGAGTTCTATAATTAAAGTTAAAACAAGAAAATACAAAGAAGACATTAGAAGAAATAGAATGAAAAAACCCATAATGAAAGTTTGTAGCTTTGGACTTTTGGAACTTCGGCTGAAAATGTCTTTTAGAAATCTTGTCAAACTATCTTTCCCTAGCTAGAATGCTATGCTTGGATCTAAAAGAATTGATGCCCCCTTTATTACTAACTTGTTATATTTATATCAGCTATAAAAGACCTTAATTCAAAGCCCTAATAGCCTTGGAAGTCCTTCTAGGTTGAGCAAAAAGGAAGGAAAGTCAAATTGGAACCCTTTGTAGAGGACTGTGCAGAACTTGTGTAGCATTGCATAGGGTAGGGCTGTGCAATGTTTTGTATTACTTTGTGCCTAGGAGTTTGTTTTTTGTCTAGATAATTACTCAGGGTAGATGATTTTGCATGATGTATATTGCACAAGCCATGTAATTGGTCTTCCACAGCTCCTCTTTGCACTGGTTGTGTATAATGCTTGCATGTTCGGTGTAATTCTTTCGGCCTCTTATTTTTCACTTTTTAATCTCTAGACCTTTTCCAAAGTTTTCTTCAGCCCTAGGATCACATTCAAACACCAGATATAATGTAAAAATAAGGAATTGGGTTAAATTAATATGTTTTATAAATTAAAATGAAATTTTCCTAGAAACTATGAAATTAGCTAAGCATGAATGAGAATGTAAGAATTACTACCCTTAAATGCCTATATAATGCTAATACATCATAGGGATGCCCAATGATTTATGTATTTCAGTGTTTATCCTTGTGTTGGTTTGCTATTTTTGTTTATTTTTTGTGAATTGTGTTTGTAAATATTTTGTTTTAATTAATAAAGGTCACTTTTTTTGCTATATGTCTTTACACTTGTTACTAGTCAATCCAGTGTTTGTTACTTTGTATAATTTATGAACTCTTTATATGGGTGAGTGAACCTTTGTATGCTAAGAGCATTTGTACTTCATTAAATTATTATTGTAAGTTGGACAGGCAAGTAAATGCCTTTGCTAGGTGGGCAAGTGAATGCCTTTGCTAGGTGGGCAAGGGTGGGTAAGTGAATGCCTCTTTTAGGTGGTGAGTGAACACCTTTTCTGGATGGGGGGGGGGGGGGGATGGGTGAGTGAACGCCACTATTGCAAGTGAGTTCCTTTGTTAGGTGGCCGAGTAAATGCCTTAGTATTTTTAGTAGGTGGATATATGCCTTAGGTAGGATAAGTAAGTGATTAGCCCGATAGCCAGATGGATAAACGCCTTAGGTAGGATGGGCAAGTGATCAACCCAGTAAGTAGGTAGATAAATGCCTTAGTCTTATTGGCAAGTGGATATATGCCTTAGATAGGATGGGTGAGTGATGAGCCCAATAGGTAGTAGAAAATGCCCTAGTATTTTTGGTAGGTAGATATATGCCTTAGGTAGGATAGGTGAGTGATAAACCTAGTAGGGATGTAGATAAATGCCTTAGTCTTTTTGGCAGGTAGATATATGCCTTAGGGAGGACAAATGAGTGATTAGTCCAGTAGGCAGGATGAAAAATGCCTTTGGTAGGACTGATAAGTGATCAGCTTGATAGGCAAGCAAATAAATGCCCTAGTCTTTTTGGCAGGTAGATATATGCCTAGGTAGGATGGGTGAGTCATCAGCCCAATAGGTAATTAGGTAAATGCCTTAGTCTTTTGAGGAGGCAGATATAAGCCTTACGTAGGATGGGCAAGTAATCAGCCTAGTAGGCAGGCAGATAAACACCTTAGGTTTGCAGTCATAATAAGAAAATGAAATATAATACTTTATTGAGATAAATAAATAAAGTGATTACATGGGCTAGTAATGCCTTTATTTAAATTGTAAATTAGTAGTCATTCTACTAGTAGAACTTTTTCAAGTTGTTGATATTCCATGATTTAGGCACTGCCTTACCATTGATTTTAACAAGCTTATAAGCCCTAGGGGAGATTACTTTAGAGATAATGTAGGGTTCTTCCATATTTTTCCGTAGCTTACTTGGCCTTGCCTTTCCTTTAGCTAAATTGGCTCTTCTAAGGACTAAATCTTTAACCATGAATGCGCACCCTTTAACTTTTGAATTGAATACCCAAACCATCTTTTGTCAATAGTTGGCCATATGAATAAAGGCCTTGTCCCTCAAATTTTCTAGTTGGTTAAGGGTAAATCAAAGGTCTTCCACATTAGCTATTTGTTCGAGTTATGTTGTTTTGACACTTAGCACTTAGAATTCAGTCGGGATGATTGCCTCTGCTGTCACACCCTACTCCCCTGTAAGATGCAACATGATCCCGTAGTACACCTAATGAATTACCGTACTTTGCCTACCGATAACCCATTAGATATACTACAAGGGATTTTAAAACAATTTTCGTGAAATTTAAATCATCGGTTAAAATCTGGTGTTATATAAATTTTTTTTTTTTAATTTCGGTAAAGTGCCAGCTGTATTTTGAGAAAACAGTTCTTCAATCCTGCAAAAGAAAATGCTCCCAATATGTTTTCTCAAATACAACTTCAATAGCTTCATTTCAATTCACAATTCAATTCTCAATAAACAATCAATTCATTTTCAAACTACTTTCATCACAAAGAAACATTTTATTGATTACAAGACTCAAAATTTATAATACAAAACTATTCAAGTAAATGAAATCTCAAATTTATATTTACAATAATTTACATTTAATTACATACCAAAATGTTTTACAAGAGTTTTTATACAACTGCTCAAATAATTTACATACATATTATTACATGCATGCATCAAAACCTATGTACATGGGTGTACCTATGATATACCTGGAGCTGATCTGAAAGTGTCTTCAAAAAAACTTACTCACTGTTCTATGCTCTTCTTACCTGCGATAGCATACAAAGCTATCGCTGAGTGGTGAACTCAGTGGTGCACAACTATAATTTAAAACATAATACAATATATATTAACAAAATTTACAGTAAATAATTTGAAAATCTGAATACTCATCAAATTCCAAAACTCAAAATATTCATTGCCATTAATGTAAATCATTTGTATAAAATGACTTTGATCACGAAATTCAATTTATCAAATCATGACTAACCATTTAAGGTAGTTCCAACAAAATCAATTATACATAAATCATAACTGAAATCACAATTCTTTACTGTTCAAAAACATTCTGTGTCTCAAAAGCCATGTTGTATCTCAAAAATCATTCTTTATCTCACTAACTATGTAAGACTAATCCGAAAGGGCCATATTCGATGTGATTCTAACTCCCTATGGTCGGGGAGGTCGAATCAGATTCTAACTCCCTATGGTCAGGGAGGTCGAATCATCGTGCACAGTACCATCACAATAATGAATCTTCCGCAAGGGCCATAACGATAAAATAAACTTAGATCTAACCTCAAATCAGAGGAAAATCTAAGCCTGTGCACGTACCATGGTAATCAAAACACAACTAACTCCATTGTCTTCTCAACAAATGAGAGAGATGAGTAATAACCTAGTCAAGCATCTATAGTGAGATATAAAACAATATCACAATCCTTTTAGTGAGCATAAATCACAATACAATTCGATTCAAAGTCAATTCCAATATCCAATAATTTTTATGCTCATCACAATTCAAATCATAAATTTTCATTTTTCTATGAAAATTACCATCACAATTCAAAACATGTTCTATCACAATTTTTCAAAACATAATTATTCAATCCATAACAATGCTTAATACTTGTGGAAATACCATTTCACAAAGCTAAATTCATACATACTATAACAATTTCAATAATCATTGAATCAAATCCAATGCTTGTTAAATATAATACATAAGAAAAATATGTCATTTAATCATATGAAATATTCAGAAAAAAATCAGTTAAAAACAAGCTGTGCACAAACCTCTGATAACTGTCTCTTGGTCTTGACCCAGTCTTTCCTTCCCTCTCCCTGAGTCTTGCTAGCTGAGAAACACAATTTGAAGTGTTTCAGTACTTAATTAAACTGTCTCAAACGATAATGTTTGATAAATAATTCACTGAATGCTATTATTTGCTCAATCAACTTAATATATCGACCCTCGATGCGTTTTAGGTAATTTAGGTTTTAAAGTTACTAATATGTCACATTCGATAGTCTTTTATTGTTGGTACATGTTACCAAGTTCATTTCCATGTATACTGCATTTTCTTGCAATTTACTGGATTCTAGGATACTAGTTTGACCTAGCCGGACTACCTAGTTCCCTCGGTTTTCGGGTTTCGGTCAAAACTACAAACTTGTAGATCTATGTCTTATGGAACGCGGGGCAAAATTTCAGGTCATTCTGAGTTATGTAGACCAAGTTATGGTCATTTTACAATTGCTGGTCAAATTGCACCAAAATTGGTCATTTTAGGTCACTTTAGGTCATTTTAGGTTCGGCCAGTTTTTGGATCCGAACTTGTGAAAGCTTTTTGACTTGCTTATGGTCATTTCTGGGCTTTGGTGTCTTCATAAGACTTGTAGATATGGGTCTTAAATATTCATGGTTAAAATTTCAGGTCAATTGGACCTGTTTTGAGTGAGTTATGGCCTAAACACTAACTGCTGCCCAAATGGTCAATTTTCAAGCCTCATTTGCACTTAATCCGGATTTGGTCATTTTTCAAGCTACCTTTCAAGCAGAATTTTGGCAAGCTTTCTTCATGAAAGTTGGCACATTTTGTGCCTAGTTTCACCTCCAATTGGTCTCATACCAATTGGAGCCACACAATTAAAGTTATAGGCCTAAAACTCAAACTGCCTTATTGTAATTCTTGCATACACATCAAGGATCACTTTTAATACTCACCAAACTCAACATTCAAACCAATTCTGGTTGTACCACAACCTAAACATAATTTACAACATTTTATAGGTCATTTTGGCAGCTTACAATTACATTCAATGTGCACCAATAAGTGCAGAATTTGTCCAACTTAATTTACAACAATTCAATCACCAATTCATGCTCATTTACATATCCAACTTCACACCATCATACATGCACTCAAACTGCCATAACAACCAACACATTTTAACATCATTATTCCATAAACCAAGTATGAATTCCAGCATTCCTCAAGAGTTAGCAAACTGCCACAATGGTACACTTACATTCCATTACTTTCCAAGCTTTAAATCTCATTTTACATTTACATACACTAAGTATACATTACCCAAACAATTTCCTACACAATATACATTTAATCAATCATTTAATTCACCATTTACAAGCACAATTAAACTGCCTTCAAGGTGCTTCCATGGCTGCCAAAAGTACACATTCCCATTCAACATCAAAACTCAAAAATTTCTTCATAAATCAAACACCCATAACATGCTTACAAACTTTAACAAAGCAACATTCAAAAACACAAACTTACCTATTTTTGAAGCTTTTTAAAAACTCATCAAAACTTACCTTTCTCACTCCCTAAATTCTGCCCAAGGTGTGGTGGTTACTTTTAGTGAAGAAAGGTGCCAAGAATGAAGCTTAAATCAAGCATGCATGAAGCTTTCAAGTGGACAACAATGGTGGATCTTCTTTTCACCATTTTCGGCTGAAATTGGGAGCTTGGAGATGAACTTCAATTTGCTGTCCAAAGGGTGAGTTAGTGGTCCACTTAGGTGTAGATAATTCCCACTAACTCTCCACTAACTTTATTTAATTAATATTATATGTTAAATGTGTTAATTACTCCATTTACACTCCACTTTTGGCTATTTATATTAGGTACCCCAAATTTAATCTTTCATTATATTTTCCAAGTGTAATACCATGTATTTTTAATGGACATTTAGGTCAAAAGACAATTCGGGATGTCAAATGACCACAATGCCCCTGTTCGAGTTGCATTCCTAATTTTTCGGTAACATCGGATTTTGTCCCTTTTTCGATTTTCCACTTTTCTTTATACTAATTATTTAATTTTTATTTAATATTTCTAATGATATTTATACTTCAATAGGGGTCTATTTAAGTCCTAAAAATATTTTTCAGGGTTCCCCGCGGTCCAGGGCTAGTCAACGGTCCACGCCGTGACTTCCCGGTGCGGTCATCCATCGCTAGGGTTCTCGGATCGCTTAACTTGGTTGCATTTCTTTGCTATTATTTTTCCTTTGTTTTTCTTGTATTTTCTTTTCTTGTATTTCATTATTTTATGTCTCCTCATATCGAAGTGTAGTTCTAGGCATCCTAGCTGTCCGGACAACACTGGTCACCGGAACAGTAGTACGCACTACCGAACATAGGGGTGTTACATCTGCTTAGTAAGAGAAATGGGAGTTTCCATAGTGGTTGACTTGGGAGTTATTCTGTATGCATATATTGTGCTTGGCAATTCATTTGGCTAGATTCCCTTGTCATCATCAATTCTTTTCTTGAGTCCGTATAAAATAGTCTTATTAATCACTATAATCATACCATTTGTCTGAGGATGGTAAATAAACCAGAGATGCAGGCTGATTTTCCTAGATAAGCAAAATTCCTTGAACTTCTTATAGTTAAACTACTTGCCATTGTCAATGATTATTATACTAGGGATACCAAAACTGTTGAAGATACTCCTCTTGTAGAAAACAATTACGCTATTTGCAATTATCATTGGGGTTGCTTCATCCTCTACTTATTTAGTGAAATGGTTAATTGTGACAATCACATACCTTTTTTTGCCTTACAGCTTTTGGAATGGTCTAATGATATCAATTTCCCACTAGTAGAAGGCCATGGGATTCCAATGGTAGTTTCTAGGCTAGAGCATGGGGAATGTAATCATATTCTTAGTACTTGACACAAGTTATTACTATACTACGGGCATCTTCCATTGCACTTGGCTAAAAGTAACCCTGGTAGAATTCTTTTTTAGCAATTATCCATGTTCCCTCATGCCTACCACAAATACTTCGTAATGTTTTTTAGGACACTAAGCCCTTCTTCTTGGGTGATGCACTTTAGCCAAGGTTCCAAGTAGGACCTTTTGTATAACCATCCATCTATAAAGCCATACTCGAATGACTTTCAAACTAGCTTATCAGCTTATCATCAATAAGGTAGTAAAAAATTGGGCCTATCTAAGAGCTACCCATGTCAATTAGGAGGCTTTCTTCTTCATCAATGATGGGTGACTTGATTTCCTCGAAAGGAATTTGGTGTGTCAAGTGTTGCTCCCTAGTTGCTACTAACTTAGCCAATGCATCAGCCTCTTAGTTTTCCTTGCAATGGACTTATGACATGCCACCAGCCACTTGAATATTTGCTAAGAATTTTTTGATCTGAACTTCATACTTGCCAGATTCTAGTCCCTTACTTAGAAATTACCTTGGTATTGTTTTACTACCAGCTAGTAGTCTGAGCGAATGGTAGTGTGAGTGATCTTGACCTTTTTAAGGATTCTAAGAGCCATCAGTAGTGCTTTGTACTTAGCCACATTATCGGTGGCTTGTTAGACCAACTTTGATACATATTGCAACTTTATTCTGAATGGCTTTTCTAGAATTATAATTCCTGCCCCATCTATACCTTATGCACCATCGACCCAAACTTTCCATTTATTTTTTTCTTTTGATTTTTCTAGTTTAGCAGGAGTCAACTCAGCCATAAAATCTACCAATGTTTGTGCCTTCAATGTCAGTTTTGTGCTATATTAAATATCATAAGAGCTAAGGTGACTGCCCATTCTATTATTCTTTTAGTTGTGTTAAGGTGATGTATGATCTTTCATATGGGATAGTTGCTCCAAACTTCAATTGTGTTTGCCTTAAAATAAGGCCTTAACTATTTTACAATAACCAGGACAATGAAAGCCAGTTTCTTAAAGGCGAGGTAATTTAGCATGCCCCCTTCAACGCTTGGCCTGTATCTTCTAACAAAGCTGATAACTTCATTAGTAACTGAAATATACCAGTACAAAGATTCACTTGGGCGAGGAGTGTCGAGGAGTGGGGGTTGGGTTAGAAATTTCTTTAATTCATCAAATGCCAATTAACAGTCTTCCCCCAACTTGAACCATTTTCTTGTTTTTAGGGTTTTATATAATGGTAGACACCTCTTGGCTAAACATGATATGAAATACCCCAATGCTGTAATTCACTCATTTAACTTTTGCACCTCTCTGATGCTTTTAGGTGGCTACATATCCATGATTACCCTTATCTTCTCTAGGTTAGCCTCTATTCCTATTTTTGACATCATGTAACCTAGGAATTTGCCAACCTTTATCTCAAATGTGCTCTTCTTAGGATTTAACTTTATTCTTACTTTGTCCAGGACATTAAAAGCCTTTGGTATGTCTTAAACATGGTTTTCCACCCTTCTGCTCTTGATGATCATATCATCAATATAAACCTCTACCATTTGGCCAATTAGGTTTTTAAACAATGTGTTGCTAGCCTCTAGTAGGTTGCCCTTACATTCTTTAGCGTGAATGGCATCACTCTGTAGCATAATACACCCTTATTTGTGATGAATGTAGTTTTTTTTTTTTATTTTTTATTGTTGGATTCCATCAAAATCTGGTGATATCCAAAGATGGTATCAATTAGGTGAATAGACTGCATGTCTAGTTATTGCATTTATTAGACAATTTATTATGAGTAAAGGGTAATGATCCTTAGGGCATGCCTTGTATAAGTCAATGAAGTCTACACACGTCTTCTACTTACCGTTAGCTTTTTTCACAAGGACAACATTAACAACCCAAGTTGGGTACTCTACCTCAAAGATTAAGCTAACTTCCTTAGACTTTTTCACTTCTTTAGTAATTACCTTCTGTCTATCAAGGGCACACTTCCTCTTCTTTTATTGCATTGGCTTGACAGTCAAGTCAACATTCAATTTATGGGTCATGATTGTTAGATTAATGCCCTTCACATCTTTAGGCACCTAGGTGAACATTTTGATTCGTTCTTTTAGAACCTGGACCATAGCTTCACGACTTGGCCCTTTTAAGGTTAACCCTACATTCTTGTAATCTTCCAACTATATTACTGTAACTTCATTTGCTAGTTCAGGAGATACTTTGTCTTTTGGTTTTTCCAGTAACTCAATTGGGAGAGTCATTTGGGTGGCCAGATTGGTAGGCTGCCTATTACATTCCCAGGCTAACTTATGGCTTCCTCTATAATAGTGGTGTGTGGTTCTAATTTAGTTTGGGGTCTACTTAGGAATCGGAAACGAACTAAAATTTTAGTATGGTTTTAGTTTGGTTCTTTATTGTCTTAGTTTTAGCTCGGTATAGTTCTCGATTCTTTGATTCTGGTTCAATTTGATATGGTTCTCGATTCTTAAAACGAATTTATATAATTATTTCCTTAAAAAATTATGCTTGAATTAACATTTAAGTTTTGAATTGGATTATTAATATATAATATATCATATAATATATCTTTTAGTTATTTCTAAACTATATAATCTTTAATTATAAGGTATCTAATACACATTTTAACTATTTATTAATTATGTAATATTTAACTATAAATATAAATATAATTATGAATTAACATATATAGTATAATAGTACATTTATAACTAAGAATTATAAGGTAATTTAATGTATTTATAACTAAAATTATTAAAAAAATATAGAAAAATGAAATATAATATTATGTTATATTTAATTCATAATTATATATACATATATAAATATATAGAATTATATTGAAAGTATAGAATACATCTAAAAAAGTCATAGAAAAACATATGTATAAGTTCGGTTATAGTTTAGTACAATTTCGATTCGATTCTTAATGAAGAACCAAAACCAAACCAAAGTATTAAAATAACTTTGGTTTGGTATAGTTCTTATTGTTTCAGTATGATTCTTCGATTCGGTTCGGGACCTGTAAGAACTGTACACAAATCTACTATGCAAATAGCTATTCCTCTTACTGTTGGCAATTTTAAGGACAACATTCAAATGTTGTTGATGATGCAATAATCACTCAGTACTGGTCGACCAAGGATGGCATTATAGGAGAAAAGGGTGTTTACAATAGTGAATTTGGCATGAATTTCTTTCTTATACTTATCACCTCCCAAAACAACTGTAAGGTTGGCTGTGCCTATTGCTAGTATTGACTTATCTCTTAGCTTGACTAGTGGGTAGAGGACCTTAGAGAGATATTTTGTTAGGAGGCATAATTTCTCATGCAAATCTAAAATCAAAAGATTAATCAAGCTTCTAGTGTCTAGTAAGACCATTTTTACCTCATACTTATTGAATCTTACCTAGATGACTAGTGGATTAGAAGGTGGGTGAGTGACTTTGTCATCTTCTAGACCAAAGGTGATGAAAGTCTGACATATTTACTCTATCGCCATAGTTTTGATTGATTGTTAGATGACTAATATCTTTTGTTCTCTCCCTTTATTGTGGTAGGTCCACCAGCAATCACATTTATGACTCCAATTGGGCCCTTATAATCGGACTTGTTCCTTTCTCCCCTTTGGTCTTACTCCTTCTTAGTATTCCATCTTTCCCTTTGGTCGACCCTCCTTCTCTCAAGGCTTAAGTCTCTATCTCCCTTTCCAGTAAAGTATTTAAGTGTGCCTTCCATGATCTTTTTTTCTATTTCATCCTTCAATTGGTGACATTTATTCATAGTATGCCTGTAGTCATCATGAAATCTATAGAACTTACTTTGGTCCCTTTTTTTGGAGGACTTTTGGTCTAACTTCCTTAGCCATCTAATAGACATCCCATTTTTCTGAATCCACATCAAGGCTTTGGAATAATATTCATTCAAGGGACTGTTATTTTTGAATTTCATCATCAAATCAAATGTACTTTTATTGCTCTCCATCAATTGGTAATACGTCTGGGCATGGTTCTAAATTAGAGAGTTAACAACTTCACATTGGTGGATCATTTCTTTAGGGCTTCACAAGTTATTTTGTTATACAATTGTTTTACTTGGATGGTTTTCACATTGAACTAGTCAATGTAACTTCAGAGACTTTCTCCATCTTTCTGCCAAACTTTTTGTAAATCTAAGGAGAGTCTTTTTAGATGGTATACAAGTGTCAAACTTATACTTGAATTCATTCATTAGTTGGCGAAAGTTTTGGGTTGAACTTTCTAGGAGACAATGATGCAATTTTTAGGCTATACCTATTAGGATGGAAGGGAAAACCTTGCAAAGAATTTAATCATTAATATTTTGGAGATGCATGATAGTCTGGTTGCTAGTAAGGTGACTACAAGGGTTGGACTTCCCATTGTATCTATCCAAACTTGGTAGTTTGAACTTAAAAAATAACAATTCAGGAAATATCTACTTTGACAAGGGAGAATAGTCTCCCACCCTAAAATCATCCTCCTTGTTGAACTCTTTTTGCACTATCTCCCATGCCTTTACCATATTCTAATAAATAGCACTTTTGTTTAAGCCAACCTTAGGGTTTTCCTTTTCCTTCTTATTCCGAGAGTTAATCCTCTGCCCTTCATTGTCCTAAATTGCTATACTATTTTCCAGGGCTTTAAAATAGTCCAATTATATGGCCTAATTTTTTAGGCCTAAAATTTTACCCTCCAATTCCTTGAGTTGCTGCAACATTTTCTCTAGTGTTATTTATTACACTAGGGCATTATTTGTAATTGTGCCACCATTGGTGGTGCCATTGCTAGTGGGTGGATCTACAATTGGTGGTGGATCTAAAGCCATGGTGAGGTGGATTTAACAAAAATGTAAAGTTAGAGATTAAATAAGTGATGGTTTCCTACAGATGATACCAATGATGTTATTTGAGGAATTTCCATAGGTATGGATCTGCAAAATAATCAAGAATATTGGTTGGCTAGTTTGGGCAACCTCTTTAATGCTTAAGCCAGTGATAGGAATTGGAGTGTTAAGATATAGAATTAATGAGAGAATGATTAGATTGTGCATACCTAGCAATCCCCATATATATAGACAAGGATTGGACTCTCACTTGGACTGAGAGTTTTAGTTGTGATAGGACTTGGTCTGATATCTCGGATGTTCATTGTCAGAGTCCTTAGTGGACTTAAAATCCTTCTTAGACTAGGATTCTAATTCCATTGGGTGAGTATCTTAGAATCCTATCCAAGCGAAGGAGATAGTCTACCTTGTTTGTATGGGTGCCCAAGCATCCAAACCATGCTTAGAAAAGTTACCTTAGAGGGCGAGTGATCCACTCTGATGGACCATTTTAAGTGAGTAACATCAATCTAATTTGTAGAATTTAAGAAATGATTTTTTAAAATTTAACACCTCATTGTATGTGATTTTACATGAACTTGAA
Organism: Hevea brasiliensis; assembly: GCF_030052815.1. Taxonomy (NCBI): domain Eukaryota; kingdom Viridiplantae; phylum Streptophyta; class Magnoliopsida; order Malpighiales; family Euphorbiaceae; genus Hevea; species Hevea brasiliensis. The sequence continues at coordinate 25,784,764 of NC_079503.1, forward strand.
GTTTGAGTCTAGAATGTCCTTTAAAACTTTCATGTTTTGAGTTTTCTTTAATTCCTTACAATTTTGTATGCAAATTCTTTACAAAAACTTATGACAAAATTTTGGCACACACAAATAGCAATGCTTTTGAAATTCAATTTTTTTTTTTCATTATTCTTTTTGGATGTTTATTTTTTCCTTGTTCTCATTTGATGTCTTAGGAACATTGTCATGAAATTTCATCCATTTTTATTCATATTTCATAACTTTCATTGTTGTTGCCATAGAAACAGAAAAGGTGAAGTTTTAGTTTTTATTTTGTCAATTCAAATTTCTTTCATTGTTCAATAAATACTAACTTATTTTGCTTATTGTTTTGATATTATGAGACCATTGAGAACTTAGTTTCGACCAAAGGAGGAGGTGGTTAGGGTTGATTCACAACCCTAGACAATTATTGTACATTAGGATGGTGATGTGCTTTTTTTTTTAATTTGCCCTTGATTTTGGATTTTTTACCTTACGTATATCTTTTAATTTTGTTAATTTGATTTTAAAAAGTTAGTATAATGGTAAGTAGTCGAATATGGTAAGTAGACCAATAAGTCAAGTACCTTGATATGGATGAAGATCTCTTCAAATAAGATAAGTGACCACCTAAACAAGGAAAATGAACTAAGATAAACAAGGCAACCCTAAGGAGAACTAAAAGGTGGACCAAGCCCAAAGAGGACTTCAAGACCCTTGCATAAGGAAATGGGCCAATGGGCCTTATAATAGAATTAGGCTTTTAATTTAAAGTATTTGGGATTTTGTAATTCATTTTTTCTTCCTTTTCTTTAGTTTTAGGTTATTTTTAAGTGTTTTGAAATCTTTTATCCTCCCACCTTCTATGGATGTTTATTTATTTACTTTCAAACACCAAATAGCATGTAAACAATTTAGTAAATTAATTTAGGGAAAAATGATAAATTAAAGTAAGCTATGCATGATAGAAACATGGGATGCATGCTTAAAGGTTATTCTTAATTGTCTTAAGTATGTGGAAACCAATTGTAAGGCATGAAAAGAATTAGAAACATATTAATAAGGTAAAAAGGTAAATCCAGTAACAAGTTTAAAGATAGAAACCAAGCATAACTAAGGGCTATAATATGCACATGTAATGGGTGTAATGTGATAGATTGGATATTGTGTGCTTATTTATCTTAGAAATTTATCTTGAATGAACAAGAACTTTAACAAAGAAGCAATAAGATAGGCTATAAGAAATACCAGTGGAGGTTGACCATTGTTCTAAGATAAGTTTGGGCAAGAGTGCCTTACACCTTCCATCTTTTGTACCCACTATCCTGAACCTAGGCTATTGGGCTCATGGAAGGAGAAGGGTAGTAGACTTTTGTAAGGGGTAGAGTAATCATCCACGTCCCTTTTGAAGTATTTGTCTCGGTTATCATTCGGGTGGCTACTCTATCAATCCTCTACCCCTTGAGGTGTTAATATTTAAGCTCCATTATAGTGTTATGGGAAGATGGAGCTAAACCAGTTGGAGTTAGGAGAAAACCTCATTGCCTACAGCATGATTAATGTATACAACAAAACGAGTGATGAGGTTTGGAAAGAAAGGCATGTTGGCACCCCGTTTTATATTCCTAACCCTTCACACATGTTATAGTTGAATGTAATGGAGATTAGAGAATCTTGACCTATGAGGAGTATTTAATAGTAATAGTGGACCACAATTTGTTATAGCTTCGATATAAGTGATTTCAATGGTCAAAGTCTTACGGCAAAGCCAATCTATGGAGAAATGTGCTTGAGAATCATAATGAGATGTATGGAACAACTAACCCTACTTGTTCGTACTTAATGCTCCCTATTTATGCTTTGTATATGGATGCTTCTTTCTACCTTATGTTGATTTAAGGACAAATTTTCCTAAGAGGGAAGATTGTAACGTGTTTTGAATGTATTTCGATGTATAAAAATTTTAGAATTTTATTTAGATATTTTTTTTGGAATTTAATTTTTGAGTTATGAATTTTTATTTTATTTTATTTCAATAATTTATTTAAATTATTTAAAAACCATACTATATGTTTTAAATGAGTTTTATGTTTTATTATTTTGGACCTCTAAGAAATTTTTTAGATTTTTCATGATTTATTTTATGCCTTGAGACAGAGTGAAAAATCCAATAATGAGAAAAAGAATTAAGTTGTTAAATAAGAGTCAGTGAACCATAAAACACGCAGCTAAACCCTCTTTGTCTTTTTCTCACCTCTTCTTCCTTCCACACGATTTTCCTACCTTCCCCTACTCCTCTCCTTCTTTTTCCTTCTTCGATCACTAGTTCACCTTCCAACAACCACCCTTCAGCTCGAACGTCCTTATGAAAGCCTCATTGGCATTGTCCTCTAATTTGAAATGCGTTAAACGATGAAAAATGCCCCAATGCCATTTTGAAACCATTAAAAATAACTGAAGTCATGTCCAAACCCAGTAATTGAAGGCAAAGATAAAGGATCCCGAAACAAGTAAATATCAAAGAAAAAGTTTAGGAATTACTAAATAAAGGGCTATAAGGGTGCATTCAATCATAAAAAAAGAAGATATTTGAAAAATTCAATTAGCGTGTGTGTGTGTGTCTGTGTGTGTGTGTGTGTATATATATATATACACACACACACATACACACAAATTTCTATTTTAATATTCTAATAAATATATTTGTTAGATTAAGGCTATTTCTCTCTATGGGCTTTGAGTCAAGACTAACCAACACGATCATTTCTTAGTTTGAGCAATTCAAGCTTTAAAATTTTCAGATTTATGTACCATTTTGACTTGATTCCTACCAAATGGCTATTCTAATCTAAAATCCAAGGTTAATGGTGTGCTTCACTTGTCAAGAGCTTAGAGTAGAGACTATGTCACGCCCTATCCTACCATTGATTAGATAGAAAAATAAATGCTTAGCTAAAACATGGAACTAAGTTGATAAAGATTCCTCAAAACAATTGACTAACTAAAAATAAGGACTCGCTACATAACACAATTAATCCAAGAAACTATCAACCATAATCAAACACTAAGAATATAAAAAGATATTAACCAAATAAAGGTGCATGATCAACAACAACATCAATCATTAATACACAACATTGCCCAAAAGGCAAAATAATCCAAAAGCTAATAAAATCCAAAGGTTAACTGAAAGAGAAGCTAAAACATATGTTGAAAATAAAGAAAATATAGTTACTTATTTTGGACCACACTCGAAGGTTGCCTACGTACCTCTGTTTCAAATTGGAAGATCAAGTCCACGTAGCTCTCATCGTTTAATGATAGCTACTGATATATATCTAGTACACTATTCAAAGTTAAGAGTAAATTTTGTATTCTATATATTATTATATTCTATACAAAATAAGGTAGATAACCCCTAAAACTGAATTGATGTCCTTCTTCAAAACATGTCAAGAAAAGAAATATATATAGAAATGTATTTTCACAAACCTTAGCAGGCATTAATATCAACAACACAATAATAGAAGAATTTATCCTAGAAATTTTAATTAATTCTGGTAACAGTCCAACATATATTTGAACTAAAGTCCTTGCTGAAATGAATCTAGGAAACATATCACTTTTAAGGTACTGTAAACAGAAATTACCACATATTAAAATTCACCCATTCATCTATTCTTTAACTCCATGAATTAATTATCCACTATCGACCATCAATAAAAAAATATTAACCATTATTCAACTACGTATTTGTAGTTTACCTATACATGTTTTTACCTAAATCTATGTTTTTATCATTTATTCTTTGTCCATTTCGTTGCTTCAAAATCTGGTTCATAAATTCACTTCACTTAAACATTTACAATATCTCTTACAATTAGAAGATATTGTTCCTTGCACTAGTAGACTATAACTCAAAATATGAATGGCAATACTTAAAAGGGAAATTATTTTGATTACTCATTAAATTGCATAATCACAAGAGGGGAACATGGTGTAGCAAGAACTACCTTTCCATGTATAGTTTGCTGCTACACCTAGTAAAATAAGGAAGGCTAAACTATTTGCATAATCTACTCAATACCTAGCATAAAGTTGTAGGGTGTTTCAAGCATAATCCAACCTTAGCATTTCGATATAAAGTACATCTAATTGGATTATAATTGAATGTCCAAGGAAATGTTCCCTTATGTCATGATTTCTAAAAATAAAATTAAGATAAAATAAAAGAAAAATTATTAAAATAATGTCAAATAATAAAAGAATAAAAGGAAAAGGACTTATATAACTAAGAGACAAGAAGTTAAAATCATCAAGAGTAATAGATACATTGCAAATGATTTCATAGATAGAATAACCTTTTTTTTATTTTTGTTTTAGAATCCTTATAGAGAATTAATTACCCAAATTAATATCAAAACTAAAAATTGACTTATACAACTAAAATAAACAACTTTTAGGATTTAGGTATTGCTCACACGCATACCAACCTCGTGCTAGTTTGTGGGTATCACTTTGTGAATGATGAAAAATGCTGCTAAGGACTACTTTAGGTAGTTGGGGTGCTGGTGATTACTGTGGCAACCACCACACATTGAAAGGATGCTAGAGTTGCTCATATTGCTGCCCATCCATTTCAGTTTTCAATTCTTCAATTCCCTACCATCTTTAAAGCTCAATTGAATTAGAGGCTAGAAAAGGTTTGGGTAGTGTCTAAAGGAAATGTTGGATAGCTAAAAACTTTCCACTGAACCTGAAACACCAAGAATGAGGAGGGAACAATAGCAAGTCCCTTTTCTCTTTCTTGAATTTCATAAGTTTTAGATGCCCAAAAGCAATAGCTAAGTCTAATTAGAGATAGAAAAAGGCAAGTACTTTTAATTTAGGGTGATGGATATCAAAAATTTTTGCCAAAAGGGATAGTTACCATTGCAAATACCTCTTTTTTCTATTCCCATTTTTCTGCTAGAATGGAAAAGGAAAATGATGAAGTCAAATTATATAGACATTTAGGGTAATATTCATTGCATTTTATTAACATTTAATCTCTTTTTATATTTATTTTTATGTGTTTTTAATAATATTTTAGAAAACTTGTTAATCCAACCCAATTCTTTGATTTTTTTATATTTTATCAAGTGTTTTTATGAGGTACTTGAGCCAATAATGAGTTTGGAAGAGATCCGAAAAAGTGAAGAATGAAAGACCAGAAGAATTACACGGGTCGTGTAACCTACCCCTTGAACATCATGGAACCCGTGCAACCTTCTGGGCAAAAGAAAACTAAAAAATTCAAGCTACAGAAAATTACACAGGGTCACCCCATGTAACATTACATGGCCCATGTACTATCCCGAGACAGCAATTTTAACCCGACTTTTCTTCCTTCCAACTTGATCCGGATGGACTTTTAAGAATTTTAGGACTCTGAAACAAAGGTTTTTACACTAGATATAAATATAATAAGTCAAGAATTGAGGGAGGGGGAACCAATTTACATTCAAGAGTGCACGTTAACTTCAAGAAAGGCAAAGGAGAAACAACGTCTACAAGATTGCTAGAATGGATTTTTAGCTGAAGTTCCAAAAGTCCAAGACCGCAATTCTTTATCTGGGTTCTTTTATTTTATTTCTTCTCATATCTTTTCTTTATTTTATAAACTTGATTATAAAACTCACCATGTGTGAGTAGTTTCTTTATTCTAAGTTTAGGGATTATAAAACTCACCATGTGTGAGTAATTTTTTTTTTCTTTTATTTATTTTGGTTTATGGAAGACTACAAAAACCTAATTAATTAATTAAATTAATTAATTTATTTATGGCATCATGCATGAGGTCATGCATGATGTCATCACCTTTTTACCTTTTTCATTTTTCTCTTTTTTTTTCTATTTTTCTATTAGTTCTTTAATTTAATTCTCGATTCCGAAATTTTCTTTTCTCCGATTTTATTTGATAGTTAAGTCAGGAGTCAGCTCTCGGGGTCAATTGACCAAATTGCCCCTCGCCGGTTCAACCCGGTTTGTAAATAATCCAATATTTCTTCCGGCTCCCTGACCTAATTATTTGATTGACTTAACAGTTCTTTTTCGTGATTTTCTCTTTTCCACTGTGTTCATAAGGGTCCTAAGGACCGCAGCGTCACTTTTTACGGTTCGAAATTTGAGTTTAAAATGACTTCGCAGTCGTTCCCGAGGAGGTCACTCATCGCTGTGACTCTCGGCTCGTTTAACTTCTTATATTCTGTTTTTCTTATTTATACTTAACTAATTGGAAATCACTAATTATTGGTGTTTATGGTTTCTCTAGTTGTCTTAAGTATGGTTCTAATCCCCTTAATTGTTCGGACCAACACCGGTCACCGGAACAGTGAAATATATCAGGCTATACCAATAGGGGTGTTACAATTCTCCCCCCCTTAAATAAATTTCGTCTCGAAATTTTACCTGGTATCAATATCAGAACAGTTGTGGGTGTTGTCTCCTCATGTCCTCCTCTCGTTCCAAAGTAGCTTCTTGGCCCGAATTATGGTTCCACAGCACTTTTACCAATGGTATCTGCTTGTTCCGTAGCTGCTTCACCTCATAAGCCAGAATCTTTATGGGTTCTTCTTCATATGTGAGGTCTGGATTTACTTCAATTTTCTCTACTAGTAGTACATGAGATGGGTCTGATCGATACCTCCTCAACATAGACACATGGAAGACATTATGTATCTTCTCCAACTCTGGAGGTAGTGCCAAACGATATGCCAAAGGACCCACTCTTTCCAATACCTCATATGGCCCGATAAAATGAGGACTTAGTTTCCCCTTCCTACTGAATCTCATAATCCTCTTCCAAGGAGAAACCTTGAGGAAAACTTTCTCACCCACTGCATACTCAATATCCCTTCTTTTCAAATCAACATAGGACTTTTATCGGTCTGATGCAGCTTTAAGTCGACCCCTGATCACCCTGATTTTCTCTTCAGTCTGTTGAACAATTTCGGGTCCAATCATTTTTCTTTCACCCACGTCATCCCAACACAATGGGGTTCTACATTTTCTGCCATACAAAGCTTCATATGGAGGCATCCCAATGCTTGATTGGTGGCTGTTGTTGTAAGCAAACTCAATCAAAGGCAAGTGTGTATCCCAACTACCCTCAAACTCAATCACACAAGCCCGTAGCATGTCCTCCAAAATCTGAATCACCCTCTCAGACTGGCCATCAGTCTGTGGGTGGAATGCCATACTGAAGTTCAATCTAGTTCCTAGGGCTCTCTGAAGACTACCCCAGAATCTAGAAGTGAACCTAGGATCTCTGTCTGATACGATAGATACTGGCACTCCATGAAGTCTCACAATCTCATCGATGTACAATCTGGCCAATCTGTCCAAACTGTAGTCCATTCGGACTGGCAGAAAATGAGCAGACTTAGTCAGTCTGTCAACAATGACCCATACTACATCATGACTCTTCTGTGTCCTCGAAAGTCCCATTACAAAATCCATAGTTATTCTTTCCCATTTCCATTCTGGCACTGACAGTGGATGTAATAACCTAGTTGGTACTTGATGCTCTGCCTTTACTTGCTGACAAGTTAGGCATTTTGACACAAACTCTGCCATGTCTCTTTTTAAACCCATCCACCAGTAATGCTCCTTTAGCCCTCTATACATTTTTGTACCACCAGGGTGCATAGCAAAAGGAGACTCATGTGCTTCCTTCAAAATGATCTGCCTCAAATCAACATCATTAGGAACACACATTCTGCCTTGGTGTAGCAGTAAACCATCATCTCTGATTGAGAACTCTGGTTTCTTACCCTACTGGACTTCTTCCATCAGTTTCTGATACTTCTTATCATTCTAAGCAGCCATTCTAATCTGATCAATCAACACTGGCTGTACATGCCATGCAACTGCTGTCTACTCCTCATCATTAATCTCTAAACTGGCATGTAATGATCTCAACTCATGTATCAAAGATAAAGGAGTAACTTGTAGACTTTCCATAGTCTTGCGACTTAGGGCGTCAGCCACAACATTAGCTTTCCCTGGCTGATAGTCTATCAGACAATCATAGTCTTTTATCAACTATAACCACCTCCTCTATCTCAAATTCAACTCTTTCTAGGTGCCCAAATACTTCAAACTCTTATGATCTGTGTAGATGTAACACTTCTCCCCATACAAATAATGTCTCCAGATCTTAAGAGCAAACACAATGGCTGCAAGCTCCAAGTCATGTGTCGGATAATTCCTCTCATGCGGTTTCAGCTAGCGTGATGCATAGGCAATGACATTTTGATCTTGCATCAACACACAACCTAACCCATTGTTAGAAGCATCATCAGAATCGTATATTCTTTACCCTGTAGGTAAAGTCGATCGAGTCTCAGTCAAACGTCTCTTCAATTCATCAAAACTTTGCTGGCAATTGTTCGTCCACTGAAATTTCACATCCTTTCTAAGCAGCTTGGTCAATGGAGATGCCAACATGGAGAATCCCTTCACAAATCTACGGTAGTATCCAGCTAAACCCAGAAAACTGCGAATCTCTGTGACATTTCTGGGTGGCTTCCAATTAAGGACAGCTTCAATTTTGCTAGGATCTACCTTAATACCCTCTTCTGATACTACATGCCCCAAAAAGGATATCTCCTTCAGCCAAAATTCACATTTCGACAATTTGGCGTATAGCTGTTTCTCCCTCAAAATCTGCAGTACAATCCGCAGATGTCTATCATGCTCTTCTGCATTCCTCGAATAGACCAATATATCATCGATAAATACCACAACAAACTGGTCGAGGTATGGTCTGAAGATAGTGTTCATCAGATCCATAAAAGCAGCCGGAACATTATTTAACCTGAATGGCATGAATAGGAATTCATAATGGCCATAACGAGTTCTGAAAGCAGTTTTAGAAATACTCTACTCTTGTACTTTCAGCTGATAATAGCCTGACCTCAGGTCAATTTTGGAGAACACAGCTGCACCCCTCAACTGATCAAACAAGTCATCAATACGGGGCAATGGGTATCTGTTCTTTATTGTCACCTTATTCAACTGTCGATAGTCAATGCATAACCAGAGAGTGCCATCCTTCTTCTTTACAAATAATACCGGCGCTCCCCAAGGTGACACACTAGGGCGGATGAAGCCCTTATCAAGTAATTCTTGCAACTGTACTTTCAATTCTTTTAGTTCTGCTGGTGCCATTCTGTATGGTGTTATGGAGATTGGGTCCACACTAGGCATAACATCAATTTCAAGTTGCACTTCTCTTTCTGGAGGTAATCCTGGCAATTCTTCAGGAAATACATCTGGAAAGTCACATACAGTAGGAATGTCCCTTAGTGCTGGACTCCCCACTTGGGTGTCTATCACATGTGCCAAGTACGCCTCACACCCTTTTCTAATCATTTTTCTGGCCAGTGCAGCTGAAATGATGTTTGAAGGCAATAACTGTCTCTCCCCATGTATTACTACATCACCATACTGAGGAAGACCAAAAGTGACTGTCTTCAGTCTACAGTCAATCATGGCGTGATGCCTGGCGAACCAATCCATGCCCAAGATAATGTCATAATCTCTGAAGGGCATTTCAAATAAATCAGACAGAAAAGTGTGTCCTTGGATCACCAAAGGACAATCTCTATATAGCCTATTTACCCTGACCTCCTGGCCTAATGGACTAGTTACTAACACATCATAGTCCATTGGTACACACGGAATAGCAGTAGAACACATCACACTAGCACTAACATACAAATGTGTGGAGCCAGGATCAAATAACACATACACATCTTAGTCAAGGATAGAGAAAATACCAGCTACAACATCTGATGTTTCAGCCTCTTCCCTTTGACGCATGGTATACACTCTAATCCAGTGCGCCATCGATGTTTGGCCGTTAAGATGCTCGACTTCCAAGGGTGTTACCAGACCCTACCTCGCCTCTACCTCTAGCGGTGATCGTGACCCTGCAGGTGCAGAGACATGGGCTGATCCTTCAGATGTGGTAAAAGACCCAGACCGGCACGGACTAGTGCAATCCTTAGCGAAATGTCCGCTTCCTCCACAGTTAAAATATGCACCAGTAGCCTTGAAACAAACCCCACCATGAGTTCTACCACACGTTTCACACTGCCGGACCGATAGAGATCCTCGAGAAGCTTGTTAGGTCACCGACTGCATCGAGGTGGTCTTTGGCCGTAAAATCGCCTCTGCCTCTACGGAGCTAGATCCCCAAACTGCTTTCCTCTTGCCGAACCACTTTGGATGCTTGTCCAAAGAGTCTTTTCATCTTCTCTTTCTCTTGTGAACCCTTCTTCATTGCCTTCTGATTCTATCCTTTCTAATTCCAAGGCTTGTGAGATCAATTCAAGAAAATTGATGTCCAAACCCACTACTTGCATTCTCAAATTCTGCCTTAGTCCAGACTCAAACCTCTTGCATCTGTCTCTGGGGGTGGAGACTAAGCTTCCAGCATAGTGGCTTAGCCTTGAGAAATCTCACTCATATTCTGCTACAGTACGGTTCCCTTGTTTCAAACTCAAGAATTCTTGCAACTTCATGTCCACATATGCATCGGGAACCCATTTCTGTCGGAACTCCCTCAAAAAGTCTGTCCATGTCAGCACAGGTGGCTCAACCAGGCTGTGGGGGATGGTCTTCCACCATTCATATGCATCCCCTTGGAGAAGAGATACTGAATACTCAAACTTCATCTCTTCTGTACACTGTAGTTTTCTGTAAACCCGTTCCATTCTTTCCAACCACTGTTCTGCCTCCAGTGGATCCACAATGCCTTTAAACTCGGTAGCCCCAAATTTCATCAACTTTTCATATTGCCGAGCTGAGGGCTGTGGTTGTGCTGCAGGTACTGGCATCTGAGCTTGGGGTGGCACATTACACGCCATTTGCTAAAAGAAGGCAGCCATCTGCTGCATAAATTGAGCAGAAAACTGTGGTGCTGGAGCAGGAGCTGGAGTGGCTGACCCACTCACATTCTGGAGTGCTGGGGTGTAACACCCCTAAGTTCGGTAGTGCGTTCTACTGCTCCAGTGACCAGTGTTGTCCGGACAGCTAGGATGCCTAGAACCACACCTTGATATGAGAGAGGAGACATAAATAATGAAATACAAGAAAAGAAAGTACAATAAAAACAAAGGAAAAATAATAGCAAAGAAATGTAACCAAGTTAAGCGAGCCGAGAAACCTAGCGATGGGTGACCGCACCGGGAAGTCACGGCGTGGACCGTTGACTGCAATCATGGGAACCCTGGAAAACATTTTTAGGACATAAATAGACCCTTATTGAAGTATAAATCTCATTAGAAAGATTAAAGAAAAATTAAATAATTAGTACAAAGAAAAGTGAGAAATCGAAAAACAGACAAAATATGGTGTTACCGAAAAATCGGGAACGTAACCCGAACAGGGGCATTATGGTCATTTGACATCCCGAAGTGTCTTTTGACCTAAATGTCCATTAAAAATAAATAATATTACACTTAGAAAATAAAATGAAAAATTAAATTGTTGGTACCTAAAATAAATAGTGGAAATCATGGGTTAAATGTGGAATAAGTGGGAAGTTAGCTTAAAATATGATTTAATTTTTTTGTGGACCACTAAGGGGATTAATTAAATACATAGTGGGACATGTGTACACTTAAAATGCAGCTGAATAATTCATCTTCCTCATTTGCATTCAACTTGCCGAAATGAAGAACCTTGAAACCTCCATGGACGTGTTGTGTAAAGCTTGATTTCCTCTCTCCATTTCAACTCCAATCCCTTAAGTAGCTTTATGAAAAATGGTCTACACATCACAAGGAAGATATTGATACCAATTTTGAGAAGTTTGGTGAAGGTTTAGCAAGTTACAATAAAAGGTAAGTTTGCATTTTTGAGAATTTCTTTGTTAAAGTTTATGTTCATGTTATGGGTGTTGGTTTGGTGAAGGAAAATTTTGAGTTTGAAGGGTTATTGTTGTTTTCATTTTGGACAGACATGAGTCACATTTTTGATGAGATATTTGTGCATATAATTGATGAGAAATGGTGTTGATCATGATGAATTAGTAACCTAGTGAATTATTTCATGTTTATATGGTGATTTATGCACTTGGATGGGAATTGGTAAATTGGATGGCACTTTGATGTTGAAGAATGGTTTGCGGCAGCTTGGGAACACTTGAGTAATGGTATATATTGAAGGAAGTATGGGCAGAATATTGACCTAGAAGGTTGATGAGATGTATGTAGATTGATATTGTAAAGTGTATGTAAAATTTGTAATGGTTAGGTGTGTTTGTAATGGTAATTAGAAATTGTAATTGTGAATGATATTTGGTGTGTTGAGGGTAATGGTAATCTGCCCAAAATAATGTTAATGTAAATTAGATAATGCTTTTGGTAATGTACCAAAACAGATTGGTAGGGTATGGAAGTAAACTTTGCAAGTTAAATGTGTGTTTGAAGTGGGGTGTGAAAGGCATAGGGAGGGCAGTGTACATTTTAGCCTATAACCTTAAATGTGTAACCTCAATTGGTATGAGACCAATTTGAGGTGAAACTAGGCACAAAATGTGCCAACTTTCATTGAGAAACCATACCAAAATTCTGCTTGCAAGGTGACCTAAGAAAATGACCAATTCGGATTAGGTGCAATTAGGACCTGAAAAATGACCAATTGGGCAGCAGTGAGTGTTTAGGCCATAACTCACTCAAACCAGGTCCAATTGACCTGAAATTTTGACCAAGAATATTTAAGACCCATACCTACAAGTCTTATGAAGACACCAAAGCCCATAAATGACCATAAGCAAGTCAAACAACTTGCACAATTTCGGGTCCAAAAACTGGCCGAACCAGAATTGACCAATTTGACCTAAAATTGACCTAAAATGGTACCATTTGACCAGCAAGAGTGTAATGACCATAACTCGGTCTACTTAACTCGGATTGATCTGAAATTTTGTACCGCGGTCCATAAGACCTAGATCTACAAGTTTGTAGTTTCGACCGAGACCCGAAAACCGAGGGAACTAGGTCGTCCGGTTATGTCAAACCAGTGTCCCGGAATCCAGCAATTTGCATTAAAATGCACTAAGCAAGGAAATGACTTTGGTAAAACATACCAAACCTAAAACTCTATCGAATGTGACATATTAACGACACTAAAACCTAATTTACCTAAAACGCAACGAGAGTCGGTATATTAGGTGATTAAGTGAAAAATTGAGTTCAGTGCATTATTTACCAAACATTATCGTTAGAGACAATTTAATTTAGTACTGAAACACTTCAAATTGTGTTTCTCAGTTACTAAAGACTCAGGAAAAGAGAAGGAAACACTGAGTCCAGACCAGAGAGACAGTCATCAGAGGTTTGTGCACAACGGCTATTTCTTTTGAATTTTTCAATTGAAATGAATTATAACTATTGAACATTATTATTTTAAATTGTGTTTGTGCACAATATTTATTTCTTTTGAATTATTTTCAATTTAAATAAATTATGACTACTTGTATGTTATTGTTTTAAATTGTGGAAATGTACTTGAATGGGTATTTATTGCTTGAAAAGCATTATAAATTATTTGAAACTGTGAGAAACTGTTTGAATGGTATTTGATGGATACTTATTGATTGAAAAGCACTGTAAATGGTTTTTGTGGAAATTGAAGTGAATTACGAATTGTGTTGCCATTTTGTGAATGAAATTATGACTTTGGAAATTTATTGGATTCTCACGAATCATTTGAATAAAATGTTTGGAATTGATTTTGTGTTCACACTTAGCATGACAGTATCGTATCATTCCTTCTCCAATTATTGGGGTTGTGATCGTTTATTTTCCTTCTCCATTTATGGAGTCGTGATCGTTTATTTTTCCCTCTCTGGTTTACCAGTTGAGGTGATCGGATGAGTACTTATTATATAGCTAGCTCCCCTTCCTCATTGATTTCGATTAGTGAGGTTGTGATTGCTTTGTCGTGGTGTACAACACGGCATTAATCGGAAATTTGTGTCATGGCTTAAGTTGTGAATGAATTGGCAACACTGTATTCTTAAATTATTCGACTAAATTGCATTATTATGTATTGTGAGATTGTGAAATTGATTTAAACTCTCATTGACATATACTGTCTTTTGAATTCAAACATGATCTGACTTATGGAAAATTATTGTGATATTGATAAATGGAGTTTAAATTCTTGTTGACATTTATTGTCTTGAATTTAACTATGATTTTAAGTATCCACTATTTACATGACTTATGAATTGTGATTTAAATTGTATTTGGTTAATGTTGTGCACCACTGAGACATTGTCTCAAATGATAGCTTTTAATTGCCGTCGCAGTAGAGAGATGCATGGCAGACTAGGCCGCATATACCTCCAAATGAGAGATTTTTACGGTATAACGAGTATACCAATATTTTGCATTTTGTAATCAGAATGTATGACATCGTATGTACATATTGTTTTTGGTGTTGAGAAGTTGTAAATTCAAATTGTCCCGTGAAGTTGTAAAATAATTACGAGATGTTTTGACTTGTAAAAGTCAGATTATATTTCCTTATCTCAGACTTTGAAAAATTTCTATGGAATTGAGTTGATAAATTGTTGTGTTGAGAAATGTATTGGAGTTGAGATTTGGAAAATTATTGAAGTACTTTTTACAGGTTTTCTGAAGAACTGTTTTATCCAAAATACAGATGGCACTCTGCCAAAATTTTTACAGAAATTCCAAGTAAACCAAATGAGTTAGTTATTTCACTTCAGTTCACCAAAGTCTTAAACACCTGTAAATAGTGCTCACCACTGTAAAAGAAGTAAGAAAAGTTTTTAAAATCCCTTGTAGTGTATTTAATGGGTTATCAGTAGACGGAGTTGGTAATTCATTAGGTATACTACGGGATCATGTTATGCCTTACAGAGGGGTAGGGTGTGACATGGGGCTTCCCCTTGAACCTCAGCCTCAACAGATTGTTCTTAGGAATGATCTCCTCCTTCCATTCCGTTTTCTCAAAATTTCTACTTCCTGAGATCAAACACAAGGAGGTTGACCTCCGTTAGTGCATATTCATGATGTAAATATGTCATATGTATCAATTAAAGACACTTGAGCAGTTGTACTTATCAAAGAAATATTCATACATATAGTCAAAATTTATTGAAAAACCATGCTCTGATACCACTAAAACATGTCACACCTTACCCCTCCATAAGGCATAACATGATCCCGTAGAATACTTAATGAACTACCGAACTTCACCTACCAATAACTCATTAAGTACCCTACAAGGGATTTTAAAACGATTTTCTTACATTTTGGAAGTGGTGAGCATTTTGATGAGAATTAAAAACCATTTATTCAAAGCTTTAATACTAATAAAAATTTTTGTCCATTTTACTTTTGCCGCAATTTTTATAAAAATTTTGACAGAGTTCCCTCTGTATTTTGAGAAACCAGTTCTTCAAATACCTGAGAAAAACACTCCCAAAAATGTTTCACAACTCCCAACCTCCAATAATTCACAATTCAACTCAAATCAATTCATTCCAAAACAGTTCCACAATCCAAATCAAATTTGTCAACTCAGAATATTTAATGATTCCATTCACAAAACATAAAGCAGGAAATTCATATGTACAAATATTAATTTACAATAGAAAATCCAAAATAATATTATTACAATTTATTTACAACTGCTCAACTACATTGATACATACAACATTATATATATTTACATCAAAATTATCTACAAGGGTATAAAATAATACCCGTACAAAATGGTCAGAGTAGTCCTCGATTCAACAGCAGCTCACTCTGTTGCTTTCCCCTTGCTCTTATCTGCGACAGCAAAATAAGCTATCGCTGAGTATAAAAATACTCAGTGGTGCACAATAAAAATTTAAAATGCTATAAATAAATCATTCGTAGCCAAACACAATTTAAATATTTGTCAATCACATTTCCTCAATATCAAAGTCCATAATAATACCATTTTGTCAAATAATCCATTAAACACAGTTTAGTCAAACAATTTCATAAACACAGTGTTGCCAAGTCATACACAACTTAAGCAATGACACAAAATTTCCGATCAATGCCGTGTTGTACACCACGACAAAGCAATCTACAACCCCATTAATCGAAATCAATGAGGGAGGTGGCTAGCTAGCTAATGAGTACTCATTCGATCTATAACCTCAACTGGCAAGCCAGAGAGGGAGGAAAATAAACGATCTCAACCCCATAAATGGAGGAGGAATAATAAGTAACTGTCATGCTAAGTGTGAATCAAAAATCCATTTCAAACATTTCATTCAAATATTGCATACAAAAATCAAATCAATTTCCAAAGTTACAATTTGGTCACAAGGTGGCAACACAAAAGTTCATAAATTCATAATACATACTAAATCAATTTTTCAAGGATAAAATGCTTAAATAGGGTTTATTGTGCACAAACCTCAAGCGAGTCGTCCCTTAGCCTCGACTCGGTTCCTCGGGTTCCTTCCCGATATTCTTTTCAACTGAAACACACAATTTTACAATGTTTCAGTACTATAACTTAACATAAATCCAAAATAAATTTAGCTTCACAATTACCTAGCTCTAACGTGCTAAATTCGACGTTCTTTAAATTTTGTGTTTCGGGTTACTATTCACTGCACTATTCAAGTCAAATAGTTGACTTTCTAAGGCTTAATAGGTATGAGAACTCCAACTTCACCCACATACCACATTTTGGTCATTAAACTTGTTGGTTTTGGTCATTTTCTCAAAGCTTAGGTCATTTTAGCAAAATTGCCAATTTTCGGTTTTGGTACTCTGAAGTTGCACTGTTCCATTGGTCAATCTACTGTTAGAATTTGGCAAAACTTCCTTCATAGAAAATGTTCCTTATTGTCTTAAGTGTATTCTCATTTTTGGATCACCCCAATCGGAGTTTTGTAGCTCAAGTTATGGCCAAAATACAATTACTATTCACGTGCACTGTTCATGCTGAGATTTTGGTTCTGGCAGATTTTTGGTCCAACTTTGTTCAGTAATTTGATCAAGTTAAGTTCATAATTTGGTCTAACTTTCTTCATATGAAATGTTCTACTATGTCTTAGGTTTCCATCAGTTTAAGAATCGCCTAAATCGGAGTTTTCTAGAGAGAGTTATAGCCATTGGAACTTTACTGCTCAATGGTAATTCTGCAGAATCGCAGGTATAGTAACTCCACTTTGCTCAATAATTTGACTAGGTTAATGGCATAATTTGGGGTGGTGTTCCTCATGAAAGTTTTAGGTCTATATCTTATTTAATTGCTGGTAAAATTTCAGGTCAATTTGACCTTCCTAGCTCGAGTTATGACAGTTTGTGCAGTGGCAGCCTGCTCTCATTTCACTTTGGTCAATTGGTTCACTAAGTTTTGGTCAGTTTTTTGCCATGGTTCCTTAATGAAAATTGTGCTATTTTATG
Organism: Hevea brasiliensis; assembly: GCF_030052815.1. NCBI lineage: Eukaryota > Viridiplantae > Streptophyta > Magnoliopsida > Malpighiales > Euphorbiaceae > Hevea > Hevea brasiliensis. The sequence goes on from NC_079503.1 coordinate 25,802,256, forward strand.
TCTATTTTCATCCCCAATTAGTGGCATATCAATTGGACTTGTAAAATTTGAGTTTTGGTCCTTCAAAGTAGGTTTGGTCATGCTGCATTTACCTCCGAATTTAACTTAATTTCCTATCATTCCCACACAACTTATTTGGTCATAATTGACCATTATTTCACTTCACAATAGGTCAAACATGCCATTTATGCATTTCTCCAAATTTTGGTTCACAAACCCTAACCTTCAAACCCTAACTCACTTAATTGTTACAATTAATCACATTTATGCATTTCCATCTTACTACTACACTCATGTAAGTTTACTAACACCTTTAATTCATTCCTAACACATCAAATTCTCATACATCCATGGGTGGCTGAAATTCACTAAAAGTCCCCCAACAATTATTTCCTTTGATTTTTTGATTAAAATCTAAGTTAAATTAACTTAATACATGTGAATCAAAACCAAAATTTCAAAGTAAATTACTTACCTTCACTTGAATTCCAATTCTTCAATTTCACTCCCTTTTTCCTTTTCTTTTCTTCAAGTTCTTTCTTCTCCTTTTTACTCCCAAGTGATGTATCTAGGTCTAAGAGTGTGATTTTGTGTTGGAGTTTAAGAAATTTATGGGAAGAAACTAGAGAAAAGCAAGCTTTCTAAGTTCAAAAATGGTGGAAATGAAGAGAAAATGAGAGAGAGAAATGGGAGAGAGGGAGTGACGGGAATGGAGAAGTAAAAATTTTTTTTTTGTTTTATTTATTTTGGTTTATGGAAGACTACAAAAACCTAATTAATTAATTAAATTAATTAATTTATTTATGGCATCATGCATGAGGTCATGCATTATGTCATCACCTTTTTACCTTTTTCATTTTTCTCTTTTTTTTTCTATTTTTCTATTAGTTCTTTAATTTAATTCTCGATTCCGAAATTTTTTTTTCTCCGATTTTATTTTACAGTTAGGTCAGGAGTCAGCTCTCGGGGTCAATTGACCAAATTGCCCCTCGTCGGTTCAACCCGGTTTGTAAATAATCCAATATTTCTTCCGGCTCCCTGACCTAATTATTTGACTGACTTAACAGTTCTTTTTCGTAATTTTCTCTTTTCCACTGTGTTCATAAGGGTCCTAAGGACCGCAGCGTCACTTTTTACGGTTCGAAATTTGAGTTTAAAATGACTTCGCAGTCGTTCTCGAGGAGGTCACTCATCGCTGTGACTCTCGGCTCGTTTAACTTCTTATGTTCTGTTTTTCTTATTTATACTTAACTAATTGGAAATCACTAATTATTGGTGTTTATGGTTTCTCTAGTTGTCTTAAGTATGGTTCAAATCCCCTTAATTGTCCGGACCGACACCGGTCACCAGAACAGTGAAATATACCAGGCTATACCAATAGGGGTGTTACAAGTGAGGAGAATTAATTGGTGCAAACTCCATTACCAACACAAGGAGCTACTTAAACAAGAGCATGATCAATAACCCAAACAAGAACACAAAAATGCCACTCTAATTCAACCTCATCCTTAACACCACCATGATGATCACATTTCTGTAGCCAAAAAAACCATCCTAAACAAAAACAACTTCAACTAGAAAACCCCAATAGAGAGGAAATAAAGAACCAAATAAAACTAGAAAGGCAAGGAAACATGAGGTAAAGAATCACCATTCTACCACTAAGGGAAAAAAATTTTTCACTACTTATTTTATCACTCCAAATACGAAGTAGAGGACTTAGATGTAACACGTCAACAACAACTCAAATGTGCTAGTTCCAACACTTGCCATTACACCCAATATCAATACTTAACTCACATGCAATCAAAAGCATGACTCAATGACAAATGCTTTCATAACAAAAAATATTAATTAAAATCATGCAAAATAATGCCGATTTCATGACAAAACCTCTGTGCGTGATCTTCCAATCTCACTTGAATTAAAAAAAAAATGAATTCCCAGGAAAATAGAAAAAGGCTTCTTTTCTAAAGGTGAATAAGAACTCATGAAATGTAAGAGAGGACCAATGCCATGCATCTTTTTTGAGATTAAACATAATAAAGTTAAATTTAATTCAAAATCCTTATATCCTCTAATAATTCAAATCTCCATATATTTGTTTCAATTTAATTCTCTTCATTGTATCAACATGTGTACACATACATCATTGAAATATCATAACTCCAATAGAATTACAATCCTTTTGCACTTAGATTTGCATCCTATAGCTGTCCTCCCATCCCATTTAGTGGGAGCAATGTCCTCACATCCCATTTTATGGGAGCAATGTCATTGCATTCCATTTAGAAGGAGTAATGTCCCTGCATCCCCTTTAGTGGGAGTAATATCCTCACATCTCATTTTGTGGAAGTAATGTCCTTGCATCCCATTCAGAGGGAGTAATATAAATTGAACACAATTCAAGGTTTCATATAAATTACATACATCACATTATGAATGCTAAAGTTCAAACCCATCAATTTTATCTTCACATCCTACTACTATCATCACAATTACATTGAAATACATAGCCCAACAACCTAAGGTATTATAATCAAACTCCTATCATATATAACATATTTGAGGAAAAAATTTTACATAACTTTTAAATTATAATCCATCCTTGAAAACTCTCTTTCTTCTATTATATTTTAGTCTTTCCATTCAACAATACACACTCACTAATTTGTTCATATTTCCACAATTTTTCTGCTTTACCTTTTTGCTATCCATTCTCCACATGTTTTATCATTTCATAAGTTTGTAATTTTTTTTTTTACTTCATTATACATAACTCTTGTCACTTAACTCTTATTAAAATCAAACTACTAATAATCTACATATTAGACTCTAGACACCACTTTCTCTAACTTCCTCGTTAACCCTAAAATTAACCACCAATAAAGGTCTACAGAATCTATAACCTAAGTTCTGATACCATTCAATGTCACAACCTATCCTACCATTGATTGTGTGACACCCCTTATCCGTCTACAGTATATCCGAGTAAGATATGTCACACGGTGTACCGGCACACTCTATTTTTTCCTTAATTAATTTTTTTTGTCATAGTTTTGAATATAGTTTATGGAATATAATTTATTTAAGCCATTTAACAAAATTATTATTTATTTGAGGTTCCGAAAATTTTAAAGAAAATCCGGCGGAGTACCAGCTAAAAATGGAGAAAACAGTTCTTCGGAACCTGTGAAAAACACTTCCAATATTTATATCTCATCACTCTCAAACTCCAATATCAAATCTCAACATTTTTCAATTTCATTTCTCAATCATTCATCTCATAATTCACATCTCATTCATATAACTCAATTTCATAATCATTTCCATACATTTCTATTCGTACTCAATTCATATGTAAACATTCTCAATTTACATAAGCAAAATTTTCAAATTTCCTTAATTTACATAATTTACAAAATAATTACAAAATTTCATAATTTACATGATATACAAATTAATTACAATTTGCTAATTTATATTACAATATAAGAAATAATTAACATACACAAAATACATGATATGCTTAATGTGAGCCCTATCTACATGCATTGCTGAGGAGGTGACAACCTTTGACACTCTGCAGATCTGAACTCTCAAAATTTCCAGTCAAACGTCCAGTGGGTTCTAGCTTCAGTACTTGCGCGAGGAAACAATTCCATCGCGCTAAGCATTGCTGCTTAGTGGTGCAATAATATAACAAGGAAATAATATACAAATAAAGATAGAAATAAAACATCATTCAAATAATTAAGATCTATTTATACTTCACATGCGGTTTCTAAAATTTAATATGTTTTATCCTAATTTAGTCTTCTTTGGAAGCGTTTATTTCGCCAATGTACAGTAATAATGTACAAGAAAAAAAAATGATCTGAAAATAATAAATTTATGCTTATATTATTATATAAGTCTCATTTGTAATATTTATTTATTTTATAATTTTCTTTGCTAATCTTTTAGCATTTTCCCAATACTTGCTGATTGTCTCAGATTATCTCATAACAAGTAAATTTTAATATCTGTCCAGTTCATTTCGATTCTTTCTAATAAATAACTATTCTAATTTATTTTAGGTCATCTTACTCATTTATTTTATTTAATTTCTAATATTTTAAATTGCTAATATTCTTAACTTATCTTAATAAATTTCACTGCCCAAGTAACCTATGACAGTCGACTAAATCGATAACGGGTCGTCGGCACTGGACACCTTGGTGCCTCGGTCGTCATACCATGGGACGCAGAACGTCAACCACGTATGCAGTCAGTATGGCTAGAAAGCCATGATAACACATAATCGGGCGTAGAAGCCATGAATGTTGGCATAATGCCATGAATGCGGGCATAAAGCCATGAATACGGGCATAAAGCCATGAATACAGGCATAAAGCCTTTCGCAGTACTGCTAAAACAATACCCTATTGGCATGCCAAAGTATCCAATCTGACACACATGTCTAGGCAATACAAGGGCACATAATATCATTAAACATTAATATATTGTGTTTTATGACTTCATTATTTCATAATAAATTTCAATTATAATTCATACATTCATTTGATCATTTATATGATCACAATTCACATCAATTATCCTTTTTATACCATTGTACTCAAAATACTTCTCCTTTCTACAATAATGAGAACTAATGTCTCATTCATACATTAATATGGTTCATTTATTCATTCTTTATGTTATTCATATTAATCACAATTCTAAACAATGGTTCACATGTACCATTGTATTCAAAACATTTTTCCTTTTCTCATTTATGCATTCAAGAATCTACTTATGTAATTGCAAATTTTATATTTCAAGTTGAGTTATTAATATTTTATGAATTCTATTTGTGATGGGCATATAAGCCCTAACTATCTATTTATATCAATTAGATGACTTATTTTTCATGTTTCCAGTAATCCATGAAAATTTCATGGACTTCAAATTTATGCTCTTAATTTCCTTTTAACAATTTTGACTAAGATGCATAGTCCACATTTGTCATACCATTCTAAGCATTAAGCTTAGAATTGGTTCTAGGTCTTCATCTTAATTTGCTAATTATTTTGACTACTATTCACCTTACTAGTCAACCAAAATGTTGACTTTTTCTACTTAATGGATATATTAGTTCTAATTACACCAAGATCCCACATTTTGAGTTTTACATTTGCTAGTATTAATTGCCAATTGCAATTTAAAGTCCCCTAGATGCATTTCTAATTTCACATTTTAAATTTCAATTTTTGGGGTCACTATTCACCTCATTGATCAACAAAAATGTTGACTTTTGGATGGAAAATAGGTACATTGGTTTTCACACTCCCAATGCACCACATTTTACATTTAAAACTTGTTGGAATTGAGCACCCATACCATTTTTAAACTTAAAACCAAGAGGGCAGAATTTTCAGTTTTTGAAGCCTAAATTTACTGTTCTATTAAGCACTGTTGCAATGGGAATTTGAGGAAATGGTAAACATGAAAGTTGTTCGTTATTTTGTCTAGTTGAATTTCATTTTTTTAATCACTCCATCTGGAGTTTTGTAGCTCCAGATATGGTCCAAAAACCACAGCTGGCCGGATTTCAATTCTGCAGAATTTACCAAATCTACAGTACCATGAACAGTGACTGTGACTGCCATTTGAGTTAGGTTCTGGTTATAATTTGGAGTAGGTTTCTTCATGAAAATTGTTTGTCTATGTCTTAACTTGTTGCTGTAAAAATTGCAGGTCAATTGACCATTTCTACAATGAGTTATGGTCAAATGAACAGTTACTGTTCATTTGGTCATTCTGCAGAATTGGCTTGCAGGGTACCCGGATTGGGGCCAACTTTTGGTTCACTTGCTTTGGTCTTTTGGGCATGGTTTCTTCAGCAAAAATGTGTCATTATAAGTCTAGTTTCATGTCCAATTGGCCAAACACCAATTGGACCTACACAGCCAAAGATATGGCAGTCCAAACAGGCTGGACTCACAGCCTCCCTGCTGCTATCACTAGGCAGCATGCCCATTTCAGTTTGCCATGCAATAGTTCACTCCTAATTATGGTCAACTTACCCCAAATGGTCACTAATTGACCATTAGAATGTTCTTTAACAATTTCCTAAGCAAAGTCAAATTTTCACTCCCAAACCCTAGCTCAAAGTCAAGATTTTCACAAATTTCCTTAGTTAACTCTTTCATTCCTTATATATATATATATATATATATATATACACTTTAAACATAATCTCTAATTCACTCTAAGTCTATTAAAACAATCAAACTCATTCCTTCCTTAGGGCTGCCGAAATTCATGGTATACATACACATGAATTCTGTTCATTTAATTTACAAATTCTTGTTCACTTTAAGTCCTTAACATGGAATGAAAGGGATTTAGGTATAAATATGCACTAACCTTTTTGAAACCAACCTTGAGCTTGTTATTCTTCAAGATTTCTCCTAGAATCATAATAATCATAATCAATTATAACTTCACTTTCCTAAATTAAATATCCAATAAAAATTCAACAGCATTTCCCCTTAAATTGGACTAAACTCCTATCATAAATCTTAAATCCACAATCACCCATTAATACCTAATCTGGCAGCTTGTGCATTCAAATTTATATATAATGATCTAACCATTAGATAAATCCCAAATTTTAACCTTATATTCAAGACATCCCTATACAATATCAGTAAAAATTTTAGCATCAAATAATCTCTATATCATGAGATATCAAAACATTCATTCAACCCTTCAAAATCTGAATTTTTGCAGAAATCAGTCTTACTCAGACAGCTCATGCAAAACAATTTATATCTCATAAACCACAAGTCTAAAATTCACCAAATTTTAACCCAGCAGCCTTAACATCCCAAATATCATTTGTACCAAATTTCATAATTTTATAAGCATCCTAACTATTTATTTTTCTCAAATTTCAGTAGCCAAAATTCAGAATTCAACCTACAGATAGCCTGTGTTCAACAATATATTTCTCCAAATCCAACCGTTGAACAATCACCAAATTTTAACCATAACTTCCACACATACATACCTCAAACATATCCAAAAATCAGCCGTAGATGTTTTCCAAACTCACCTGGACGGAAGAGAAAGATGCTGCCCTGCTGAACCCCTATTTCTGCTACTGTTCATCTCCTTCTTCTTCTTCCTTTCTTTCTTTCTTTCTCTTTCTTTCTTATTCCAGCCCGTATGAAGAAGGAAACTGCTGGTTTCCTTTGTTTTTCTATCTCATTTTAAGTCATTTTTATCTCTTTTTATTGGTTTGTCAAATGGTGATTGGAGGGGGCTTTTAAATGACATCATCATATGTCATAATTAAGCATTTTCCTTCATTTTCTTTTTTTCTTTTCTCTACTCATTTTCAATTCAATTTTTAGTAATGTTTATTCATATTTTATGTCATATTAATTATTTACTCAACTGGACAAGTCGGCCAAAAATCGTCTCTGAAGGCGAAATGACCAAAATGCCCTCCGTTTGACTTAACGGGTCAAAATTGTCTGTACCGATTGAAAAATTTTTCTAAATATTTTCTTGGCATTCTAATGCCATAAGAACCTCAATGACCCTTCTCTGGAGTCCCAAAAATTATTTTATGAATTTTTCCCCAGGTCTAGGGCTCCTCGTTGCGAGAACCGCAACTTCCCTCTGGTTACCCATCGCTTGGGCACCGGCTCATTTGATTTAGTTGTATTTTATTTCTAACATTTTTACTAAATTTTTCTTATAAATATTTGAGTTAATTATGGTTTCTCGCTTTAGTTTAAATATTTTCCGGACGTTCTAGTTTTCTGAACAGACACCGATCACCGGAACAGTAGACTGTGCGGAATTGCTACTGGGAGGATGTTACAACTCTTCCCCTCTTATTTAAATTTCGTCCTTGAAATTTATCCAATGTAAATAGCCAAGGAGCTATTACCTTTTTATTTCTTTACCTTTCCGTGTTATCCTACTTCACTTTCTCCTTAATCTCAATCCTATCCTCAAACAGTTATGTACTCATCCTTTTTCATCTTAAATACAGTCTCCTTCTCATCTCCATTCGCTATCTCATTGTCTCTTCACTCTTTTATTCCATACCTTAACCTAAAATAAACAGGAAATACAGATCTGCAATAGTGTCACCTCGACTCTTATGAATGCAATGCATGATATGCAATCTATCTAGGTCCATAAATGCCTAAACCGCGCTCTAATACCAATAAATGTGACACCCCTTATCCGTCTACAGTATATCCGGGTAAGATATGTCACACAGTGTACCGGCACACTCTATTTTTTCCTTAATTAATTTTTTTTGTCATAGTTTTGAATATAGTTTATGGAATATAATTTATTTAAGCCATTTAACAAAATTATTATTTATTTGAGGTTCCGAAAATTTTAAAGAAAATCTGGCGAAGTACCGGCTAAAAATGGAGAAAACAGTTCTTCGGAACCTGTGAAAAACACTTCCAATATTTATATCTCATCACTCTCAAACTCCAATATCAAATCTCAACATTTTTCAATTTCATTTCTCAATCATTCATCTCATAATTCACATCTCATTCATATAACTCAATTTCATAATCATTTCCATACATTTCCATTCGTACTCAATTCATATGTAAACATTCTCAATTTACATAAGCAAAATTTTCAAATTTCCTTAATTTACATAATTTACAAAATAATTACAAAATTTTATAATTTACATGATATACAAATTAATTACAATTTGCTAATTTATATTACAATATAAGAAATAATTAACATACACAAAATACATGATATGCTTAATGTGAGCCCTATCTACATGCATTGCTGAGGAGGTGACAACCTTTGACACTCTGCAGATCTGAACTCTCAAAATTTCCAGTCAAACGTCCAGTGGGTTCTAGCTTCAGTACCTGCGCGAGGAAACAATTTCATCGCGCTAAGCATTGCTGCTTAGTGGTGCAATAATATAACAAGGAAATAATATACAAATAAAGATAGAAATAAAACATCATTCAAATAATTAAGATCTATTTATACTTCACATGCGGTTTCTAAAATTTAATATGTTTTATCCTAATTTAGTCTTCTTTGGAAGCGTTTATTTCGCCAATGTATAGTAATAATGTACAAGAAAAAAAAATGATCTGAAAATAATAAATTTATGCTTATATTATTATATAAGTCTCATTTGTAATATTTATTTATTTTATAATTTTCTTTGCTAATCTTTTAGCATTTTCCCAATACTTGCTAGGTTGTCTCAGATTATCTCATAATAAGTAAATTTTAAAATCTGTCCAGTTCATTTCGATTCTTTCTAATAAATAATTATTCTAATTTATTTTAGGTCATCTTACTCATTTATTTTATTTAATTTCTAATATTTTAAATTGCTAATATTCTTAACTTATCTCAATAAATTTCACTGCCCAAGTAACCTATGACAGGCTGACTAAACTGGATAACGGGTCGTTGGCACTGGACACCTTGGTGCCTCGGTCGTCATACCATGGGGCCTTGAGCGTCAATCACGTATGCAGTCAGTATGGCTAGAAAGCCATGATAACACATAATCGGGCGTAGAAGCCATGAATGTTGGCATAATGCCATGAATGCGGGCATAAAGCCATGAATACGGGCATAAAGCCATGAATACAGGCATAAAGCCTTTCGCAGTACTGCTAAAACAATACCCTATTGGCATGCCAAACTATCCAATCTGACACACATGTCTAGGCAATATAAGGGCACATAATATCATTAAACATTAATATATTGTGTTTTATGACTTCATTATTTCATAATAAATTTCAATTATAATTCATACATTCATTTGATCATTTATATGATCACAATTCACATCAATTATCCTTTTTATACCATTGTACTCAAAATACTTCTCATTTCTACAATAATGAGAACTAATGTCTCATTCATACATTAATATGGTTCATTTATTCATTCTTTATGTTATTCATATTAATCACAATTCTAAACAATGGTTCACATGTACCATTGTATTCAAAACATTTTTCCTTTTCTCATTTATACATTCAAGAATCTACTTATGTAATTGCAAATTTTATATTTCAAGTTGAGTTATTAATATTTTATAAATTCCATTTGTGATGGGCATATAAGCCCTAACTATCTATTTACATCAATTAGATGACTTATTTTTCATGTTTCCAGTAATCCATGAAAATTTCATGGACTTCAAATTTATGCTCTTAATTTCCTTTTAACAATTTTGACTAAGATGCATAGTCCACATTTGTCATACCATTCTAAGCATTAAGCTTAGAATTGGTTCTAGGTCTTCATCTTAATTTGCTAATTATTTTGACTACTATTCACCTTACTAGTCAACCAAAATGTTGACTTTTTCTACTTAATGGATATATTAGTTCTAATTACACCAAGATCCCACATTTTGAGTTTTACATTTGCTAGTATTAATTGCCAATTGCAATTTAAAGTCCCCTAGATGCATTTCTAATTTCACATTTTAAATTTCAACTTTTGGTGTCACTATTCACCTCATTGATCAACAAAAATGTTGACTTTTGGATGGAAAATAGGTACATTGGTTTTAACACTCCCAATGCACTACATTTTACATTTAAAACTTGTTGGAATTGAGCACCCATACCATTTTTAAACTTAAAACCAAGAGGGCAGAATTTTCAGTTTTTGAAGCCTAACTTTACTGTTCCATTAAGCACTGTTGCAGTGGGAATGTGAGGAAATAGTAAACATGAAAGTTGTTCCTTATTTTGTCTAGTTGAATTTCCTTTTTTGAATCACTCCATTTGGAGTTTTGTAGCTCCAGATATGGTCCAAAAACCACAGCTGGCCGGATTTCAATTCTGCAGAATTTACCAAATCTACAGTACCATGAACAGTGACTGTGACTGCCATTTGAGTTAGGTTCTGGTTATAATTTGGAGTAGGTTTCTTCATGAAAATTGTTTGTCTATGTCTTAGCTTGTGGCTGTAAAAATTTCAGGTCAATTGACCATTTCTACAGTGAGTTATGGCCAAATGAATTGTTACTGTTCATTTGGTCATTCTGCAGAATTGGCTTGCAGGGTACCCGGATTGGGGCCAACTTTTGGTTCACTTGCTTTGGTCTTTTGGGCATGGTTTCTTCAGCAAAAATGTGTCATTATAAGTCTAATTTCATGTCAAATTGGCCAAACACCAATTGGACCTACACACCCAAAGATATGGCAGTCCAAACAGGCTGGACTCACAGCCTCCCTGCTGCTATCACTAGGCAGCATGCCCATTTCAGTTTGCCATGCAATAGTTCACTCCTAATTATGGTCAACTTACCCCAAATGGTCACTAATTGACCATTAGAATGTTCTTTAACAATTTCCTAAGCAAAGTCAAATTTTCACTCCCAAACCCTAGCTCAAAGTCAAGATTTTCACAAATTTCCTTAGTTAACTCTTTCATTCCTTATATATATATATATATATATATATATATATATATACACTTTAAACATAATCTCTAATTCACTTTAAGTCTATTAAAACAATCAAACTCATTCCTTCCTTAGGGCTGCCGAAATTCATGGTATACATACACATGAATTCTTTTCATTTAATTTATAAATTCTTGTTCACTTTAAGTCCTTAACATGGAATGAAAGGGATTTAGGTATAAATATGCACTAACCTTTTTGAAACCAACCTTGAGCTTGTTATTCTTCAAGATTTCTCCTAGAATCATAATAATCATAATCAATTATAACTTCACTTTCCTAAATTAAATATCCAATAAAAATTCAACAGCATTTCCCCTTAAATTGGACTAAACTCCTATCATAAATCTTAAATCCACAACCACCCATTAATACCTAATCTGGCAGCTTGTGCATTCAAATTTATATATAATGATCTAACCATTAGATAAATCCCAAATTTTAACCTTATATTCAAGACATCCCTATACAATATCAGTAAAAATTTTAGCATCAAATAATCTCTATATCATGAGATATCAAAACATTCATTCAACCCTTCAAAATCTGAATTTTTGCAGAAATCAGTCTTACTCAGACAGCTCATGCAAAACAATTTATATCTCATAAACCACAAGTCTAAAATTCACCAAATTTTAACCAAGAAGCCTCAACATCCCAAATATCATTTGTACCAAATTTCATAATTTTATAAGCATCCTAACTATTTATTTTTCTCAAATTTCAGTAGCCAAAATTCAGAATTCAACCTACAGACAGCCTGTGTTCAACAATATATTTCTCCAAATCCAACCGTTGAACAATCACCAAATTTTAACCATAACTTCCACACATACATACCTCAAACATATCCAAAAATCAGCCGTAGATGTTTGCCAAACTCACCTGGACGGAAGAGAAAGATGCTGCCCTGCTGAACCCCTATTTCTGCTACTGTTCATCTCCTTCTCCTTCTTCCTTTCTTTCTTTCTTTCTCTTTCTTTCTTATTCCAGCCCGTATGAAGAAGGAAACTGCTGGTTTCCTTCGTTTTTCTATCTCATTTTAAGTCATTTTTATCTCTTTTTATTGGTTTGTCAAATGGTGATTGGAGGGGTCTTTTAAATGACATCATCATATGTCATAATTAAGCATTTTCCTTCATTTTCTTTTTTTCTTTTCTCTACTCATTTTCAATTCAATTTTTAGTAATGCTTATTCATATTTTATGTCATATTAATTATTTACTCAACTGGACAAGTCGGCCAAAAATCGTCTCTGAAGGCGAAATGACCAAAATGCTCTCCGTTTGGCTTAACGGGTCAAAATTGTCTGTACCGATTGAAAAATTTTTCTAAATATTTTCTTGGCATTCTAATGCCATAGGAACCTCAATAACCCTTCTTTGGAGTCCCAAAAATTATTTTATGAATTTTTCCCCGGGTCTAGGGCTCCTCGTTGCGAGAACCGCAACTTCCCTCTGGTTACCCATCGCTTGAGCACCGGCTCATTTGATTTAGTTGTATTTTATTTCTAACATTTTTACTAAATTTTTCTTATTAATATTTGAGTTAATTATGGTTCCTCGCTTTAGTTTAAATATTTTTTCGGACGTTCTAGCTATCCGGACTGACACCGGTCACCGGAACAGTAGACTGTGCGGAATTGCTACTGGGAGGATGTTACAGATTGGGTAGAAAAATAAATAAATAACTAAAACTTGAAACTAAGTTGATAAAGATTCCTCAAAACAATTAACTAGCAGAATAATATAACGCAGTTTGCCTAAGAAACTATTAAACAAAATCAAACACTATGAATATAAAAGACATTAACCAAATAAGGGTGCATAATCAATAACAACATCTATTATTAATACACAATGTTGCCCAAAAGGCAAAATAATCCAAAAGCCAATAAAATCCAAAAGCCAATAAAATCCAAATGCAAACTAAAAGAATAAAAAAAAAACTAGAACATTGAAAACAAAGAAAATATCGTTACTTATTTAGGACCACACCCAAAGGCTGCCTACACTGTAACACACCTTTGCCCAGTTTACGGTAAAATCGAGTAAAGAGATATCACATTCGGTGCATGGAGTACCTATCTCTATCTATTATTTATTTTGCTTTTTTTCTTTTCATATTATTTACATTCTAATTTAATAGCTTTTATTAAATGGAGAAACTGTAAGAGTTTCCCCTAAATTAAAACAATTCCCCTACTAAATAATTTCCATAACCTGTGCAAATCTCAACTTCTATATCATTTCTATCAAATTTCTCAACAACATCATTACTTCATTCACATTGCATAGACGCAAGAAATATTTTAATTTACAATCTCATTAACCACTCATGTGGCTAAATTGCAGTTTTGTAACACCCTTCCGGTAGCAACTCCGTACATTCTACTGTTCCGGTGATCGGTGTCGGTCCGGACAGCTAGAACGTCCGGAAAAATATTTAAACTAAAGTGAGGGACCATAATTAACTCAAATATTAATAAGAAACATTTAGTAAAAATTTTAGAAATAAAATACAACCAAGTTAAACGAGCCGGTGCCCTAGCGAGGGGTAACCCAGAGGGAAGTTGCGGTTCTCGCAACTAGGAGCCCTAGACCCGGGAAAAATTTCATAAAATAATTTTTGGGACTCTAGAGAAGGGTCATTGAGGTTCCTATGGCATTAGAATGCCAAGAAAATAATTAGAAAAATTTTTCAATCGGTACAGACAATTTTGACCCGTTAAGCCAAACGGAGGGCATTTTGGTCATTTCGCCTTCAGAGGTGATTTTTGGCCGACTTGTCCAGTTAAGTAAATAATTATAATGATCTAAAATATGAATAAATATTGCTAAAAATTGAATTGAAAATGAGTAGAGAAAAGAAGAAAAGAAAATGAAGGAAAATGCTTAATTATGACATATGATGATGTCATTTAAAAGCCCCCTCCAATCACTATTTGACAAACCAATAAAAAGAGATAAAAATGACTTAAAATGAGATAAAAAACAAAGGAAACCAGCAGTTTCCTTCTTCATACGGGCTGGAATAAGAGAGAAAGAGAAAGAAAAAAAGAAAGAAAGAAAGGAAGAAGGAGAAGGAGATGAACAGTAGCAGAAAAAGGGGTTCAGCAGGGCAGCATGTTTCTCTTCCGTCCAGGTGAGTTTGGCTCAACATCTATGGCTGATTTTTGGATATGTTTGAGGTATGTATGTGTGGAATTTATGGTTAAAATTTGGTGATTGTTCAACGGTTGGATTTGGAGAAATATATTGTTGAACACAGGCTGTCTGTAGGTTGAATTCTGAATTTTGGCTACTGAAATTTGAGAAAAATAAATAGTTAGGATGCTTATAAAATTATGAAATTTGGTACAAATGATATTTGGGATGTTGAGGCTGCTGGGTTAAAATTTGGTGAATTTTAGACTTGTGGTTTATGAGATATAAATTGTTTTGCATGAGCTGTCTGAGTAAGACTGATTTCTGCAACAATTCAGATTTTGAAGGGTTGAATGAATGTTTTGATATCTCATGATATAGAGATTATTTGATGCTAAAATTTTTACTGATATTGTATAGGGATGTCTTGAATATATGGTTAAAATTTGGGATTTATCTAACGGTTAGATCATTATATATAAATTTGAATGCACAAGCTGCCAGATTGGGTATTAATGGGTGGTTGTGGATTTAAGATTTATGATAGGAGTTTAGTCCAATTTAAGGGGAAATGCTGTTGAATTTTTATTGGATATTTAATTTAGGAAAGTGAAGTTATAATTGATTATGATTATTATGATTCTAGGGGAAATCTTGAAGAATAACAAGCTCAAGGTTGGTTTCAAAAAGGTTAGTGCCTAATTCCACTTATATCTCTATTATTCTATGTTAATGACTTAAAATAAGTATGAATTTGTGAACCAAATGAATAAAAGCTAAGTGTATGTAGCCCATGGATTTTGGCTGACTTAAGGAAGGAGTAGGATTGAGTGTTTTTGATGGACTTGAAGTGAACTAAAGATTAGATTTAAAGTATGTGAATATAAGGATAATGAACTAGTAGTTAATTAAGGTTTGGGGTGAAAACTCATAATGGGAACTAGGGTTTTGGAGAGTGAAATTTGGTTTTGGCTTATGAAGTGGTAAGTGAACATTATAAGGGTCAATTAGTGACCATTTGAGGTATGTTGACCATAAATTGGACTGAAAAATGGCATGGCAAAGTGGAATGGTAGGCTGCCTAAAGACAGCAGCATGGTGGCTAAGAATTCAGTCCAATTGGACTGCCATAACTTTGGCTGTGTAGGTTCAATTGGTGTTTGGCCAATTGGACATGAAACTAGACATATAATGACATAATTTTGCTGAAGAAACCAAGCCCAAAAGACCAAAGCAAGTGGACCAAAAGTTGGCCCCAATCCGGATACCCTGCAAACAGCCCCTGCAGAATGACCAAATGAACAGTAACTGTTCATTTGGCCATAACTCACTGTAGATATGGTCAATTGACCTGAAATTTTTACAGCAACAAGATAGGATATAGACAAACAACTTTCATGAAGAACATCACCCCAAATTATGCAATTAACCCATTCAAATTATTGAGCAAAGTTAAGTTATCAAACTTGCAACTCTGCAGATTTTCATTTGAGCAGTAATGTTTGGAGGACTATAACTCTCTCTAGAAAACTCGGATTTAGGCGATTCTTGAACCGATGAAAACCTAAGGCATAGTAGAACATTTCATATGAAGAAAGTTAGGCCAAATTATGAACTTAACTTGATCAAATTACTAACCAAAGTTGGACCAAAATCTGCCAAAACCCAAAAGTGCAGCATGAACAGTGCACGTGAACAGTAAACTTATTTTGGCCATAACTTGAGCTACAAAACTCCAAATGGAGTGATTCAAAAAAGGAAATTCAACTAGACAGAATAAGGAACAACTTTCATGTTTACCATTTCCTCAAATTCCCACTGTAAAAATAGGAAATGGAACAGTAAAGATGAAGCACCAAATCTGAAAATTTTGTTCAATTAGCATTAAGCCTAGAAATGGTATTGGCAACCAATACCAACAAGTTTTAAATACAAAATGTGGTATGTTTGGGATGTTAAAACCAATACACCTATTTTCTATCCAAAAGTCAACATTTTTGTTGACCAATGAGGTGAATAGTGACACCAAAAACCGAAAATTGGCAATTTTGCCAAAATGACCTAAGCTTTGAGAAAGTGACTAAAACCAACAAGTTTTGAATGCAAAATGTGGTATGTTGGGAGTGTCAAAACCAATGTACCTATTGTTTATGCAAAAGTCAACATTTTAGTTGACTAATGAAATGAATAGTGACATGAAAACTTGAAATTCAAAAAATGTGAAACTTAAAAATGCAAAATGCCCTAGTAGGCCTAATCTGATTGGTTTGGATAGTTTGGCATGCCAATAGGGTATTGTTTTAGCAGTACTGCGAAAGGCTTTATGCCTGTATTTATGGCTTTATGCCCGTATTCATAGCTTTTATGCCCGTATTCATGGCTTTTATGCCCGATTATGTGATATCATGGCTTTTTAGCCATCGCATACATGGTTGACGTTCTGCGTCCCATGGTATGACGGCCCGAGGCACCGCGGTGTCCAGTGCCAACGACCCGTTATCCAGTCCAGTCGTCCAGTATAGGTTACTTGGGCATGGAAAAGTATAACTGTAATTGAATTGATATTTAAAGAAAATACGAAAATTAAATATCAGGAATGATTATGATAGAATACAAAGAAACTCAAGATCATGAAGAAAATAATTAACAAAATACATGAAGAAGTTAATATCATAAAACGTAATTAGCCCTCGACTAAACATTAAGTTGGTAATTATTCAGTTCTTATGAACACAATAGCAAGGAAATTATTATTTTTATTTGCATATTATATTTTCTTGTATTATTTGCACCACTAAGCTTTATGCTTAGCGCGTCGCTTTTGCAACGCGTAGGTACTGAAGATTTGGACAGAGGGCCCAGTAGACCACAGATTCGGTAAGGCAGTTCACAGTTCTGCATAGTGTCCGTGTCACCTCACTATCCACAGTGCATTGGTAGGACACTAGGTTTCATTTTGACATTTTGTAACTAATTTCTATTTTCTCATATGTATTTGAACTTATGGAATGTATTTTGAGGTTCATGTAAATAATGAAAAATCGTATTAATGAATGTAAAAGTGAATGTTTATCTGTGATTTATACATGATATCACATGAGATGAATGATTGAGAAATGAATGGTGAAAAATGTTGAGATTTTGATATTGAAGTTTGAGAGTGATGAGATGATTGAATATGATCATAGGAAGTGTTTTTCACAGGTTCCGAAGAACTATTTTCTCTATTTTTAGCCGGTACTCTGCCGGATTTTCTTTAAAATTTTCGAAACCTCAAATAAATTACAATTTCAATAAATGAATTATATTTCACAAGTTATTTTCAAAACTATGATAAAAATGAATTAAGATAAAATAGAGTGCTCCGGCACACTGAGTGGCATAACTTGCTCGGCTACACTGTAGTCGGGTAAGAGGTGTCACAAGTTTATATACTTATGATTACAATTTACAATGTGAAATTTACATCATATTATTTACAATATAACTGTACACGTACACATATGAATAATGATGTACAATGAAGGTGATGAAGATGCATCTACCCAAAAGTCCAAATGTGGTCTCTGGACTTTTCTGCAGATCCAAACTATCTCCTGTTGGCCAAAATCTACACTTTATCTACTTTATCTGCGCGAGGAAACAACTCTTCACACTAAGCTAAATAGCTTAGTGGTGCACTCTTAATTTAAAATAAAATAATTTTCCTTAGGTACATTAACACATAAAAAGCTCATAATAGTCATACAAGTGAAATTAAAAATTTCAGAGCAATAATATTACATCATGACATACATATAGGCCAATACATCTATACTTGTAATTCATACCAATTTAATGAGGTTAAATGCACATATTCACATCTTATTTGCAATTATTATCTCTATGATCACAATTAGAGACTTTACTCCAGTACTCATAGTAACCTATGACAGACGGTATATAGATTAGTTAATGGGACTTGTGACACTGACCACTCGATGGCTCTGGTCGATTTAACACAGGCTTACATTCTTGGTACTGACCATTCGGTGGCTCTGACCAGTATAACTCTGATTTTCATTCTCGGTACTGATCACTCAGTGGCTCTAAATGGTATAACACTGATTTTCATTTTCAGTACTGACCACTCAGTGGCTTTGACCGCTAACATGCCCACCTATCCAATCCTATACCCATTGTCTAAGCTTACTTGGCTTAAATTTCATAAATTCCAGATTTGGTACCTCAGCTTCCTTAATAGATTTAGCTAAGGTACAATAGTAATTAGGCTATACCTTCTTCATGAGAATTGTAAATCTATGTCTTGTGTTTATTTTAGCTTTAGAATCATTTAATTTGCCTTTGTGTAGCTTGAGTTATGGTTTGCTAAAACTGTTCTGGTGACCAAATCTCAGGTTTCAGGCCATTTTCAGAATTCAGGCAGATTTCTGGGCTCACTTTGTCAAGCAAGTTTGGATAGGTTGCAGCCATGATTTAGCATACACAAGTTTAAGAATTACTTAATTTAGAGTTTTGTAAAGTAAGTTATGCTTAATTTAGTGTGTACTGTTCATTTAGTTATTTTTTAGGGTTTCAGTTTTGCATTATCGGATTCCAACCATAATTCAGGTATCTTCTACTCAGTTTCAGGTCAAGTGTTCTTCATGAAAATTATTCCTCTGTGCCGTAGCTTTCCAATAAGGTAAAACTTACCTCATTTGGAATTATATACAATGAGTTATTTCTAAGTAAATAGGACATGTTCAGGTGCATTCTTTACTAATAGTAGGACAGGGTCTGAGTAATTTTTGGAGTCTAGATTTGAACAAGTTACAATTAGAATTTGTCATTTTATTCTTCAGCAAAATTGTTCCTTTATGTCTTAGCTTTTAAACAAATTAAGAATCATCTCATTTGGGGTTTCCTAGAGTGAGTTATACCCATTTTAATATGGACTATTTAGGTTACCCTACACCTAGGTTCCAAGTTTTATAAGCCAACTTCTAGCAATTATTTAAGGTATTTACACACAAAATTTGAGCAACTTGTCTCATGAAAGTTTTAGCTTTATATATTAGCTTTAATTTGCCATAAGTTTTGTAACACCCCTATGTTCGGTAGTGCGTTTTACTGTTCCGATGATCAGTGTCTGTCCGGACAGCTAGGATGCCTAGAACTATACTTAAATATTCGTGAGGATACATAAAATAATGAAATACAAGAAAAGAAAATACAAGAAAAACAAAGAAAAAATAATAGCAATGAAATGTAACCAAGTTAAACAAGCCGAGAACCATAGTGATGGGTGACCGCACTGGGAAGTTGCGGCGTGGACCGTTAACTAGCTCTGGACCGCGGGGAACCCTGAAAAATATTTTTAAGACTTAAATAAACGTGTATTGAAGTATAAATATCATTAGAAATATCAAAGAAAAATTAATTAATTAGTACAAAGAAAAACGAGAAATCAAGAAAACGACAAAACTCGGTGTTACCGAAAAATCGAGAATGCAACCCGAATAGGGGCATTGTGGTCATTTGACACCCTGAATTGTCTTTTGACTTAAATGTTCATTAAAAATAAATGATATTACACTTTAGAAATGTCATGAAAAATTAAATTGTGACACATTATAAGAATAGTGAAAGAAATGGGGGATAAAAACTAAATTATGAAACTTTAACTAAACAAATATTAAACCTTTACCTTAGTGCTCCACTAACTCCACTTAAGTGGACATTTAATCAACATATGGACAGAATATAACTTCATCTTCAACCTTGGGAAAATTCAGCCAAAACCTTTGGGAGAGAAAACTCCATGGCCGCACCTTGAAGTCCACCATGCAACCATAATCCAAGCCTCCAATGGTTAAGGTTTCTTCACTAAACCTTATCCACACACCTTGGGCAGCATACTAGGAGCAAGAAAGTTAAGTTTTGGTGAGGTTTTGAAGAACTTCAAAAGTGTTAAGTGTGTATTTTCAATTCTTGTTTCATTAAAAGTGTAACCAAGGTTGTGAGTAGTTGATTTATGGAAGAATTTTTGAAGTTTGATATTTTAATGGAGATGTACATTTTGGCAGCCATGGAAATTCAATATATGTAGCTTGCTTTTACTTGTTTATGGTTGTTTAAGATGTTGTTATTGATAGCAGCATGTATATGTGTATAATGGTTTGGAATTGGGTATGTTCATGTGGTTGAATTGTTGTAAATGGGACTTTGAAAAATTCTGTATTATAGTGTGTATGTTGAGTGTGGTTACAAGCTGCCGAAATGACAAAAAATGTGAAGTAAAATGTGTTAATGGTATGGTACAAACCAGAATTGGCATGAAGGAAGTAACTTGGTAAGTGTTGACTGTGTCCTTTGGTATGTGATGAAGAGTGTATAGCAGGGCAGTGTGTGTTTTAGCTTAGAACCTTAAGTGTGAGACTCCAATTGGTATGAGACTAATTGGAAGTGAAACTAGGCACAAAATGTGCCAACTTTCATGAAGGAAGCTTACCAAAATTCTGCCTAGAAGATGACTTGAAAAATGACCAAATCCGGATTAGTGCTTTGAAAGTCTAAAAATTGACCATTTGGGCAGTAGTTAGTGTTTTGACCATAACTTACTCAAAACAGGTCCAATTGACCTGGAATGTTTACCATGAATAGTTGAGACATATATCTACAATTCTTATGAAGACACCAAAGCCCAAAAATGGCTAGAACCAAGCCAAATAGCTTGCACAATTTCAGGTCCAAAAACTGGCCGAATCAAAAGTGACCTAAAAATGACCTAAAGTTACCATTTTGGTACATTCTGTCCAGCATTGGTAAATTGACCATAACTTATTCTACACAACTCAGAATGACCTGAAATTTTGCCCCGCATGCAATAAGACATAGACTTACAAGTTTGTAGTTTGGACCGAAATCCAAAAACCGAGGGAACTAGAACATCCGGCTAGGTCAAATTAGTATACCGAAATCCGGCAAATTGCAATAAAATGCCATATACTTGAAAATGAAATTGGTAACATATACCAACACTAAAGGACTATAAAATGTGATATATTGGTAACATTAAACCTAATCCACTTAGAGTGCATCGAGGGTCAACATTTTAGGTTGAATAAGGAAAATAATAGAATTCAGTAAATTAATTATTAAGCCTTATTGTTAGAGACAGTTTAAATGAGTACTGAAACACTTTAAATTGTGTGTTTTAGTTAGCAAAGACTCAGGGAAGGGGAAGGAAACACTGAGTCAAGGCCAAGAGACATTTATCAGAGGTTTGTGCACAATAGTTATTTCTTTTGAATTTTTCAATTGAAATAAATTATAACTATTTGTATATTGTTGTTTTAAATTGTGAAAAATTGTTTGAATGATATTTGATGGATACTTATTGATTGAAAAGCATTGTAAATGGTTTGAAACCACAGCTATCATGTATATTGATTAAATTCCTCGCTAGCTTGTCTAGTGGGATGAATTGACTTTGAATTCCCTCTCTGGCTGAAGTGTTGAGGTGTGTGCCTATTAAGGACGAATAGAATGAGTGCTCATATTATTGCTAGCTAGCTATGTTATTCCTCATTAGCCATCGGCTCTTGGGATGAATTGGACTTTGGAACATGATTAAGCTGTGTGTGTGATTTATTGATATTTATTGTGATATTGTGAAATGGAGTTTAAATTCTTTATGACATTCATTGTCTTTGAATTTAACTATGGTTTTAAGTATCCACTATTTATATGACTTATGATTTGTGATTTAAAGTTGCATTTTGTTAATGTTGTGCACCACTGAGACATTGGCTCAGCGATAGCTTTTCATTGCTGTCACAGGTAGACAGACAGACAGGGCAGCAGACTAGGCTGCTAGTGCTTCATTGCGAGTTCATCAGGTATATTGAGTATACCATATTTTGCATTTTGTATTGTAATGTATGTTCACTGTATGTATATATTGTTCTTGGTTTTGAGTTGTTGTAAATTAAAATTGTACATTGAAGTTGTAAACTAAATTTATAAATTATTTTGGCTTGTAAATATTGTGATATATTTCTTTTATTTCAGCTTTTGAAAACACTGGAAAATTATTATGGATTTGAGTTGACAAATGTTAAGAAACTTATTGTGTTGATTGGATATTGGAGTTTGGGATTGAGAAAAATATTGGAAGTGCTTTTTACAGGTTTTTGAAGAACTGTTTTATTCAAAATACAGATGACACTCTGCTAAAATTTTTACAGAAATTATTAATACTTCAATTGTGTTATCTAGTTTCACTTCAGTAAAAGAAACTTTTTAACACCTATAAATAGTGCTCACCACTGTAAAAAAAAGTAAGAAAAGGTTTAAAATCCCTTATAGTGTATTTAATGGGTTATTAGTATGTGAAGTTTGGTAATTCATTAGGTATACTATGGGATCATGTTATGCTTTACAGAGGGGTAGGGTGTGACAAGTTTCAAGTCATTTGGAATTATAAAACTCAAGATATGGACTTAGAAGTCCAGTCTAGTCAAATTCGGCCAGATTGCTAACATGTCCTTTCACAAGGCATATTTCAACACAAACCAAGCAATATGATAATAATTAAGCACTACATCATTTATATACACTAAACATTATTTTTTCAACAATAAATTAAACATATACATTCAATTTTGCTAAGAAACCTAATTGACATGAAACCCTAAGTAGCAATTTAAAAAGGAGATTAGCGAATTAAGAGTGCACACACCAAAATTAAGCTTCTAATCTTTGTTTAGGCCTCTAAAATTACCTCTACTCAACTCTATTACTCTTCCTTTGGTCCTTGCTTACTTGAACTGAATTTCTCTCTAGAAGAAATTTAAGAAATTTCATCATAATTCACATTTATACTATGTTTATGACATGAAAACATGAATTCATGCTTAATTGCTTGCTAAACTCAAGTTTCCCTTACCTTGAGTTTTTCCCCCAACTTGGTTACTTGGAAATTTTCCTAATCCCTTGAAATTTCTTGTTCATAAGAGGTACTCTCACTAAATTGAAGCTTAATTTGACTATTTGGAGTGATGAGAGTTGAGAAATTTATGGAATTTCAAGCTTGGAAGAACAAAAATGGTGGAAGGAGGAAGCTATGGTGGTTCGGCCAAGAGAGAACAAATGAGGAAGAAGATGAAGATGATAATAGAAATTTATCTCTTCCATTGGATATTTATATTAATTAAATTCTATAATGGCAAAGTTGAAAATAAGGGGAATAGCAAACTTGTAAATAAGGTGAAAGTCCTAATAATTACATTTGACTTTTAATTTAATTATACTTAATTATCCTAATCATGCTTAGTTAGATTAATCCCATTTCATTAACTTAATAAATCTCATTTTTGGTCAATATTGGACTTTTAAATTTAATTGATCAAATTTTGCTCTTACCAGGTTTCTGTTTATCTTTTCCATAATGCCCGATAAATCCCTAACTCTGCTTTTCACTTTAATTTTTACTCTTTATTTGAACTTATTTTTTTTTTTCATTTATTGGACTTATGAATTCATAATAATACTTCAATTAATCTTTAATTAAGAGTCTTACAAGATCCTACATGAATTAGAGTAGGAATCAGACCCATAGTCACTTTCCAGTGGAGTTACCCATCACCGGGACTTATGCTTATTTAACAGATTTATACTCTACTTCTTTTATTTTTCCTTCAACCTTACTTAATCTTTATTAATTTAATTTATGACTCTTTACTTAAATTTAAGGGTAGTTCTAGGCATCCCAACTGTCCAGACAGATGTTAGTCACTGGAACAGTAGAATGTATGGAGCTACCTACAGTGGGTTGTTACATACATACCTCCATTTCAAAATTGGAAGATCAGATCCACGTAGCTCTCATCATTAATAATGATAGATACCAATATATATCTAGTACACTATTCAAAGTTAAGAGTAAATTTTGTGTTCTATATGTTGTTTTTAAATTATTATTATTATATTCTATCTAAAATAATGCAGCATAACCCCTAAAATTAAATTGAAATCCTAGTCCAAAACACATGGAGAAAAGAAATATGCATAAAAGTATTTCAACAAAACTTAGCAGGCACCGATATCAATAACACAATAATATAAGAATTTATCCTAGGAGTTTTAATTAATTTTGACAACATTTAGACATATATTTGAACAAAAGTCCCTATTAAAATAAATCTAGGAAACATATCATTTTTAAGGCACCACAAACAAAAATAACCACATATTAAAATTCACCCATTCATCTGCGCTTCAACTCTATGAATTAATTGTTCACTCTCGACCTTCAATAAGAAAATCTTAACTAGCATTCAAATACATATTTGCACTTTACCCATACATGTTTTTAACTAAATCTATGTTTTTATCACTTATTCCTTGTCCATTTCCTTGCATCAAAATCTAGTTTGTAAATACACTTCAATGAAACGTTCATAATATCTCTTACTACTAGCAGATATTGTTCCTTGCACTAGTAGATTATAGCTCAAAATATGAATGACAATATTTAAAAGGGAAATTATTTTGATTACTCATTTACTTAAAGAGAATTGGAGCCCAAATTGCTTAATCACAACAGGGGAACAAGGTGTAGCAAGAACTGCCTTTCTGTGCATAGCCTATTGCTGCACCTAGTAATGCAAGGAAGGCTAAACTATTTGTGTAGTTTGCTACAACACCTAGCATAAATTTGTAGGGTGCTCCAAGCACAATCCAACCTTAGCATTTGGGTACAAAGCACATCTAATTGGAATATAATTGAATGTCCAAGGAAAAGATCCCTTATGTAATGATTTCTAAAAATAAAATTAAGATAAAATAAAAGGAAAATTGTTGAAACAATGTCAAATAATAAAAAAATAAAAGGAAAAGGAAATTTATAACTAAGATACAAGAAGATAAAATCATCAACAATAATAGATGCATTGCAATTATGATTCATAGATAGAATAACCATTTTTTTTTTAGAATCCTTGTGGAGAATTAGTTACCCGAATTAAGATTGAAACTAAAAATTGACTTATACAACTGAAATAAACAACTTTTAGGACGTAGGTATTGCTCACAAGCATACCCACCTCAAGCTAATTTGTTGGTCTTACCATTTGAATGATGACCAATTCTGCTAAGGACTATTTTAGGCAGCTGGGGTGCTAGTGATTATTGGGGTAGCTACCACACAACGAAAGGAATCTATATTTGCTTTAGCGTTCAATTCCTTGATTCCTTGCCATTTTTGAAACACGACTGAATTATGGGCTAGAGAAGGTTTGGGTAGTGACTAAAGGAAATGTTGGATAGCTAGAAACGCTCTACTGCACTCGAAACACCAAGAAAGAAGAGGGAACAATAGTAGGTCCCTCTTGTCTTTCTTTGTTTTCATAAGTTTTAGATGCTTAAAGCAGTGGCTAAGTCTAATTGGAGGTAGAAAAAGGAAAGGACATTCAATTTAGGTTGATGGATGATAAAAAGTTTTGGCAAAGGGGGCTAGTTAACCATTACAAATCACTCCTTTTTCTCATCTTGTTTTTTCTGCTGATATGGAAGTGGAAAACAATATTTAATCTTTTAAAACAAAAGTAAATGGTAGTTGTGCTGCCGTGTGATAGCTATGTAAATGACCATTTTGTCTCTTGTTTATATCTATTCTCTACTAAATTCTAAGGCTTTAAGAACATGGGTGTTGCAGACTAATTGAGACAATTTTTCATCACCAAAATCCAAAACCTTTGAGGTGGCTTTTCAAATGTTTCTGCTAATATTTTTAGTTAAATAAAAATAGTTGCATATTTGTTTCAATGTGGGTTTTGTGTAGGTACCTTCATTTTGGAATTTTTCATCACCAAAATCCAAAACCTTTGAGGTGACTTTTCAAGTGTTTCTGCTAATATTTTTAGTTAAATAAAAATAGTTGCATATTTGTTTCAATATGGGTTTTGTGTAGGTACCTTCATTTTGGAGAAATTCCAGGAGTGCAATTGCTACCTAGACAAGTGGGCTCGGGACCTATTTCAGAGGACATCCAATATGTGTTGAAGGTAGTGGAAATCTCAAAAATAAACAGAAAGTCTAATTTAGTGTTTTAACACAACAGCCTAGATTGTTGAAAGAGCTTTAATTGTCCTATTGGAAGAACATGAATGTGTAATTAGTAGCAATTAGTATTAAGGACATTAAGATAAGAATAACAAGGATCCAAGGTAACATTAATTGGATTTCATTAAGCTAAGATGAATATTTTTGGATAATAAATTAAGGAATTGGATACATGAATTGAGATAATTAAGTAGAATTTGATTTGTTTAATCAAGTAAGCCTCGAATAGGTATTTTGAGGAGGGTTGTGAGCTTGATACTATTTGTAAGTTGCTTAAGTATATAAATTATATTTTATTGTAGAAGTTTAGGTTATAAGTACAGGAAGAACTCTGCTAAATTTTCGACATGACTATAGGATATATTTTAATATGCTTACATTAATATTACTATACAGGGTATATGAAAGTCTATTTAAACCAAGTAGAACTTCTTTTTCAACATTTGTGAAATCCGGTTAATCACTAAATCAGTTGTTGGCCGATTTAATCAATTTAATTGAATAAAAAATATTTTTATTTTAATTTTCAGTATTTTTATTTATTTTTAGAACAATATTTTTAATGACTAAAATTTAAAAGTAAATAAGAAAATTGGATTAAACTTAAATCGAATATGCTATTGCTCTAATTTTCAATTTAACCAATCTGAATTGTTAAATTCAATTGTTAAAAGGCATATAGAAGTGGCAAAAGATTCGAATTATTTGAGTTCATTTTATTTTGAGTTAAGAAGCACTCTGATCTTATTAATTTTTAGATGAATTTCAATCAAATTATCCATTAGATTATTATAAAAATAATAATAATTTCCGTTCAAATTGCAAGTTGAAATTGAGCACCTCTCACTGATGCTTCCGTCTCTATCTGAAAAGCTGGCAACAAAAATCAACTCAATTGGTATATTACCTAACAAGTAATTTGTGAAACGAATCCAACACTAAATAAAAAAGGAACGACTGCAGACACTTGTCACCGAATGGGATCAATCTTTTTCTTTTTCTTTGTTTCTTTTTTTAGTAGAAAATTGAAGAAATGGAAACTCCAATATGAATTTGATATATGAGTGATATATACCTTTAGCCACTGAATCAAACAAAGTTGGGCAGATCAATCCTTTTCTTGACCACTTCCTTGAAGTATATATTCTTTGGAAAATACCTCTCTTTACAAAAGATTTTGATTCCATTCATTTGGTAGGGTTGAGTACATTAACTTGATTCTTGTGCCGTCCAATTTTTAATATATGCTCTGCAATTTTGATGTCCCTTCGCTTCTTTATTTTATAAATTCTCATTTCTTGCACTTTTGGTTCAGTTCCTTCCTTCTTGTCAACATTTTCTAAAGCTTAGTGAGATCTATATCACTTCATTCCTTCACGGCTACTTATTAGTTTTTCTCCTCTCAAGATGTCGACTAATAAACCACATCATGAGGCAATTTCAAAAGATGTGGAAAAGAAACAGGTAAGTTGGTAAAATGTACAATTTCATCCTTGCAGTTATTAGATAAGTTTAATTTAGCTCATTTTTAAGTTTTTATAGCTATTAAACATATGAAACGAAAGATAAATGTCATTTAAGTTAATGCAGAATATATAAATTATTGAGCAGAAGTAAATATATTTTTCATTTTGATAACAATTTAGAGATTGTTTGGCTTATCTTATAAAAAATTAACTAGTTTCACCTTATAAATATTTAAAATATTAATCAATTATGTGTTTGGTTCAAATATATATAAGTAGTTGATGTGTTTGACAAAAAATAATTTATAAGTAAATTATTATTAAAATGATTAAAAATGATATTGAATAATATTTATAGTGGAATTATAAAAATTAAGTGAAAATAATATTATAAAATATTTAGTCAGACTGTCTTATAAGCATATAGTTCCAAAATAAAAAATTGATCTCCTTAACTTTTTTTTTTTTATTATTTGTTTACTTATAAATGAATTTATTTTTAAAGTTACAATTTAAACAGACGACTCTCAGCTAATGCAATTGCATAAATGCAGGAAACACTCACGTGGGTGTTTAAACCAACGGCGCTTAACATCGTATGGGGAAATGACCCTCGCTATTGGAGGATGCCTACCGGGTGAGAAACGTAAACTAATTTTTCTTGAATTTTTCTATGTGCAAGCTTTTTTTTTTTTTTTTACGGTGGTGATGTGTAATATAATTAATTTAAATGAAATATTTTATTAATAAATTACATAAAAATTAAAATTTGACTTAATATTTAAAAGGACAATAATTATGATTAAATAAAATTCTTTTCAAATATTTAGTAATAAAAATAATTTGGTGATTCATGACTTTTTCTTAAAGAATAAAGTTTTTATTTTTATTATTCTAAATTATGTAAATAAAATTTTCCAATTTTTTTAAATACTTCAATTAATTAAAAGTTTAATTAAATTAATTAATTTAACAATGTATGTCTTAAATTTATTCATATAATATTAAAATTATGTATTTAACAATAAATTATAATTATTAAATAAAACATAATTAGTATATTAAATGTGTTGATTATTGTTGCTCTTCGTTTCACAAACTTTTACTTGCAGGAAGGATAGTGCAGCAGAGTTATTGCAGGTGTGTTGGCTTGAAGTAACAGCCTCAATCAATGATCAAGAAATAGTGAAAGGTAGGACCTATGAGATTAGGTTTCATGTAGAGATGAAAGAAGAAGCATTTGGGTGGAATGGGTGTCCTGTTTTTATGATGGCAAAGATAGGGAAGAATGGAAAATACAAGTGGAAAAGGATTAACTTATCAAACAATTACGATAACAGCTTCAAGAAGAAATATCCTGAGATTGCTATGGATATTCAAGTTGTAGATGATCGTGACAGAACTCTGTATTTTGGCTTGTATGAAGTGTGGACTGGCAGATGGAAGGGAGGTTTGGCAATTAATAAGGTCGAAGTTAGAGCCATATAGAATAATTCCTATGTTCCTATTTTATAACTCTAATGTAATCCAATCATTTTGGTGGATATTGTATTTCACCTAAAGGGGCCAAATATTAACAATAATATATTTGGAGGTGTCACAATTTGCAATAATTTAATGTTTCAAAGTATTATTTTTGTTAATGAATATATATATTTTTTTATTGGACTCAATCATCATACATTTTATGTAAACCATTGTGAAATAGTGAGGCTAGCATGGGCCACTACTCCCCCTAAAAAAGACATCTTCTGCAATATCCAATTAGAATCACTTTTCATAATCTCATGCTAGCCCTTAGCCCAATCCAAGTATTTCTCTTTTAATATTACCCTCCATGATCTATTTTGATCCACTTCATTAATGAAACTCATTATTAGCTAAATAACAATTTAACCCATTAAATTATTAAATCATTCAGCCCATTATCAATGTGCCAATATACTTTAAAACTTAAAAGCTATGGAACAAAAGCAGAATAAATTCTCATTGATTATGTGTATTGATGTTTGCACCATAATTTAATTTTAAAATTTTGAGCTTAATTAATTAACAGGTCTGATATTTAAAATTAAATTATCTAATTAAAATGGTTTTGGTTCAAGCTGATAGAAAACTAAAAAGCATGGTACTATAATTATCTTGAAGCACGAAGCGGTTATGAAATAGTTGTGGGAATTATCTGAATCAAGAGATAGTTTCACAATATAAGAAAGCTGTTACAAGATCATGGAGCATTATCTAGTTGTTACCTAAAAATATGTTGTAGAGGATATGGTGGTTGCAAGGTGGTTACTAAGTGCAAATAGTGGATGCCAGTGGTTACAACCTTGGCGAGCAAGTATCAATTAACAAAAGCATGTGATTTTCATGATTCTTGGATGCAATAGTGCATTTAAGGGTACGAAAAGCAGATACAATGGTTGCAATATACTTGTTCACCAAGTTTTACCTGATGCAGTTCTTGGTCATCAAGCAAACCAAATCTATAAATAGGGTGCAAGCTTCATTTTAAGGGACAACCAAATCAACACTCAATCAATAATACAAACACAATGTCTTAGATTAATTTTGTTTAATTCAACAGCCCTTTTATTTTTCATCAGTCAATTTTAGTTTCTCCCAGCAAATAGCTTTCAATTTCAGTTATGTCTTTACATTTCAAACAATCAGTCTTTAATTTCAATTTACAATTTCTTAATAAGTTCCTCCAAACAAGTTCTTCAGTTTTTAATGCAATTTACAATTCTTTGCACATATTTCTTGCAAATAAACTCCTTGATTTTCAATGTCAGTTTATAATTTCTTACACATATTTACATTTTAACAATTAACTCTTTAATTTTCTACAAGCTCAATTTACATTTTTATGCAAATGTTTACATTTTCAAGCAAATTAGTCCTTTAATTTTTTTAAAGCTCACTGTTGATGCATTTGCATTGTATAGGCATTTAAGGACAACAATTGTTGCACTTTCATTCATATTTAGCTAGTTTATTATATAGTTTTAAGCATTTTTTGTTATATTTTAGAAAACATGTTAATTCAACCTAATTATTTGATTTTTATATTATATCAGTCGTGTTGATGAATCCCAAGAACCAAGGATGAGTCTGAAAGAGATCTAAACGCTGAAAGCCAAGATATGGAAGTAAGAAGAATTGCACTGGATGTTTAAATATGTACAAAGCCTGTGCAACTTGGTACTATAGATTACAGAGTGCATGGCCCATGTATCAAGACCCTACAATTCTCTATGCCTTGTGCAACCTTTTGTACAAAGGAAATCCAAGGAATAAGAACAACAGACTATTACACGGCCCAAAATTGTGCAAAGGAGGGAAAATACATGGGTAATGTAAAGACTCCATATAAGAATTTCAATTTGACTTTTCTCGTATAAGGAGGACTTCTAAGGTAATAAGGACTTTGAAACAAGGGATTTTACACCAAATATAAATATAATGAGTCAGGACTAAAGGAGGGATTGAATTTTTACGTTCAAGCAGGCACTTTACTTTTGTGAAGACCAATGAAGAGATTGGTTTGACAAGATTGCTATAGGAGATTTCTAGCTAAAGTTCCAAAAGTCCAAAGCTGCAATTCTCATTTTAGGTGTTTTTTATTCTCATTTCTTTTTATGTCTTCTCTTTATTTTTATTCAACCTTGATTGTAAAGCTCACCATGTGTGAGTAGTTTTGTTATTCTAGGATTAGGGATATAGCACTTTCAATTCAGTAATGGATTTTAATTGATTTTATTTTAATAAATTGGGATTTCTTTTTGTGATTCAATCTCTTGTGTTCTTAATACATACTTTGGGTTAGTACCACTTACTATTGATTTTAGATATTTAATTGAAAGACTGAGAGGTAAAGATTGGATTGGAAGAATAAGATTTTGAACTTAGAATTCTTGATCTAGAGATAGGCTAGAATTCTATATGAAACTAATAATTAGTCAAAGAACTTCGTGGATCTTAATAATTTAATTGCCACAAAAGTAGGATTTGAGTTGATTAAAATACAACTTGAGTACCTTAAGAGAGTATTTAAGATAATTTAGAATTAATTTTCTTTAAAGTAATAATTCTTGATTTATTGAGTAGATCATATTTAGTATGTAATTGATTGAAGTGTGAACTCCTAATTTTGAAATGCTTTTATACATTGATATTTTAGTTTACTTAATTAGCTCATATTTACTTTTTAGTAATAATTAGTTTAGTTTATAATCCTCTTGAATTCAATATTTTGGATAGTTACATTTGCTATGTAGTTTGGTACTCAAATACAATCCTTGTGGGAATGATATTCACCCATCACTTTATTACTTGTTACGATCCGTTCACTTATGGGATTTTGCACAACATCTATTTACATTTTCTATATAGATTTACATTTCTCAGGAAATAATTTACTTTTCCAATCAAGTGCACAGTTTACCTTTTCCAACACAAATTTACTTTTTTGAAGCAATCTTTACATTTTTAGCAAATGAATAGCCTTTAATTTCAAGCATAGCAATACTTTTCAATGCATAAGCAATCTTTCAATTACAAGCACTCATATTACGTTTTCTCAAGCTTTGAAATTGTGACACCCCTTACCCGTGTACAGTATATCCGAGTAAGCAATGTCACACGGTGTATCGGCACCCTCTATTTTAACTTAATTAATTTTTGTCATAGTTTTGAATATAGTTTATGAAATATAATTTATTTAAGCCATTTATCAAAATTATTATTTATTTGAGGTTCCGAAAATTTTAAGGAAAATCCGGCAGAGTATCGGCTAAAAATGGAGAAAACAGTTCTTCGGAACCTGTGAAAAACACTTTCAATATTCATACTCAATCATTTCTCAAACTTCAATATCATAATCTCAACAATTTTCAATTTAAGTTCTCAATCATCCATCACATGTGATAATCAAGTATAAATCACAAATAAACATTCTCTTTTCCATTCACAAACACAATTCTCATTATTTACATAATCATCAAAATACATTTCGTAAGTTCAACTACATATGAGAAAATAAAAATTTAGTTACAAAATACCAAAATGACACCTAGTGTCCTACCAATGCACTGCAGAAGTTTTGGTGACACGGACACTGTGCAGAACTGCAGGATGGACTCACCCAGTCTGCGGTCTACTAGGCTCACGATCTGTATCTCCAGAACCTACGCGTGACAAAAGCAACGCGCTAAGTAATAATGCTTAGTGGTGCAATAATAAAATAAAAGAAAGTAGCAGAAAATAAATATGTATTGAATGTATATGTCTTATTTGTTTTATATTTATTATATTCATTTATTTCTTTAACTTTGTCCATTTTCATTCATTTGGTTGCCCAAGTAACCTATACTAGGCATCGGATGGATAAGCGGGTAAACCGCCTTTGGGTATCTAGTACCTCGGGCCGTCACACCATCGGTCACATATGCATCTCCCGGTGTGCAACAAAACAGCTAACAAGCTGTAAATAGTATTAGGCACGAGGCCAAGTCTCAACACAATATCAAAATGGCTAAAAGCCATAAAATCACAGAATGGCATAATGCCATGTGCAGTACTGCTAACAGAACCCTATTGGCATGCCAAACTATCCAAACCAATCTTGTTAGGTATACTAGGGCATTTGATACTTTTAAATTCTTCAATTTTTGAATTTCAAGTTTTGGTGTCGCTATTCACCTCATTGGTCAACAAAAATGTTGACGTTTGGATAGAAAATAGGTGTATTGGTTTTAACACCCTCAATGTACCACATTTTACATTTAAAACTTGTTGGAAATGAGCACCCATACCATTTCTAAACTTAAAACCAAGAGGGCAGAATTTTCAGTTTTTGAAGCCTAAATTTACTATTCCATTAAGCACTGTTTTAGTGGGAATTTGAGGAAATGGTAAACATGAAAGTTTTTCCTTATTTTGTCTAGTTGAATTTACTTTTTTGAATCACTCAATTTGGAGTTTTTTAGCTCCAGATATGGTCCAAAAACCACAGCTGGCCAGATTGGAAAAACTGCAGAATTACCAAATCTACAGTACCATGAACAGTGATTGTGACTGCCATTTTGGTTAGGTTCTGGTCATAATTTGGGGTAGGTTTCTTCATGAAAGTTGTGTGTCTATGTCTTAACTTGTTGCTGTAAAACTTTCAGGTCAATTAACCATTTCTACAGTGAGTTATGGCCAAATGAACAGTTACCGTTCATTTGGTTATTCTGCAGAATTGGCTTGCAGGGTACCCGGATTGGGGCCAACTTTTGGTCCTCTTGCTTTGGTCTTTTGGGCATGGTTTCTTCAGAAAAAATGTGCCATTATAAGTCTAGTTTCATGTCCAATTGGCCTAACACCAATTGAACCTACACAGCCAAAGTTATGGCTGTCTAAGTGGGCTGGAATCACAGCCTCATTACTGCTGTCTCTAGGCAGCCTGCACATTTCACTTTGCCATGCATTAGCTCACTTCAAATTATGATTAACTTGCCTCAAATGGTCACTAATTGACCATTAGAATGTCCTTTAATCATTTCATAAGCCAAGTTCACATTTTACTCCCAAAACCCTAGCTCAAATTCATGGTTTACACAATTCACCTTAGTTAGCTACTAATTCATTATTCTTACATTCATATACTTTAAACATGATTTCTAGTTCACTCTAAGTTCATCAAAAACACTCATTCCTATTTCTTCATTAGGGCAGCCGAAATTCATGGTGGACATACACACAATTTTTATTCATTTAAGCTACAATCTCTTACTTAATTCATGTCTCTTATCATGGAAATAAAGGGTTTAAGGTATGTATATGCACTAACCTTAATTTAGCCAAGTCTCTTTCTTGCCAACTTCAAGATTCTTGCTTCCTTTTACTTCCAAGCACTCTAGCTAGGGTAGATATTCTGTTTTTATGAAGATGATTATGGGAAATATGGTGAGATTTTAAGGAAATTTAAGCTTAAAGGGAGTAACAATGGTGGAAAGCTTTGGAAGAGGAAGAGCTACGGCTGAAATGAGGAAGAAGCTGCTGGAATTGGTTTTATTTTTGTCCCATTTTATGTCATTTTTGTCCCTTTAATTTATTTGTCAAATGATGATTGGGTGGAGCTTTTTAAATGACATCATGTGATGTCAAAATTTCAATTTTCTTCATTTTTCTTTTCTTTTCATCACTACTCATTTTCAATTTAATTTTTAGTAATGTTTATTCATATTTTATGTTATAATAATTATTTACTCAACTGGACAAGTCGGCCAAAAATCACCTCTGAAGGCAAAATGACCAAAATGCCCTCCGTTTGGCTTAACGGGTCAAAATTGTCAGTACCGATTGAAAAATTTTTTTAAATATTTTCTTGGCATTCTAATGCCATAGGAACCTCAATGACCCTTCTCTTGAGTCCCAAAAATTATTTTATAAATTTTTACCCGGGTCTAGGGCTCCTAGTTGCGAGAACGGCAACTTCCCTCTGGGTTACCCATCGCTAGGGCACCGGCTCGTTTAACTTGGTTGTATTTTATTTCTAAAATTTTTCCTAAATTTTTCTTATTAATATTTAAGTTAATTATGGTTCCTCACTTTAGTTTAAATATTTTTCCGGACGTTCTAGCTTTCCGGACCCACACTGGTCACCGGAACAGTAGAATGTACGGAGTTGCTACCGGGAGGGTGTTACAACTCTTCCCCTCTAATTTAAATTTCGTCCTCGAAATTTGCCTGATGCAAACAGTTGAGAGAACTGTTGCCTCATCGTCTCTTCACTTTCCCAAGTTGCCTCCTCGGTGTTGTGGTGCCTCCAAAGCACTTTCACCAGTGGAATCTGCTTGTTCCTCAATTCTTTTGCTTCCCGAGCTAGGATCCGTATGGGTTCTTCTTCATATGTCAAATCCGGTTGTATTTCAATTTCTTCCCCGGAGATGACATGTGAAGGATCTGAGCGGTATCTTCTGAGCATGGACACGTGGAACACATTGTGGATCTTGTCCTCACCGTGGTAAAGCTAGCCTATAGGCCACTGGACCCACACGTTCAATGACTTCATATGGGCCAATGAACCTAGGGCTTAACTTACCTTTTCTTCCAAACCTCAATACCTTCTTCCACGGTGATACGTTGAGGAACACTTTGTCGCCAACCACATATTCTATTTCCTTTCTCTTCAGGTCGGCATAAGATTTTTGTCTGTCTGAGGCAACCTTCAGATTGGCTTTGATTAGTTTTACTTTCTCCTCAGTCTGTTTCACAGTGCAGCCCCACCGCTTGTCTTCGCCCAATTCAGTCCAAAGACTGCTGAGTTCTACATTTCCTCCCATACAATGCTTCATACGGGGCCATTTGGATGCTAGCTTGGTAGCTATTGTTGTATGCAAATTCTGCCAGTGGAAGGTATCTATCCCAGCTTCCCTCAAACTCAATGACACAACTCCTCAGCATATCCTCAAGGACCTGACATATTTTTCATGTTATTATTATCATTTCAGTTCAATATTTGTATCAATTCCATTGGTTTCAATTGTTTACCTGGATTACTCTTTCTGATTGCCCATCCGTCTGAGGATGGAAAGCTGTGCTGAAGTGGAGTTGTGTACCTAAGGATTCATGCAACTTCTTCCAAAATCTCGATGTAAACCTTGGGTCTCGATCAGATATGATGGGAAGTGGAATTCCATGCAGTCTAACTATCTCACTGATATACAATTCTGCTAACTTCTCCAGTGAGTAGTCAGTCCTAACTGGCAGAAAGTGTGCTGACTTCGTCAATCTATCCACTATCACCCATGCTGCATCATGTTTCTTCTGGGTGAGAGGTAGACCACTTATAAAATCCATGGTGACCCGATCCCATTTCCATTCAGGTATGCGTATAGGCTGTAGCAACCCTGATGGAACTTAATGTTCTGCCTTGACTTGCTGACATGTTAAGCATTTAGTCACGTAGTCAGCTATGTCTTTCTTCATACTAGGCCACCAATACTGATGGAACTTAATGTTTTGCCTTGACTTGCTGACATGTTAAGCATTTAGTCACGTAGTCAGCTATGTCTTTCTTCATACCAGGCCACCAATACTGAAGCTTCAGATCATGATACATCTTTGTACTTCCTGAGTGCATAGCATATACACTGGTGTGTGCCTCTTTTAGAATACTAGCCTTCAATTCCCCATTATCTGGTACACACAGTCTTCCTTTGTAATACAGACACTCATCTGCTTTCATCTCATAGTCAGTTGCTTTTCCCTCTGAGATTTTGCTCATAATAGCCATTAACTTCTCATCTACCTTCTGCCCATCTAAAATCTGCTGTAGCAGGTTTGGCCTCACTTGCAACTCAGCCAAAATAGCTCCATCTCGAATCAAAGTTAGACGGGCATTCAATGATCTCAAAGCTGTGATGGACTTTCTGCTCAAAGCATCAGCAACTACATTTGCCTTCCCAGGATGGTAGTCAATTACACAATCATAGTCCTTCAGGAACTCAATCCATTGCCTCTGTCTAAGGTTGAGCTCCTTCTGGGTTGGCAAGTATTTTAGGCTTTTGTGGTCCGTGTAAATGTAGCACTTTTCACCATACAAGTAATGCCTCCATATCTTGATCACGAAGATAATTGCCGCAAGCTCTAGATCATGGGTAGGATAGTTACATTCATGTGGCCTTAGTGCTGGAAGCATAGGCAATCACTTTCCCCTCTTGCATCAATACACACCTAGCCCATTATGTGAGGCATCACTGTAGACCACAAAGTCCTTTCACGACCTTTGTGTGCTGCTGGTGCCTCTATCAACATAGCCTTCAACTTCTCAAAACTGGTTTGACACTTGTCATTCCAGTCAAATCTGACATTCTTGTGTAACAACTTGGTCATTGGAGCAGCTATTAAGGAAAATCTCTTCACAAACCTCCTGTAATACCCAGCTAGCCCCAAGAAGCTTCTGACCTCAGTTGTATTCCTGGGAGGCTTCCATTCCATCACTGCTTCTATTTTCTTGGGATCCACCCTAATCCCATCAGCTGACACTATGTGTCCAAGGAATGCAATCTCATTCAACCAAAAGTCATACTTGGACAACTTAGCATACAGCTCCTTTTCTCTCAGGGTTTTCAGAACAATCCTCAAATGCTCATCATGTTCTTCCCTGGTCTTGGAATACACCAAAATATCATCAATAAAGACCACTACGAACTAATCTAAGTATGGATGGAAGATACGGTTCATAAGGTCCATGAATGCTGCTGGTGCATTCGTTAGGCCAAAGAGCATAACTAGGAACTCATAATGCCCATATCGGGTCCTGAATGCAGTCTTTGGCACATCTGCATCCTTCACCCTCAACTGATGATACCCTGATCTGAGATCAATTTTTAAAAATACTCCTGCTCCTTTCAACTGATCAAATAGATTATCAATTCTAGGCAACGGATATTTGTTCTTCACAGTCACTTTATTCAACTGCCGATAATCGATGCATAACCTCAAAGTCCCATCTTTCTTCTTTACAAACAGCACTGGAGCTCCCCATGGTGACACACTGGGGCGTATAAACCCCTTATCAAGTAACTCTTGTAACTGAGTTTTCAACTCCCTCAATTCAGTGGGTGCCATCTTATAAGGAGCAATGGAAATGGGTCTTTGTGCCGGCAGTTGTCTCAATAGCAAATTCAACTTCCCTTTACGGTGGTAAACTGTGCAACTCTTCGAGGAATACCTGCAGGAAGTCTTTTACTGTGGGTATATCACTCAGGTTTGGCTTAGCCTGCCTAGTATCCACCACATGTGCTAGGTAGGCTTCACAGCCTTTTCTCATCATTCTTCTTACAACTGTGGCTGAGATGACATTGGACAAGAAATATGTCCTTTCCCCCACAACTGTGATCTCATTACCCCCAGGAGTTTTCAGAGAAATTCTCTTCAATTTGCAATCAACTATTACCTGATGACGTAATAACCAGTCCATTCCCAAAATCACGTCAAACTCGTGGAAGGGCAACTCAATCAGGTCTGCCAAGAATTCATACCCCTGAATCCTTAACGGGCAACCCTTGTATACTTTGTTCACCACTACACTGTGGCCCAATGGATTAGTGACCAGAATGTCTTGGTCACTTTCCCCCACTAGTATCCCCCTTTCTACGGGTAAGTTGATGCAGATGTATGAATGCGTGGATCCTGGATCCACTAATTCATGCACAGGTGTATTGTAGAGGGAGAACGTACCCCTGATGACGTCCGGGGCATCTTGCTCCTCCTGAGCTCTCAGGGCATAAGCTCTGGCAGGTGGTCTGTTATCTGGTCTCTCTGCTGGCTCAGATGCAGGCCTCTGTGATGGTCCCACTGCGTCAGATTTGCCATATTTCCTACTCCTTTGTGGTGCAGGAGCAGGTCTGTCTGCTTGTGTTGGAGCAGCTATAGTAGTTCTGCGTGGACAGTTCTTCAACTGATGCTCTGTTGACCCACACCTTAAGCAGGCACCAGTCACTCTCCAACACTCTCCCTTATGCCATTTCAAACAGTGTGGACATGCAGAAGATGCTGGGGCTGGTCCCCTGAAACCCATCCCTGGAGAGCTGCCCACTGATGGTGTGGACTGACCTCTCCTAGGGGTAAACTGTGGCCTGGGCCCCTGAGACTGACCCTGACCGTGTGACTAACCCGAACTCTGTGCAGGTGGACCCTTGAACCTCTTCCCAGATGCAGGAGCTGAACTAGACTGACCCGAGCCCCTCTTCTGCTGTCTATCCCTTCTGGTCTGCTCACTGATTCTTACTTTTTCAACCTTTATTGCAGCTTCCACTAACTTGGTAAATTCTGTGATTCCTAGGGCAGTGAGCTGGATCTTTATGTTGTCATTTAGTCCCTCTTCAAATCTCTTGCACCTTTCAGCTTCATTAGGGACTATCTCCCTTCCATAGCAGCTCAATCGGACGAATTCCTTCTCATACTCAGCCACTGACAACTGTCTCTGCCTCAGATTAATAAAATCTCTTCTTCTCTCTTCCAGGTATAAAGTACCCACATATTTCTTCTTGAATTCTGAGAGAAAGAAGTCCCAAGTTATAGCTTCTGGCTGCACTTCACTGGATACCGTGTCCCACCATTCATAGGCATCATCTTGCAACAGAGATATGGCAGCCTCTAGGTTTTGTTCAGGAGTGCAGTGGAGTTGTTTTAAGACTCTGCCTGTTTTGTTCAACCAATTTTCGGCTGCAACAGAATCATCTTCTCTCTTGCCAAAGAAATCCACTGTCCCAAACTTTCTTAGCCTTTCCAGGTGTGATTTTGGTTGTGGAGCTGGTGGTAGTGGTGGCGGTGCTGGCATTACCCCAGCCATTTGTCTGAAAAATTCGGCCATTTGCTGGAACATGGCCTATGGAGGCTGAGCAGGCTTTGCTTGAGCTGGCGGAGCAGGTTCTCCCATACCCCCAGTCTCAGCTGCTGTAGGGGGAGCATGACTCTCCACTTCCTCCTCAACTGCCCTCTGAGATGTAGGGTCGATATCCTATTCAAAATAAGAAAGACAAACAGATCTGCATCAGTGTCACCTTGACTCTTACAAATGCAATGCATGGTATGGACTCAATCTAGGCCCAGAAACGCCTAAACCGTGCTCTGATATCACTAAATGTGACACCCCTTACCCGTGTACAGTATATCCGAGTAAGCAATGTCACACGGTGTATCGGCACCCTCTATTTTAACTTAATTAATTTTTGTCATAGTTTTGAATATAGTTTATGAAATATAATTTATTTAAGCCATTTATCAAAATTATTATTTATTTGAGGTTCTGAAAATTTTAAGGAAAATCCGGCAGAGTACCGGCTAAAAATGGAGAAAACAGTTCTTCGGAACCTATGAAAAACACTTCCAATATTCATACTCAATCATTTCTCAAACTTCAATATCATAATCTCAACAATTTTCAATTTAAGTTCTCAATCATCTATCACATGTGATAATCAAGTATAAATCACAAATAAACATTATCTTTTCCATTCACAAACACAATTCTCATTATTTACATAATCATCAAAATACATTTCATAAGTTCAACTACATATGAGAAAATAAAAATTTAGTTACAAAATACCAAAATGACACCTAGTGTCCTACCAATGCACTGTAGAAGTTGTGGTGACACGGACACTGTGCAGAACTGTAGGATGGACTCACCCAGTCTGCGGTCTACTGGGCTCACGATCTGTATCTCCAGAACCTATGCGTGGCAAAAGCAACGCGCTAAGCAATAATGCTTAGTGGTGCAATAATAAAATAAAAGAAAGTAGCAGAAAATAAATATGTATTGAATGTATATGTCTTATTTGTTTTGTATTTATTATATTCATTTATTTCTTTAACTTTGTCCATTTTCATTCATTTGGTTGCCCAAGTAACCTATACTAGACGACTGGACTGGATAAACGGGTAAACTGGCACTGGGTATCTAGTACCTCGGGCCGTCACACCATCGGTCACATATGCATCTCCCGGTGTGCAATGTAACGGCTAACAAGTCAGAATAGTATTAGGCACGAGGCCAAGTCTCAACAAAATATCAAAATGGCTAAAAGCCATAAAATCACAGAATGGCATAATGCCATGTGCAGTACTGCTAACTGAACCCTATTGGCATACCAAACTATCCA
The DNA here is from genome assembly GCF_030052815.1 of Hevea brasiliensis. Taxonomy (NCBI): domain Eukaryota; kingdom Viridiplantae; phylum Streptophyta; class Magnoliopsida; order Malpighiales; family Euphorbiaceae; genus Hevea; species Hevea brasiliensis. The sequence goes on from NC_079503.1 coordinate 25,844,143, forward strand.
AACCAATCTTGTTAGGTATACTAGGGCATTTGATACTTTTAAATTCTTCAATTTTTGAATTTCAAGTTTTGGTGTCACTATTCACCTCATTGGTCAACAAAAATGTTGACTTTTGGATAGAAAATAGGTGTATTGGTTTTAACACCCTCAATGTACCACATTTTACATTTAAAACTTGTTGGAAATGAGCACCCATACCATTTCTAAACTTAAAAACAAGAGGGCAGAATTTTCAGTTTTTGAAGCCTAACTTTACTGTTCCATTAAGCACTGTTGCAGTGAGAATTTGAGGAAATGGTAAACATAAAAGTTGTTCCTTATTTTGTCTAGTTGAATTTCCTTTTTTGAATCACTCTATTTGGAGTTTTGTAACTCCAGATATGGTCCAAAAACCACAGCTGGCCAGATTGGAAAAATTGCAGAATTACCAAATCTACAGTACCATGAACAGTGACTGTGACTGCCATTTGGTTAGGTTCTGGTCATAATTTGGGGTAGGTTTCTTCGTGAAAGTTGTGTGTCTATGTCTTAAATTGTTGCTGTAAAAATTTCAGGTCAATTGACCATTTCTACAGTGAGTTATGGCCAAATGAACAGTTACTGTTCATTTGGTTATTCTGCAGAATTGGCTTGCAGGGTACCCGGATTGGGGCCAACTTTTGGTCCTCTTGCTTTGGTCTTTTGGGCATGGTTTCTTCAGAAAAAATGTGCCATTATAAGTCTAGTTTCATGTCCAATTAGCCTAACACCAATTGAACCTACACAGCCAAAGTTATGGCTGTCTAAGTGGGCTGGAATCACAGCCTCATTACTGCTGTCTCTAGGCAGCCTGCACATTTCACTTTGCCATGCATTAGCTCACTTCAAATTATGATTAACTTGCCTCAAATGGTCACTAATTGACCATTAGAATGTCCTTTAATCATTTCATAAGCCAAGTTCACATTTTACTCCCAAAACCCTAGCTCAAATTCATGGTTTACACAATTCACCTTAGTTAGCTACTAATTCATTATTCTTACATTCATATACTTTAAACATGATTTCTAGTTCACTCTAAGTTCATCAAAAACACTCATTCCTATTTCTTCATTAGGGCAGCCGAAATTCATGGTGGACATACACACAATTTTTATTCATTTAAGCTACAATCTCTTACTTAATTCATGTCTCTTATCATGGAAATAAAGGGTTTAAGGTATGTATATGCACTAACCTTAATTTAGCCAAGTCTCTTTCTTGCCAACTTCAAGATTCTTGCTTCCTTTTACTTCCAAGCACTCTAGCTAGGGTAGATATTCTGTTTTTATGAAGATGATTATGGGAAATATGGTGAGATTTTAAGGAAATTTAAGCTTAAAGGGAGTAACAATGGTGGAAAGCTTTGGAAGAGGAAGAGCTACGGCTGAAATGAGGAAGAAGCTGCTGGAATTGGTTTTATTTTTGTCCCATTTTATGTCATTTTTGTCCCTTTAATTTATTTGTCAAATGATGATTGGGTGGAGCTTTTTAAATGACATCATGTGATGTCAAAATTTCAATTTTCTTCATTTTTCTTTTCTTTTCATCACTACTCATTTTCAATTTAATTTTTAGTAATGTTTGTTCATATTATGTTATAATAATTATTTACTCAACTGGACAAGTCGGCCAAAAATCACCTCTGAAGGCGAAATGACCAAAATGCCCTCCGTTTGGCTTAACGGGTCAAAATTGTCTGTACCGATTGAAAAATTTTTTTAAATATTTTCTTGGCATTCTAATGCCATAGGAACCTCAATGACCCTTCTCTGAAGTCCCAAAAATTATTTTATGAATTTTTACCCGGGTCTAGGGCTCCTAGTTGCGAGAACGGCAACTTCCCTCTGGGTTACCCATCGCTAGGGCACCGGCTCGTTTAACTTGGTTGTATTTTATTTCTAAAATTTTTCCTAAATTTTTCTTATTAATATTTAAGTTAATTATGGTTCCTCATTTTAGTTTAAATATTTTTCCGGACGTTCTAGCTGTCCGGACCGACACTGGTCACCGAAACAGTAGAATGTACGGAGTTGCTACCGGGAGGGTGTTACAGAAATTGATTTAATTAGAGATCTTGATGAAGTACATCTTAGTGGAGTTAAGGAACCTAAAGGAAAATTTAGTCATTTATTTCTCACCAATCATTCATATTAGAAGTTAGACTAGCACATTCAGCATCCCTGGCATGCTCGCAATCCAACACACGTGTGAGAAAAAGGCCATACATGCTTTTAACATGCTTAAATTAAGTAAAATCAATTTAGAATGAAATAGTATTTTTGCACATTAGGTGTGACCACTCTCGACATCAGACTCAATTCACAAGTTGGCACATAAGAGTTTTGGTCATCATGCCCAAAACAAGGAGTTATTGTGAAAAAGAAGTTACAAGGTCAGACCTTGAAGGAATGACTAAGGAAGTTGAACTCAATGCGAAGAATAACAAGCACCTGACACTGAGTCACTTTTGGCATAAGAGGTGGCTCTAATTGCATTTGACATAGCTAACATGGGAGCTCAAGTAGCTCAACAAGTTATTGATCAGATTAGAGCTAGCATTAAAGCTGTGTTTGAGACTGGTTATAAATCATTGTCTGTTCAGCTAGAACAAATTAGAAAAGGTCAATGAGAACTTCACCTAAAGCTAGACCATTCAGGAGGTAAGCAGCAACTTCAGGTAGTCACATAGTGACTAACTAATAAGAGTCCAATGAGGTGCAAGGGATGCCAATCCAGGAGGAACAACACTACCAACAACTTTATTGGAGAGAAATAACTCTAACGGTAGTTGCTACACCTACATAAGTAGTAAGCTCATTCAATGGTCAACAAGGAGATAATGTTATGCTATTACAAATCCTACAACTCACCCACATTTATATAATGATGTAAATAATATTGTAAATAACATCTTGAATAATAGAGTGAATAACATGGATAATATTAGATTAATCATGCAGCACCATTACCACTTATGCATGCACCTATGTTACATCTCCTAAACCTCATGTTGATTGTGAAGCCTGTCACACCTCACCTCTCTGTAACACATAACATAATCTTGTAATATACCTAATGAATTACTAAACTTCGTCTACTGATAACCCATTAATATACTATAAGGGATTTTAAACAAATTTTCATTCATTTTAAAGTGTAAGGTAATGTTGAATAATTACAAAAAAGCTTTTAATTGAAGTTCATGTCATGAATTCAAATTTTGATTTATTTGGGATTTCATAAATTTTAAAAAAATTTCGGTAGAATGCCAGCTAGAAAATGAGAAAACAGTTCTTCAAAATCTGTTAAAAACACTTCCAATATTCACAACTCCATTTAATCTCAACACAATCCCATACAAATCAACACAATTTCTAGCAATCTCAATATCATTTCATTCAATTCAACTCAAATATGAAATTTTCAATTCCAGAAAAGAGAACAAAATATTAATATTACAATTTTGATTGTACAACTGTTCAACTAGTTCTATAGATATGTATGAACAATAATTTACATCAAAAAAAATTTACAAGGGTATAAAATATTATACCCATAAAAGTTTTCAAAATTTCCTTCAACTGCAGCTATAGCAGCTCACTTTGCTGCTTTATCCTTCTCATTATTTGCGACGGCAAGAAAAAGCCATCGCTGAGTAATTTACTCAGTGGTGCACAATAATAATTTTTAAGATCACCAAAAATATAATCATTCATTTGGAAATATAATTTAAAAATTTTCATAATCAAAATTCACAAAGCTAATGCCAATATTTTTAACAACATTTATCAAAATAAATTTTAAATAATAGTGTTGCCTATAATTACACAACTTAGGTCATGGCACAAGATTTCAAGATCAATGCCGTGTTGTACACCATGACAAAGCAATTTACAATCTCACTAGCCAAAAGTAATAAGGGAGGTAGCTAGCTAGCTATATGAGTACTCATCCAATCTCAACCTCAAACTGACAAGCTAGAGAGGGAGGAATATAATCAATCTCAACTCCATAGATGGAGGAAAAACACATATAAATTATCATGCCAAGTGTGATTTCAAAGTTCAATTCAAAACCATATCATTCAAATATTTCATACAATTCACAAATCATTTTTCATTTCAAATTCTCATTTACAAGTAGGCAACACACTATTTTTCAAATAAATTCTCAAGGTCATAACAATAAAAAATTATTCACAACACTTATTTGAATAGTTTTTCAAATAGAAACAAAGAATTTTAAATTTATTGTGCACAAACCTCTTTTGCTTGCCTTAACTCAATCCACTCTACCTCCTTCCTTGGAAGACTCTTTTCCCACTAAAACACATAATTAAAGTGTTTCAATATCCATCCAAATCATTTCTACTAATTAATCCAATAATTGAATTTTTGCATACTTAATTTACTCCTAAAGACTTATAAGGTTGGGTTCTTTGCATTTAATGTTAGTGTGGTTACTATTTATATTACTATTCATGAAAATTTTTGACTTTTTCATAATTAATAAGTATAAAATTTCTAAACACATGGTCCTACCACATTTTGGGTCACAATTTTGTTGGCATTGGTTGCTAATTACAATTCAAGGCTTATTAGGAGAAATTTCAAAATTTCAAATTTCATTGCCTATGTTTACTGTTTTATTGGATCAATCTACAATAGAACTTTAGCTAAACTTTTTTCACCAAAGTTGTTCTTTAATGTCTCTAATTTAATTTTCTTTTTGAATCACTCCATTTGGAATTTTGTAGCTCAAGTTATGGCATTTATACCATAACTGGCCGGATTGGTCATTGTCCAGAATTTCTGGGCAAATTTGGTTCTAGCAGTTTTAATGACTTAATTTTGGTTAGCAACTTGATTATGTTATGATCAGAATTTTGGTTTCTATTCTTCATGAAAGTTGTTTAAAAATGTCTAAGCTTTCCAATGGTTGAAAAATCAGGTCATTTGGACCTCTCTACACAAAGTTATGGCCATTTGAACATATACTATTCATTTGGTCAATTCTGCCCAGAATCAGGGCACCAATTTCGGATTCAACCCAATTTTAGACCAACTTATAGTCAGTTTTTGAGCAAGATTTCTTCATAAAAAATATAGCATCATGAGCCTAATTTCAACTCCAATTGGCCTCACACCAATTAAAGCTGCCTAACTCTACTTACATCCCTAAATGCATACTGGACTCAGAGGTCCAGAAATCAGCAACACCACAACCCTTAACTTTATCAATTCCATTCATCAATTCCCAATTCAAAACACACTAAATGATCACAATTGAGCATTATAAACACCACTTAGTCAACATTTGTCAAACCCTAATTTATTCACCAAAACCCTAATTCTCCATAACCCTAATTTCTCCCAATTTCCTTATTCATGTAAATTTACTCACTAATCATACATAACACCTCATAAAACATCATAAAACAAGCTCAATGTAAATCAAACTCATCAAATCCATATCCCTACAAGCTGGCCAAATTTCATAATCTTCCTTTCATGAATATTTCTTTCAATTTATCCTAAAATCCCCTCTTATTCACCATTAATCTAATGAATACATATTCAATTTAACTAGAAAGGAGACTTACCTTTGTTGAGTAGAATTTGTGTCTCCCAATCTTCAAGCTTTCTTGATTTATTTTACTCCTAATCTTCTTGTCAAGCTTAATTATTAAATTTTTATTGAAGGAGCTATGGTTTTTATGGTGTAAACTAGGGTTTCTTTGGAGTTCAAGTGTGTAACAATAGAGGTTTTTGAGAGAAAATGGAAAGAGAGAGGGATGAAAATTTAGAGAAGAAGAAGATAATAATTTTTTTCTTTTTAATTTTCATTTTAATCTATTTATTCTTATCCACAAATGAGTTAATTAAATTATAAATTTTTATTGTGTCATGTTTACATATGGATGATGTCATAATCACTTTAATTTTTTGAATTTTTCTTTTCCTTTTTCTTTTCTTCCATATACCTCTTTACTTTTAATCTATTTTTCATAATTTTAATTTCCTACATTTTAATGGATATTTAGGCCAAGAGTCACCTCTAAGGGTGAATTGACCAAATTGCCCCTTATCGGTTTGAGCAATTTTTCCAATAGCACTAGGTTACTTCCTTAACTCTGATTCAATTATTTGAACTTGTTCTCTATTCTTTTCTGTGATTTTCAAATTACCATTAGTTTCACAATTTTCCCTAGGCCTAGGGTGTCATAGGGTCCCATACGAAATTAAGGTAGGAACTGAACTCGCAGTCATTTCTCGGTTCGGTCACCCATTAACTGGACCTCGGTTTATTTAACCGATTATGCTTTGTTTTTCTTATTTCTATTTCACCTTCATATAATTTCTATTAATTTTTACTTATGGCTTTTCTAAATGACACAAATATAGTTCTAGATATCCTGACTATCTGGATATACACTAATCACTGGAACAGTAAAATGTAAAGACTAAGTATAGGGGTGTTAAAATTCTTCCCCCCCCCCCCCCCTAAAATAAATTTCATTCCGAAATTTTACCTAGTTTTAATCTCTAAACAGCTATGGGTGCTACCTTCGCATGTTCTCCTGGAGTTCCTAAGTAGCCTCCTGACCTGAATGATGGTTCCACAGTACGTTAACCAGTGGTATCTGCTTGTTTCTTATCTACTTCACTTCATGTGCTAGAATCTCTATGGGCTCTTTCTCATAAGTGAGGTCTGGATTTACCTCAATTTCTTCTACTGGTAGAACATGAGAGGGGTCTTATCTATACCTCCTCAACACAGACACATGGAAGACATTGTGTATCCTTTCTAGCTCTGGAGGTGGTGCCAATCTATATGCCAAAGGATCCACTCTTTCCAGAACCTCATATGGTCCGATAAAGCGAGGACTCAATTTCTCCTTTTTACCAAATCTCATAATTTTTTTCCAAGGGAAAACCTTGAGGAATACCTTGTCATTTAATATCTCTTCTTTTTAGATCGATATAGGACTTCTGACAGTCTGATGCAGCCTTGAGTCTATCCCTGATAAGTTTAACCTTCTCCTCTATCCGTTGAATAATTTCTGGGCCAATTAATTTCCTTTCACCCACTTCATCCCAACACAAAGGAGTTCTGCACTTCTTGCCATACAAAGCTTCATATGGAGGCATCCTAATACTTGATTGATAGCTATTATTGTAAGCAAATTCAATCAAAGGCAAGTGTGTGTCCCAACTACCTTTAAACTCAATCACACAAGCCCGTAGCATATTCTCCAAGATCTGAATTACCCTCTTAGACTGGCTGTCTATCTATGGATGGAATGCAGTACTAAGGTTCAATCTAGTTCCTAGGGCTTTTTGTAAACTACTCCAGAATGTGAACCTTGGATCTCTGTCTGACACAATTGATACTGGCACTCCATGAAGTCTCACTATCTCGTCAATATACAGTTTAGCCAATCTGTCGAGGCTATAGTCCATCCTCACTAGTAGAAAGTGAGCAGACTTGGTCAATCTATCCACAATGACCCAAACTGCATCATGATTCTTCTGTGTTTGAGGAAGTCCCATTAAAAAATCCATCATGATCCTTTCCCATTTCCACTCGGGAACTGGCAATGGCTATAGCAAACAAGCTGGCACTTAGTGTTCTACCTTCACTTGTTGATAAGTCAAGCATTTAGATACATAGTCAGCTATGTTTTTCTTCATACCCATCTACCAATAATGTTCTTTGACAGTTATATACATTTTGGTTCTGTCACACCCTACTCCTCGTAAGATGTAACATGTTCCCGTAGTACACCTAATGAATTACCGTACTTCACCTACCAGTAACCCATTAAATATACTACAAGGGATTTTAAAACCATTTTCGTTCATTTTGGAATTAGTGGGTAAAATATTTTTCAAATTTTAAAAACCTTTATTTAGTGTCCAAACATAAATCAAATTTTTGGATATTTAAAATCTCCGGCATTTTTACAAAAATTTCGGTAGAGTGTCGTTTGTATTTTGAGAAAACAGTTCTTCAAAACCTGAAAATAAAAACACTCCCAATAAATTTCTCAATTCACAACTCCATTTGAAACCACCAAACTTCAAATCAACAACAATGGCAACACTTCAATTCAAAATCCAAATTTCAAGTCAAGAATCAATATCTCAAAAAATTTCATAACTCATGCACATTGCATTTTAAATTATTAATTTACAATCATAAGTTAATTTACAGATGCAAAATCTAAAAAATAATATTATTACAATTTTATCTGTATAACTGCTCAAATTACAGAGATACATATGCATACTATCATATTTACATCAACTAAACTATCAGGGTATAGACAAATACCCATACAAAAATTTTCAATTGTGCTCTTCTCTAACTGTAGTAGCTCGCTCTGCTGCTATGTCCCTTTCTCTATCTTCGACAGCAAGTTAAAGCTATCGCTGAGTATATAAATACTCAGTGGTGCACAATAAAGCATAAAATGCATAATATAAAACATTTATGAACAAATCATCATTCAAAAATCTCATAAGCGCATTTCACAATTTTTTTTCCTCAAATCACATTTATAACAAATCATAATTTTCAAAGCTTAATATAGCACAACTTGATCAAACAATTTAATAAACATAGTGTTGCCAAACAATAACAAAACTTAGGCCATGACACAAAATTTCCAAACATGCCGTGTGTACATCATGACAAGGCAAACACCCCCACTAATCGAAATCAATGAGAGAGGTGGCTAGCTAGCTAATGAGTACTCATCCACACTCACCCCTCAGACTGGGAAGCCAGAGAGGGAGGAAACTGATCAAATATCATACTCACCCCACAAGTGGAGGAGGAACATATTAGTATTGCCATGCTAAGTGTGAATTAAAAACAATTTAAATCAAGTTATTCAAATATTTTATACAATTCACAAATCATATTTCATTCTAACTTTTCATTTACAAAGTAGGCAACACACTATTTTTCAAATAAGATTTTCAAAGCCATAACTAAATTCAAAACCATATTGTTCAAATATTTCATACAAATCAATAATTAATTTTCATTCTAAATTTCCATTGTAAAATAGGCGACACAACATTCTCGAAATTCATAATGAACAAAAACATTCACAATGTATAATAAATCAATTTCCATTATGAAAACTATAATTTAAAATTTTTGTGTACAAACCTGGACTTAATCGCCTCTAGGCCTTCCGGGTCTTTTTCAGCTGAAACACAAAATTTATAGTGTTTCAGTACCTTATTTCACAGTAAATCCAATAATTAATTCATAAATACTTAATTCTAACCCAAATATGCTTAAACTAACATTCTTGGAAATTTTCATTTTGGAGTTACTATTTATGATACTATTCAAGTCAATTTGTTGACTTTCTAAGGCTTAATAGGTATGGGAACTACCACATTTTGGTTACCAAACTTGTTGGTTTTGGTCATTTTCTCAAATTCTAAGTCTTTTAGGCAAATTTGCAATTTTTCAGTTTTTGTGTCCTAAGTTGCACTATTCCATTAGTCACTTTACTGTTAGAATTTGGCAAAACATCCTTCATAGAAAATGTTCCCTATTTTCTTAAGTTTATTCTCCTTTTTGAATCACTTCAATTGGAGTTTTGTAGCTCAAGTTATAGCCATTTGAACTATGGCTACCGGATTGGACTCAACCCAGAATTCTGGGCAATTTTTTGGTTTTGGCAGTTTTAGGTCACCAATTTTGGGTGGCCAAGTGACTTAGTTAATGGCATAATTTGGGTTTGTGTTCTTCATGAAAGTTTTAGGTCTATATCTCATCTAACCACTGGTAAAATTTCAGGTCATTTTGACCTGTCTAGCTCAAGTTATGGCCAACACGGTTCATTTGGTCAGTTTGTACAGGGACAGACTGAGATTTTCCAAGTTTGGTCAATTTGTTCACTAGGTTTTGGTCACTTTTTGGGCATGATTCCTGAATAAAAATTATGTCATTTAGTGTCTGTTTTCATTCCCAATTAGTCTCATACCAATTGGACTTGTAAAATTTCATTTTTGGTCCTTCAAAGTTGACTTGGTCATGCTGCCAGCAGCATGACCACATTGAATCCGAATTTGTTTTCAACTCCAACCATTCCAACACACTTCATTTGGTCACCATTGACCATTTCTCACTTCAAAGTAGGTCCAAGAAATCATTTACAATTTTCTCACATTTTTGTCTCTAAGCCCTAATGTCCAAAATCCTAATTCACAATTTCCTTGCATTTAGCCAATTCAAGCCTTTAATCACAACTATTTAACTACCTAAAGTTCATATCACCATCTAAGTTAATCAAATCATGCAATAACACCCCCATATACATGCTGGCCGAAAATCAGTTTGGTCCTCCACACATGTTTTTTTTTTTTTTTTTATTTCAAGTTTATTTCTAAGTAACTCAAGCTATAAACACAACTACTAAATCTCAAACTTTCAAATTAAGGTCCTTACCTCAACTTTGGTATTTAATATTCAATTTTTCTCCTCTTTTCTTCTTTCTTTCTTGCTAAATTTCTTTCTCAAGGGAAGGAAATAAGGTTTTATGGAGTGATTGGGAAAGAAATTAGGGTTTAATGGGGGATTTAAAAGCTTGAAACAAGCTTTAATGGAGTTGTGGTAATGGTGGTCTTAAGGAAGAGGGTGAGGCGGCACTAGGGAAAAAGAAGAAGACTTTTAGTTTTTTTTTTCTTTTCTTTTCTTTATGTCTTTATCTTATGGAAGACCAAAAATCTATATAATTAAATTTATTAATTATAACATTTATGGCATCATGCATGATGTCATGCATGATGTCATCTCCCTACAACTTTTTCATTTTCTTTCTTTTTTTTTCTATTAGTTCTTTAATTTAATTCCTGACTCTAAAATTTTCTTTTCTCCAATTTTATTTGGCAGTTAGGTTAGGAGTAAGCTCTCGGGGTTAATTGACCAAATTGCCCCTTGTTGGTTCAACTCGGTTTATAAATAATTCAATATTTCTTTCGGATCCCTGACTTAATTATTTGACTGACTTAACAATTCTTTTTCATGATTTTCTCTTATCCACTGTGTTCGTAATGGTCCTAAGGACCGCAGCGTTACATTTTACGGTTCAAAATTTGAGTTTAAATCGACTTCGCACTCGTTCCCGAGAAGGTCACCCATCATTGTGACTCTTGGCTCATTTAACTTCTTATGTTCTGTTCTTTTTATTTATACTTAACTAATTGGCAATTACTAATTATTTGTATTTATAACTTATCTAGTTGTCTTAAGTGTTGTTCTAATCCCCTTAATTGTCCGGACTGACTCCGGTCACCGGAATTGTAACATCCTCCCGGTAGCAATTCCGCACAGTCTACTGTTCCGGTGACCGGTGTCGGTCCGGACAGCTAGAACGTTCGAAAAAATATTTAAACTAAAGTGAGGGACCATAATTAACTCAAATATTAATAAGAAAAATTTAGTAAAAATTTTAGAAATAAAATACAATCAAGTCAAATGAGCCGGTGCCCAAGCGATGGGCAATCAGAGGGAAGTTGCGGTTCTCGCAACGAGGAGCCCTAGACCCGGGGGAAAAAATATAAAATAATTTTTGGGACTCCAGAGAAGGGTTATTGAGGTTCCCATGGCATTAGAATGCCAAGAAAATACCTAGAAAAATTTTTCAATCGGTACAGCCAATTTTGACCCGTTAAGCCAAACGGAGGGCATTTTGGTCATTTCGCCTTCAGAGGTGATTTTTGGCCAACTTGTCCAGTTAAGTAAATAATTAGTATGATCTAAAATATGAATAAATATTAGTAAAAATTTAATTAGAAATGAGTTAAAGAAAGAAGAAAGAAAAATCAAATAAAAAGGCATTAATGACATAAGCTTGATGTAATTAGAACCCCTTAGCCAATCAAATTAAAGGAAGACATTTATAATACATAAATGGGCAGAAAAAGAAGACCATTTTAGAGAATTTTCTGCAGCTACTCTTCTTCCCCAATAAAACGTTTCATGCTTCTCTTTTCCCTTCTCCATTTTCATGCTTACAAAGCTTGAATCCACACCCTTTCTCACCTCAAAACCCTAAGTTATCTTCACTAAAACTTGTCCCCACATCCTAAGCAACCTCTAGGCAGCCAAAAGAAGAAGAAAGAAGGAGTTTGGGTAGCTTGAAAAATCTGCCACCTAAAGGTTAGTGCCTATTTACACTTAAATCTCTTTTAATTCATGTTAAAGACTTAAAGTGAGTAAGGTTTTGTAAATTAAATGAATGGAATCTATGTATATGGACCCTATGAATTTCGGCTGCCCTAAGGAAGGAACAAAGGTGGAGTGTTTTTGATGGTTTTAATGGACTTAGAATGAATTAGAGATTATGTTTAAGGTGTATATACACATAAATAATGAATGGAAGTGCTTAATTAGGTGTATGTGTGAATCATAAGGGAAAACTAGGGTTTTGAGAAGTGAAAAATTGACTTGGCTTAGGAAATTGTTAGAGAACATCTTAATGGTCAATTAGTGACCATTTTAGGTGAGTTGACCATAAATTGGACTAAAATATGGCATGGCAAAGTGGAATGGTAGGCTGCCTAGGGACAGCAGCATAGTGGCTGAGATTTCAGTCCACTTGGACTGTCATATCTTTGGCTGTGTTGGTCCAATTGGTGTTTGGCCAATTGTACATGAAACTAGGCTTATAATGGCATATTTTTGCTGAAGAAACCATGCCCAGAAGACCAAAGCAAGAGGACCAAAACTTGGCCCCAATCCGGATACCCTGCAAACAGCCCCTGCAGAAATGACCAAATGAATAGTAACTGTTCATTTGGCCATAACTCACTGTACATATGGTCAATTGACCTGAAATTTTTACAGCAACAAGATAAGATATAGACAAACAACTTTCATGAAGGACACCAATCTAAATTATGCCATTAACCTAATCAAATCATTGAGCAAAGTGAAGTTTACTGTACTGAGATTTCCAGAATTTTCATTTGAGCAGTAATGTTTGGATGGCTATAACTCTCTCTAGAAAACTCGGATTTAGGCGATTCTTGAACCGATGAAAACATAAGGCATAGTAGAATATTTCATATGAAGAAAGTTAGGCCAAATTATGAACTTAACTTGATCAAATTACTGACCAAAGTTGGACCGAAATCTGCCAAAACCCAAAAGTGCAGCATGAAAAGTGCACGTGACAGTAAACTTATTTTGGCCATAACTTGAGCTAAAAAACTCCAAATGGAGTGATTCAAAAAAGGAAATTCAACTAGACAGAATAAGGAACAACTTTCATGTTTACCATTTCCTCAAATTCCCACTGTAAAAATAACAAATGGAACAGTAAAGATGAAGCACCAAATCTGAAAATTTTGTTCAATTAGCATTAAGCTTAGAAATGGTATTGGCAACCAATACCAACAAGTTTTAAATACAAAATGTGGTATGTTTGGGGTGTTAAAACCAATACACCTATTTTCTATCCAATACACCTATTTGTTGACCAATGAGGTGAATAGTGACACCAAAACAAAAAAATTGGCAATTTTGCCAAAATGACCTAAGCTTTGAGAAAGTGACCAAAACCAACAAGTTTTGAATACAAAATGAGGTATGTTGGGAGTACTAAAACCAATGTACCTATTGTTTATGCAAAAGTCAACATTGACTAATGAAATGAATAGTGACATGAAAACTTGAAATTCAAAAATTGTGAAACTTAAAAGTGTAAAATGCCCTAGTAGGCCTAATGTGATTGGTTTGGATAGATTGGCATGCTAATAGGGTATTGTTTTAGCAGTACTGCGAAAGGATTTATGCCTGTATTCAAGGCTTTATGCCTGTATTCATGGTTTTATGCCCGTATTCATGGCTTTTATGCCCGATTATGTGATATCATGGCTTTTTAGCCATACTGACTGCATACATGGTTGACGTTCTGCGTCCCATGGTATGATGGCCCGAGGCACCGCGGTGTCCAGTGCCAACGATCCGTTATCCAGTCCAGTCATCCAGTACAGGTTACTTGGGCATGGAAAAGTATAACTGTGATTGAACTGATTATTAAAGAAAATACGAAACTTAAGTATCAGGAATGATTACAAAAATACAAAGAAGCTCAAGATCATTAAGAAAATAATTAACGAAATGCATGAAGAAGTTAATATCATAAAACATGATTAGCCCTCGACCAAAACAATAAGTGAGTAATTATTCATTTCTTATGAACACAATAGCAAGGAAATTATTATTTTTATTTGCATATTATATTTTCTTGTATTATTGGCACCACTAAGCTTTATGCTTAGCGTGTCGCTTTTGCAATGCGTAGGTACTGAAGATTTGGACAGAGGGCCCAAGAGACCACGCATTCGTAAGGCGGTTCACGCTCGCATAGTGTCTGTGTCACCTCAACTTCTGCAGTGCATTGGTAGGACACTAGGTGTCATTTTGGCATTCTGTAATAAATTTGGATTTTCTCATATGTAATGAAACTTATGTAATGTATTTTGATTTTCATGTAAATAATGCAAATTTGTGCTTGTAAATGGAAAAGTGAATATTAATCTGTGACTGTTACATGACTATCAAACGAGATGAATGATTGAGATTTGAAATTGAGAAATGAATGGTTGACAAATGTTGAGATGATGATTATTGGAGTTTGAGAGTAATTGAATACGAATATATGAATATTGGAAGTGTTTTTCACAGGTTCCGAAGAACTGTTTTCTCCATTTTTAGCCGGTACTCCGCCGGATTTTCTATAAAATTCTCGGAACCTCAAATAAATTATAATTTCGATAAATGGCTTAAATAAATTATATTTCACAAGTTATATTCAAAAGGAAGAATAAAAATGAATTAAGGTAAAATAGAGTGCTCCGGCACACTGAGTGGCATAACTTGCTCGGCTACACTGTAGTCGGGTAAGGGGTGTCACATTTAGTGGTATCAGAGCACGGTTTATGCGTTTCTGGGCCTAGATTGAGTCCATACCATGCATTGCATTTGTAAGAGTCGAGGTGACACTAATGCAAACCTGCTTGTCTTTCTTATTTTGAATAGAATATGGACCCTTCATCTCAGAGAGCAGTTGAGGAGGAAGTGGAGAGTCATGCTCCACCTGCAGCAGCTGAGACTGGGGGTAGGGGAGAACCTACTCCGCCAGCTCAGGTAGAGCCTGCTCAGCCTCCACAGGCCATGTTTCAGCAAATGGCCGATTTCTTCAGACAAATGGCTGGGGTAATGCCAGCAGCAGCACCACCACCACCTCCACAACCGAAATCACATTTGGAAAAACTGAGGAAGTTTGGAGCAGTGGACTTCTATGGTAAGAGAGAAGATAATTATGTTGCAGCCAAAAATTGGTTAAACAGAACAGGCAGAGTTCTAAAGCAACTCTACTGCACTCCAGACCAAAACCTGGAAGCTGCCATGTCTCTATTACAAGATGATGCATACGAGTGGTGGGACACAGTGTCCAGTGAAGTACAGCAGGAAATAGTAACTTGGGATTTTTTTCCTCTTTGAGTTCAAGAAGAAATATGTGGGTAGTGTATACCTGGAAGAGAGAAGAAGAGAGTTTATTAATCTGAGGCAGAGACAGCTGTCAGTGGCCGAGTATGAGAAGGAATTCATAAGATTGAGCCGCTATGGAAGGGAGATAGTCCCTAATGAAGCTGAAAGGTGTAAGAGATTTGAAGAGGGATTAAATGATAATATAAAGATCATGATCACTGCCTTGGGGATCACAGACTTCACCAAGTTAGTGGAAGCTGCATTAAAAGTGGAGAAAGTGAGAATAAATGAACAAAATAGGAAAGATAGGCAGCGTAAGAGGGAATTTGGACCAGGACAGTCAAGTATACCAACTGATAGTAAGAAGTTTAAAGGTTCTAGTTTACAAGATCAGACACAGGGCCACAGAGGCCAGATTGGAATCTCTATAGCTAGTTCCCCGGGCACAATAACAAGGGGATTAACCCCAGTGCCTGAATGTATGCATTGTGGTAGAAGACACAGAGGGGAGTGTCGATTGTTAACTGGAGAGTGTTTCAAGTGTGGGGCTACGGATCATTTTATAAGAGATTGCTCTTAGAGGAGTGGTTCAATAGCTCCGGTACAAGTTGATAGACCTTCCCCTATAGTTCAAAGGGGTAAAAGATCGGGTAGAGCAGAAACAGCTGACATTTCACAGAAGATTGTTTCTGAGACAGTTGAAAAGCCTGAAGTCAGGGTGGTACCACAAGTATATGCTATGGAAGCTCAGGAAGAGCCAAACCCAGACACTGATGAGGCGATACAAGGAAGTGAAGAAACAAGGAGGTAGCAACTCCCCGATTAATCAAGTCAGGTAAATTTCGAGGACGAAATTTAAATTAGAGGGGAAGAGTTGTAACATCCTCCCGGTAGCAATTCAAGATACCATCGTCTTGACCGGTGTCGGTCCGGACAGCTAGAACGTTCGGAAAAATATTTAAACTAAAGTGAGGGACCATAATTAACTCAAATATTAATAAGAAAAATTTAGTAAAAATTTTAGAAATAAAATACAATCAAGTCAAATGAGCCGGTGCCCAAGCGATGGGTAATCAGAGGGAAGTTGCGGTTCTCGCAACGAGGAGCCCTAGACCTGGGGGAAAAATTATAAAATAATTTTTGGGACTCCAGAGAAGGGTTATTGAGGTTCCCATGGCATTAGAATGCCAAAAAAATACCTAGAAAAATTTTTCAATTGGTACAGCCAATTTTGACCCGTTAAGCCAAATGGAGGGCATTTTGGTCATTTCGCCTTCAGAGGTGATTTTTGGCCGACTTGTCCAGTTAAGTAAATAATTAATATGATCTAAAATATGAATAAATATTAGTAAAAATTTAATTAGAAATGAGTTAAAGAAAGAAGAAAGAAAAATCAAATAAAAAGACATTAATGACATAAGCTTGATGTAATTAGAACCCCTTAGCCAATCAAATTAAAGGAAGACATTTATAATACATAAATGGGCAGAAAAAGAAGACCATTTTAGAGAATTTTCTGCAGCTACTCTTCTTCCCCAATAAAACGTTTCATGCTTCTCTTTTCCCTTCTCCATTTTCATGCTTACAAAGCTTGAATCCACACCCTTTCTCACCTCAAAACCTAAGTTATCTTCACTAAAACTTGTCCCCACATCCTAAGCAACCTCTAGGCAGCCAAAAGAAGAAGAAAGAAGGAGTTTGGGTAGCTTGAAAAATCTGCCACCTAAAGGTTAGTGCCTATTTACACTTAAATCTCTTTTAATTCATCTAAAAGACTTAAAGTGAGTAAGGTTTTGTAAATTAAATGAATGGAATCTATGTATATGGACCCTATGAATTTCGGCTGCCCTAAGGAAGGAACAAAGGTGGAGTGTTTTTGATGGTTTTAATGGACTTAGAATGAATTAGAGATTATGTTTAAGGTGTATATACACATAAATAATGAATGGAAGTGCTTAATTAGGTGTATGTGTGAATCATAAGGGAAAACTAGGGTTTTGAGAAGTGAAAAATTGACTTGGCTTAGGAAATTGTTAGAGAACATCTTAATGGTCAATTAGTGACCATTTTAGGTGAGTTGACCATAAATTGGACTAAAATATGGCATGGCAAAGTGGAATGGTAGGCTGCCTAGGGACAGCAGCATAGTGGCTGAGATTTCAGTCCACTTGGACTGCCATATCTTTGGCTGTGTTGGTCCAATTGGTGTTTGGCCAATTGGACATGAAACTAGGCTTATAATGGCACATTTTTGCTGAAGAAACCATGCCCAAAAGACCAAAGCAAGAGGACCAAAACTTGGCCCCAATCCGGATACCCTGCAAACAGCCCCTGCAGAAATGACCAAATGAACAGTAACTGTTCATTTGGCCATAACTCACTGTAGATATGGTCAATTGACCTGAAATTTTTACAGCAATAAGATAAGATATAGACAAACAACTTTCATGAAGGACACCAATCTAAATTATGCCATTAACCTAATCAAATCATTGAGCAAAGTGAAGTTTACTGTACTGAGATTTCCAGAATTTTCATTTGAGCAGTAATGTTTGGATGGCTATAACTCTCTCTAGAAAACTCGGATTTAGGCGATTCTTGAACCGATGAAAACCTAAGGCATAGTATAACATTTCATATGAAGAAAGTTAGGCCAAATTATGAACTTAACTTGATCAAATTACTGACCAAAGTTGGACCAAAATCTGCCAAAACCCAAAAGTGCAGCATGAACAGTGCACGTGAACAGTAAACTTATTTTGGCCATAACTTGAGCTACAAAACTCCAAATGGAGTGATTCAAAAAAGGAAATTCAACTAGACAGAATAAGGAACAACTTTCATGTTTACCATTTCCTCAAATTCCTACTGTAAAAATAACAAATGGAACAGTAAAGATGAAGCACCAAATCTAAAAATTTTGTTCAATTAGCATTAAGCTTAGAAATGGTATTGGCAACCAATACCAACAAGTTTTAAATACAAAATGTGGTATGTTTGGGGTGTTAAAACCAATACACCTATTTTCTATCCAAAAGTCAACATTTTTGTTGACCAATGAGGTGAATAGTGACACCAAAACAAAAAATTGGCAATTTTGTCAAAATGACCTAAGCTTTGAGAAAGTGACCAAAACCAACAAGTTTTGAATACAAAATGAGGTATGTTGGGAGTACTAAAACCAATGTACCTATTGTTTATGCAAAAGTCAACATTGACTAATGAAATGAATAGTGACATGAAAACTTGAAATTCAAAAATTGTGAAACTTAAAAGTGCAAAATGCCCTAGTAGGCCTAATGTGATTGGTTTGGATAGATTGGCATGCCAATAGGGTATTGTTTTAGCAGTACTGCGAAAGGCTTTATGCCTGTATTCAAGGCTTTATGCCTGTATTCATGGCTTTATGCCCGTATTCATGGCTTTTATGCCCGATTATGTGATATCATGGCTTTTTAGCCATACTGACTGCATACATGGTTGACGTTCTGTGTCCCATGGTATGACGGCCCGAGGCACCACGGTGTCCAGTGCTAACGACCCGTTATCCAGTCCAGTCGTCCAGTATAGGTTACTTGGGCATGGAAAAGTATAACTGTGATTGAACTGATTATTAAAGAAAATACGAAAATTAAGTATCAGGAATGATTACAAAAATACAAAGAAGCTCAAGATCATTAAGAAAATAATTAACGAAATGCATGAAGAAGTTAATATCATAAAACATGATTAGCCCTCGACCAAAACAATAAGTGAGTAATTATTCATTTCTTATGAACACAATAGCATGGAAATTATTATTTTTATTTGCATATTATATTTTCTTGTATTATTGGCACCACTAAGCTTTATGCTTAGCGTGTCGCTTTTGCAACGCGTAGGTACTGAAGATTTGGACAGAGGGCCCAGTAGACCACAGATTCGGTAAGGCAGTTCACAGTTCTGCATAGTGTCCGTGTCACCTCAACTTCTGCAGTGCATTGGTAGGACACTAGGTGTCATTTTGGCATTCTGTAATAAATTTGGATTTTCTCATATGTAATGAAACTTAGGTAATGTATTTTGATTTTCATGTAAATAATGCAAATTTGTGCTTGTAAATGGAAAAGTGAATATTGATCTGTGGCTGTTACATGACTATCAAACGAGATGAATGATTGAGAGTTGAAATTGAGAAATGAATGGTTGACAAATGTTGAAATGATGATTATTGGAGTTTGAGAGTAATTGAATACGAATATATGAATATTGGAAGTGTTTTTCACAGGTTCCGAAGAACTGTTTTCTCCATTTTTAGCCAGTATACTCTCGTATTTTCTATAAAATTCTCGGAACCTCAAATAAATTATAATTTCTATAAATGGCTTAAATAAATTATATTTCACAAGTTATATTCAAAAGGAAGAATAAAAATGAATTAAGGTAAAATAGAGTGCTCCAGCACACTGAGTGGCATAACTTGCTCGGCTACACTGTAGTCGGGTAAGGGGTGTCACAGGAACAGTGAAATATACCAGGCTATACAAATAGGGGTGTTACAAGTTCCACCAGGGTGCATAGCAAAAGGAGAGTCATGTGCTTCCTTCATAATGATTTGCTTCAATTCCACATCATTTGGAACGCATACTCTACCCTGGTATAACAGCAAGCCATTATCATTCACTGAAAAGTTTGATTTCTTACCATCCCAAGCTTCTTCTATCAATTTTTGATACTTTTCATCATTTTGTGCTGTCATTTTAATCTAGTCAATTAACATTGCCTTCAGTTGCCAAGTAGCTATCATTTATCCCTTATCATCTATCTCTAAATTAGCATACAGTGCCCTCAACTCATGCACCATAGACAAGGAGAAACCCTTAAACTAGCTATAGTTTTATGACTTAAGGCATCAGCTACCACATTTGCTTTCCTTGGCTGATAATCTATTAAGCAGTCATAGTCTTTGATCAGTTCTAACCACCTCCTCTGTCTCAAATTCAACTCCTTTTGTCACACCTTACCCCTCTGTAAGGCATAACATGCTCTCATAGACTACCTAATGAACTACTGAACTTCACCTACCGATAGCTCATTAAGCACCCTACAAGGGATTTTAAAACTATTTTCTTACATTTTGGAAGTGGTGAGCATTTTGGTAGGAATTAAAATCATTTATTCAAAGCTTAAATACTAGTAAAAATTTTGTCTATTTTTTTTCTGCAAATTTTATAAAAATTTCGGCAGAGTGCCGTCTGTATCTTGAGAAAACAGTTCTTCAAAAACCTGTAAAAAGCACTTCTAATAAATTTTTCATAACTCCCAACCTCCAAATATTCTCAAGTCAACACATCTCAAATCAATTCCATAATTTAATCCAAAATTTGTCATCTCAAAATTCTCAAAACAAACTATTTCATATCATTCCATCAATATTGTATGCGCAAATTAAATTTACAGATATACAATCCAAAAATAAAATTATTACAATTTCTTATGCAACTGCTCACTTTACATTGATACATACAACATCACAATATTTACATCAAAATAACTACAAGGGTATAAAACAATACCCGTACAAAAAGATCAATGGAATCTTCAATATTGATAGCAGCTCACTCTGTTGCTTTCTCCTTGCTCTTAGCTGCGACAGCAAAACAAGCTATCGCTGAGTATAAAAATACTCAATGGTGCACAATAAAAATTTTAAATACAATACATAAATCATTCATTACCAAAACACAATTTAAATAATGCACAATTACATTTCACAAATTATCAAAGCTCATTATAGAAAAATTTTGGGTCAAATAATTTAATAAACACAGTGTTGCCAATTCATACACAACTTAAGCCGTGACACAAAATTTTCGATCAATGCCGTATTGTACACCAGGACAAAGCAATCTACAACCCCACTAATCGAAATCAATGAGGGAGGTGGCTAGCTAGCTAATGAGTACTCATCCGATCTACAACCTCAACTGGTAAACCAGAGAGGGAGGAAAGATAACCGATCTCACCCCATAAATGGAGGAGGAATAATAAGATACTGTCATGCTAAGTGTGAAATCAATTTCAAACATTTTATTCAAATGATTCGTGAGAAATTCAATAAATTTCCAAAGTCATAATTTCATTCACAAGATGGCAACACAATTCATAATTAACTTTAAATTTTCATAAATCACACTAAATCAATTTTTCAATGACAAAAGGCTCAAATAAGGTTTACTGTGCACAAACCTGACGTGAGTCGCCTCTAGGCCTTGACTCAGTCTCTCAGACCTTCCAAGTCTTTTTCAACTGAAACACATAGTTTCACAGTGTTTCAGTACCATAACTTAGCATAAATCCAAAAATAAATTTAAATTCACTTTTATCTAGCTCTAATGTGCTAAACTCGACGTTCTTGAAATTTTTGTGTTTTGGGTTACTATTCACTGCACTATTCAAGTCAAATTGTTGACTTTCTAAGGCTTAATAGGTATGGGAATTCCAACTTCATCCGCATACCACATTTTGGTCACCAAACTTGTTGGTTTTGGTCATTTTCTCAAAACTTAGGTCTTTTAGGCTAAATTGCCAAATTTTCAGTTTTGGTGTCTAAGGTTGGACTGTTCCATTGGTCACTTTTCTGTTAGATTTTGGCAAAACTTCCTTCATAGAAAATGTTCCCTATTGTCTTAAGTTTCTTCTCCTTTTTTAATCACTCCAATTAGAGTTTTGTAGCTCAAGTTATATCCCAAATACTGTTACTATTCATGCTACAGATTTTAGTTCTAGCAGATTATTGATCCAACTTCGTTCAGCAATTTGATCAAGGTAAGTCCATAATTTGGTCTAATTTTCTTCATATGAAATGTTATACTATGCCTTAGGTTTCCATTGGTTCAAGAATCACCTAAATTGGAGTTTTCTAGTGAGAGTTATAGCCATTGAAACTTTACTGTTCATATGGTAAATTTGCAGTTCTGCAGATTCAGTGATTCAAATTTGCTCAGTAATTTGATTTGGTTAATGGCATAATTTGCATTTGTGTTCTGCATGAAAGTTTTAGGTCTATATCTCATCTAACCACTAGTAAAATTTCAGGTCATTTTGACCTGCCTAGCTCGAGTTATGACTAAATGAACAAACACTATTCATTTGGTTAGTTTGTACAGGGCAGCCTGCAATTTTCCCACTTTGGTTAATTTGTTCACTAGGTTTTAGTCACTTTTTGGGCATGCTTCCTAAATGAAAATTGTGTCATTTAGTGCCTGTTTTCATTCCCAATTGGTCTCATACCAATTGGACATGTAAAATTTCATTTTTGATCCCTCAAAGTTGACTTGGTCATGCTGCAGCAGCATGACTACGCTCCCTCCGAATTTGACTTTAATTCCAACACTTCTAACACACTTAATTAGGTCACAAATGACCATTTCTCACTTCACATGAGGTCAAAGACACCATTTACAAGTTTTTCACATTTTTGGTCTCTAAACCCTAATGTCCAAAACCCTAGGTTTGTCCAATATTCACAATTCATGTAATCTAAATATCCAATTCAAATATATAACATCTATTCACCAAGATTTCATGTTTAACCTAACTAAATACCATCAAAACCTTAGGGTTCCATGGCTGCCACATTCTCTTCTCCCTTATTTAAGCATGGTTTCCTTTATTTCTAATGCAATTTCATCGCACATAAACTTAAATTAATGAATTAAATAAGAATCTAAACTTGAAATTGCACTTACCTCAATTTGTAGATTTCCTAATTCTTCAATTCTCCAAGTTTTCTTTTCCTTCATGCTCCAAAAGTGTTTATCTAGGTCTAGGGGTAAGATTTACTTAAGGACTTTATGGGAATTTATGGTTAAAAATTAGGGTGTATAAAGCTTAAATTGGGAGCTTCAATGGAGTTTGAGAGAGAGAGAGCTAAGGGAGAGAGAAGTGGGCGGCTTGTTTGGGGTAAGGAAGACAATGATTTTTGTTTTTCTTTTCTTTCTTTTATTTACTTATGGAAGACCCAAAAATTTTAATTAAGTAAATATATTAAGTATCATTTTGATGGCATCATGCATGAGGTCATGCATGATGTCATCACCTTTTGACTTTTCTATTTTCTTTTTTTTTCTATTTATTTTTTTATTAGTTCTTTAATTTAGTTCTCGATTTCGAAATTTCCTTTTCTCCGACATTATTTGACAGTTAAGTCAGGATTCAGTTCTCGGGGTCAATTGACCAAATTGCCCCTCGCCGGTTCATCCCGGTTTGCAAATAATTCAGTATTTCTTCCGGCTCCCTGACCTAATTATTTGACTGGCTTAACAGTTCTTTTTCCTAATTTTCTTTTTTCCACTGTGTTCGTAATGGTCCTAAGGACCACAGCGTCACATTTTACGGTTCGAAATTTGAGTTTAAAATGGCTTCGCTGTCATTCACGAGACGGTCACCCATCGCTGTGACTCTCGGCTCGTTTAACTTCTTATGTTCTGTTTTTCTTATTTATACTTAACTAATTGGCAATTACTAATTATTTATATTTATGGCTTCTCTAGTTGTCTTAAGTGTGGTTCTAATCCCCTTAATTGTCTGGACCGATACCGGTCATCGGAATAGTGAAATATACCAGGTTATACAAATAGGGGTGTTACAATTCTCCCTCCCTTAAATAAATTTCGTCTCAAAATTTCACCCGGTATTAATCTCTGAATAGCTGTGGGTGTTGTCTTCTCATGTCCTCCTCTCGTTCCCAAGTAGCCTCCTGGCCCAAATGATGGTTCCAAAGCACTTTTACCAATGGTATCTGCTTGTTTCGTAGCTGCTTCACCTCATAAGCCAGAATCTCTATGGGTTTTTCTTCATATGTGAGGTCTGGATTCACTTCAATTTCTTCTACTGGTAGTACATGAGATGGGTCTGATCGATACCTCCTCAACATAGACACATGGAAGACATTATGTATCTTCTCCAACTCTGGAGGTAGTGCCAACCGATATGCCAAACGACCCACTCTTTCCAGAACCTCATATGGCCTAATGAAACGAGGACTCAGTTTCCCCTTTCTGTCGAATCTCATAATTCTCTTCCAAGGAAAAACCTTGAGGAAAACTTTCTCACCCATTTTATACTCAATATCCCTTCTTTTTAAATCAATGTAGGACTTCTGACAGTCTGATGCAGTCTTAAGTCTATCTCTGATTACCCTGATCTTCTCCTCAGTTTGCTGAACAATTTCGGGTCCAATCATCTTTCTTTCACCCACATCATCCCAACACAATGGGGTTCTACATTTTCTGCCATACAAAGCTTCATATGGAGGCATCCCAATGCTAGATTGGTATCTATTGTTATAAGCAAACTCAATCAAAAGCAAGTGTGTATCCCAATTGCCCTCAAACTCAATCACACAAGCTCGTAGCATATCCTCCAAGATCTGAATTACCCTCTCAGACTGGCCATCTGTCTGTGGGTGGAATGTAGTACTGAAGTTCAATCTAGTTCCTAGGGCTCTCTGAAGACTACCCCAGAATCTAGCAATGAACCTAGGATCTCTGTCTGATACAATGGATACTGGCACTCCATGTAGTCTCACAATCTCATCAATGTATAACTTGGCCAATCTTTCTAAACTTTAGTCCATCCGAACTGGCAGAAAATGAGTAGACTTAGTCAGTCTGTCAACAATGACCCATACTGCATCATGACTCTTCTGTGTCCTCGGAAGTCCCATCACAAAATCCATAGTTGTTCTCTCCCATTTCCATTCTGGCACTGGTAGTGGATGTAATAACCCAGTTAGTACTTGATGCTCTGCCTTTACTTGCTGACAAGTTAGGCATTTGGAAACAAACTCTGCCACATCTCTTTTCATACCCATCCACCAGTAATGCTCCTTTAGCCCTCTATACATTTTTATACCACCAGGGTGCATGGTAAAAAGGAGACTCATGTGCTTCCTTCAAAATGATCTGCCTCAGATCAACATCATCAGGAACACATACTCTGCCCTGGTGTAGCAATAGACCATCATCTCTGATTAAGAATTCTAGTTTCTTGCCCTGCCGGACTTCTTCCAACAGCTTCTGATACCTTTCATCACTTTGAACAGCCATTATGATATGATCAACCAACACTAGCTCTATATGCCATGCAACTGCTGTCTGTCTATCATCATTAACCTCTAAGCTTGCATGTAATGATCTTAACTCATGTACCATAGACAAAGGAGTAACTCGTAGACTTGCTATAGTCTTGCGACTTAAGGCGTCAGCCACAACTTTAGCTTTCCCTGGCTGATAGTCTATTAAACAATCATAGTCTTTTATCAACTCTAACCATCTCCTCTGTCTCAAATTCAAATCTTTCTGGGTGCCCAAATACTTCAAACTCTTATGATCTGTGTAGATGTAGCACTTCTCCCCATATAAATAATGTCTCCAGATCTTAAGAGCAAACACAATAACTGCAAGCTCCAAGTCATGTGTCGGATAATTCCTCTCATGCAGTTTAAGCTGGCGTGATGCATAGGCAATGACATTTCAATCTTGCATCAATACGCAGCTTAACCAATTATGAGAAGCATCACTATAAATTGTGTATTCTTTACCCGGTGTAGATAAAGTCAAGACTGGAGCCTCAGTCAAACATCTCTTCAATTCATCGAAACTCTATTGGCATTTATCCGTCCACTGAAATTTCACATCTTTTCTAAGAAACTTGGTCAATAGAGATGCCAACATTGAGAATCTCTTCACAAATCGACGGTAGTATCCAGCTAATCCCAAAAAACTGTGAATCTCTGTGATATTTCTGGGTGGCTTCCAATTAAGGACAGTTTCTATCTTGCTAGGATCTACCTTAATACCCTCTGCTGATACTATGTGCCCTAAAAGGGATATCTCCTTCAGCCAAAATTCACACTTCGACAATTTGGCATATAGCTGTTTCTCCCTTAAAGTCTATAGTACAATCCGTAGATGTCTATCATGCTCTTCTGCATTCCTCGAATAAACTAATATATCATCAATAAATACCACAACAAACTGGTCGAGGTGTGGTCTGAAGATAGTGTTCATCAGATCCATAAAAGAAGCCGGAGCATTAGTTAACCCGAATGGCATAACCAAGAACTCATAATGGCCATAGCGGGTTTTAAAGGCCGTTTTAGGAATACTCTGCTCTTGTTCTTTCAGCTGATAATAACCTGCTCTTAGGTCAATTTTGGAGAACATAGCTGCACCCCTCAACTGATCAAACAAGTTATCAATGCGGGGCAATGGGTATCTGTTCTTTATTATCACCTTATTCAACTGCCGATAGTCAATGCATAGCACGAGAGTGCCATCCTTCTTCTTTACAAACAACACTGGGGCTCCCCAAGGTGACACACTAGGGCTGATAAAGCCCTTGTCAAGCAATTCTTGCAACTATACTTTCAACTCTTTCAATTCTACAGGTGCCATTCTATATGGTGTTATGGAGATTGGGTCCATACCAGGCATAATATCAATCTCAAACTGCACCTCTCTTTCTGGAGGTAATCCTGGTAATTCATCAGGAAACACATCCGGAAAATCACATACTGTGGGGATGTCCCTCAATGCTGGACTATCCACTTGGGTGTCTATCACATGTGCCAAGTACGCCTCACACCCTTTCCTAATCATTTTTCCGCGGTCGGTCTGGTGAAATGATGTTTGAAGGCAATAACTGCCTTTCCCCATGTATTACTACATCACCATACTGAGGAACACCAAAAGTGACTGTCTTCAATCTATAGTCAATCATCGCATGATGCCTGGCTAACCAATCCATGCCCAAGATAATGTCATAATCTCTGAAGGGCATTTCAATCAAATCAGATAGAAAAGTGTGTCCTTGGATCGTCAAAGGATAGTCCCTATATAGTCTATTTACCCTGACCTCCTGGCCTAATGTGTTAGTAGTATGCCCTAGAGCATATCATTTAGTATGTATCTTGTATATATTTTTATTAATAAAAGGCATTTCCACTTTTCCGTTTACATAATATATTTATGTGTAATAGAAAAGGTCCATTGATATTTTGTTAGAAATATTATTCTTAAGTTGTTAAGAATATGAGTGACAATATTTCTAGCACAAAGTATCATAAATAGGTTCACAATCGAGGATACTTCATAATAAGGACATGACTTATCCAAAAAGATTGTATTCATGTTTGTTCCCAAGTTATTTATATGAGATATAAATAAGATGGAATGGTGAGTCTCATGCCATATAACAAACATGATAGGCACTTATAAATGATAAGTAGGTCGAACGGTGACACTTATGACAAGCACATGGAGTTTACTCTTGTCAATGTTTTGTCATAAATCATATCAGTGCATATAATCTTTAGACCTGAGATAGCACAGTTATCTTGTATATAGGTAGTTTGAGTTTGATACTGCTTTCATACTTGTACTGTGTATGGGTATATAGGCATCTGTTGGCTCCTACTAGTTATATATGGAGGTAGGTGTTGATCAAGATGGAATCTGTTCCTCTAAGTAAATAGAGATAAAATCCTATGTTCATTTAATTGTTCTTGATGTTTCAAGTTCCTGGCCAGGACAGATAGATTTATTCAGAAAAGAGTTTCTGATGAGAAAATCTTTTTAATCAAGAACTGGAATTAAAAGAGAACATAATATTCATAGCAAATGGAGTTTGACATAAACCATAACTCCAGCTTGAGTTGGGATTTTGTAACAGAGAGATTCTAGTGCATGGTAACATATGATTATAGGTTCATTTAAGGTAAACCTTATTACTAATTGGGTGGCCATGGCATGCTATGCTAGGTGTTAACCATGGTCTATGAGGTGCATAAAATGATTTAGAGAAATCATTTATGGTAAGAAAGAGTTCTGATGATATTAAGAGTTGATATCATGTCTCATTGCCAATTAGTGATGAGCCTAGTAAGTCACACACATACACAAGTTATCACCTATTTAAATATGATTTAATTAATTAATTAAAGAGTTTAATTGATTAAATAAATAGGTTTGGTTTGCAATTAAATTGCAAAGTCCCTAGCATGACTTGAAACCAAATCTAGATTATTGGATGTGTAGTATAAATTAAATTTATATTTAAAGTGTTTAAATATGAATTTAATTAATGAGAAATTAATTAATAGAGATTAATTAATTAATTTATATTTGATATAAATTAATTAAAAGAAGAGAAATAATTATTTTGGGTTGAGAACTCAAAATTAAGACACAGGGGCATTTTGGTCATTTCACAATGTGACACGTGGCACCATGAGATGGTGACACGTGGCACCATGGGATTACACATAAGCTTACCAAATCTTTTTTAATCATGTAAGATGATTAAAATCAAGATTAAATATAGGTTTGATACTTGGCACAATGTGATTGGGTCACTTAAACCTAGAGTTAATCAAAGGGTGACATGTGGCAAGGGTTTAATGTGTTAACCTAGCTATTTAAGTGTTGTTATGAAAAAGAAAAGCAACCAGCAGCCACTCCTCTCCTTTGTCACACCACTTTGAGGCTTTTCATCTATTCTTCTTCATCTCTCATCAATTCAAAGAGATTAGCCATCAATCTCTTGAATTAAGAACACTAGAAATTGTTTCTAGTGTCCTGTTTTCATCTCTAATCTCTTAAATGGCAGAACTTGAATTTCTAATTAATAGAAAAAGCTTTAGAAGCTGTTCAAGGGCTGCCATAGGTGTTCTTGGTGTGGACAAGCTAGAGGGACAACATCTGGTGTCCTGAAGATGAATCTCAAAGGCGCAGACACGCTGCAGTGCATCAAGAGGTTAGTGTAATCGTTCTTGATTTAATCTAGGGTTCTAAAATTAATCTGATTAATTTTAAAATCTTAAATGGCAAATACAGATCCAAAAACATATTAAAAGAGTTTTAATATGTTGTTTATCATTGAAATCAAATAGATAAAAATAAATCTTGCATGATGCATGTGGCCCTAGGTGAAAATTTTTGAATTCAATGGTATAAACTTGTGTTTTTCACACTTCCGTTCCTTCAATTGGTATCAGAGCCACTATATTTGCCATTTAGATTGTTGATTATATGATTTAATTGTGTGATTTGATCATGAGATGATTGATCCATTGCTAGTTGCAATGGATGTGTGGCAGCACACATGGTGAAGCCACCATTGGTGGCGGCAACAAAGGGCATTCAAGGTGGTGCAAGGTTTGCTTTTTAATTTACAATTGTTGTATGATCTAAAAGCTCATCCTATGTTTAATAAAATTGTTTAATTAGAATTTTAATCACACAATTAAATTACTATTCAAATCAGAATTTTAAAAATTTTTTGAATGTGATTTAAATCTGAATTTTAAAAGTTGTTTGAATGTGATTCAAATCTGAATTTTTAAAGTTGTTTGAATCATATTTAAATCTAATTTTTTAAAATTGATTGAATAAAATTCAGATTTGATTTTTTAAGAAATATTTGAATGTGATTCAAATCTGAATTTTTAAAGTTGTTTGAATGTGATTCAAATCTGAATTTTTAAATTTGTTTGAATGAGATTCAAATCTGAATTTTTAAATTTATTTGAATCATATTCAAATCTAGATTTTTAAGTTGAATATGAGATATTCAATTTAATTTAAGTATGTATGTTTTATTTAATTGTTAAATAGTGATATGTATGATGGATGATCATAGACTATAAAAGACCAATGTGATTGCATTTATTTCTTTTATGTTTCTTTGGGAATGTAAATTAATTAATTTATTTTAATTTATTTTAATTTATTTTGGGCATGTATTATTAAGTTTGTAATAATTTTTGGGTTGTAATTTCATTTATTTAAGTTCTTGTAAATTCGCCTTGGTATGCTAAGGATTACCATGTAATATTGGATTGCAAGAAGTTCAAGGAGGTCAAGAGCATAGGTGGGACCAGTGGGAGGAATTCAAGATCAAGTTTTGATTATGTACTCCTTTAGCAACTCTTGTAAAATGAATTAATGAATGAAATGCACCTAGGAATGCCCTGATTCAATTCTTGGTAGCTCAGAATTGAATCCCTTAGAAAGTCCATGATCATACCATATTTATTGCTTATCCATGAATGCATAAGATGTATGGGAATGTATGCTATTATATGATATATGCATGCTAATTGGATAATGTGCAAAGTGAGATCTTAATAGTAATTAGAATGACCATAAAATCTTCCAAACAAATGATTAAGTTGAAAATGCTATAATTAATGTAATTATAACATAGGCCCTCCATTGGGGCAATTATTTTAAGAAATTTTAAATAGTTGCATAAGATGCAATTAATTTAAGAGATTTTCTTAAGAATAATTGTTAAGCATGAGATGTTGTAAATATGTAAAATGGTTTAGTGGCCAATATTGGATGTACCTGAGGACATTAAAATTATTTGCATAATTACTGGCTCAATGGGATCAACTTAACTAATGCAAGATAAGTCAATAATGGATGTACCTGAGATTTTGAGCATTAGGGGCTATGTAAAGGATTGAACCTCACATGAGATGTGATGGGCAAGGAGTTACTCACTTATAGTTTATTGTAATTCCAATAATGGATGTACCTGAGGATGATCAATAGAATTATAAGAATTCAATCACCCACTAGAAATCCATCCAACTAGGATTTCCGTTTTCTACTTTGGAAGTGTAGGATTTGCTAAGTTAGTGGGAGGACTAATTTGATTAAAAGACCATAATCATTTTGGTTAATTACATGATACATTTACTAATTAATCTGGTTATTTTCTGTAATTAATTTTCTGATAATAATGAGCACAGAACAACCACCACCATCCAATATCCTTGCAAGCATACTTGATCGTAATAGGTTGACAGGACCTAATCTGTCTGATTGGCTAAGAAATTTGAAACTTGTCCTGAACCTTGAACATATAGGATATGTTTTAGATTCAAATGTTCCTGGTCCCTTACCTCCAGAGGCCACACAAGAGGAACATGAAAATTTGGATAAGTGGAAGGAGCATGATATGAGAGCTAAGTGTTACATGCTTGCTTCCATGAGTAATGAGTTACAAAAGCAGCATGAGAACATGTTGAGTGCGAGTGAGATCCTCCTTCACCTACAAGAGTTGTATGGTGAGCACAGCAGGAATGCTAGGTATGAGATATCTAGACATCTATTTCGTATGAGGATGTTAGAGGGACAAAATGTTGGGGATCATGTCCATAAGATGATTCGGCTGATTGAGCAGTTGGAACATCTTGACTTCAACATGGATTTCCAACTTCAGACGGATTTGATCCTTCAGTCCCTTCTTGAGTCTTTTGGGAATTTTGTGACAAATTTCCATATGACTAAACAGGAATGCACCTTAGCTAGTTTACTCAACATGCTGGTTATTGCCCAAAAGAATATGCCGGGCAATAAAGGAAAAGTGGTAGCTTTGATTGCATCTTCTTCTGCTGGAAAGTCCAACAAGAAGAAGGGCAATAAGAAAAAGAAACCTCAGATTCCTGGTCCTTCCAAGAAAATAGCTAAACAGAAAAGGAAGACTAAAGTTGATGGAGGCAAAGGAAAGTGTTTCCACTGCCAAAAGGATGGGCACTGGAAAAGGAACTGCCCAGAGTATCTTGCTTCTCTGAAGGACAAGAAGGATACACCTTCGGAAGGTATGTCCATATCTTGTTATTTAGATTCTGATGATACTCATAGTTCATCTACAGCTTGGGTTTTAGATACTAGTGCCAGTTCTCACATTTCTAATGATATGCAGGAACTAGCAAACAGTAGCAGCTTGCGTTCTCAAGATATTAGAGTCCGGATTGGCAATGGCTCAACTGTTGAAGCTTTAGCCATAGGATCTAAATCTTTTTACATGTTTGGACATGTTTTGTGTTTGGATAATATTTTATATGTACCTGATGCTTTTAAGAACATCATTTCTATATCTAGTTTGACTAGAAATGGCTATGAATTTCAGTTCACAGATGATGTTTGCAATATTTATTTTGGAAATAAATATGTTGGTTCGGGTTATATGAATAATGGTCTTTATTATTTGGATAATAATGACAAACACAAATTGAATGCAAGTGATCTAAAAGAATGCAATGCCATGGTGAAAACCAACTCAAGTTCAAAATATATTTGGCGCTTAAGGTTATGTCATGTTGCAGAAGATAGGATTGCAAAACTGGAGAAAATGGGGATTTTATCCTTATTGGGCTCTGAGCCTACTCCAACTTGTGAATCTTGCCTTTAGGGCAAAATGACTGGATCACCCTTTGTTGGACAAGGGCTAAGAGTTGAAAATATTTTGGAGCTAATACATAGTGATGTATGTGGTCCATTTAAGGAAATGGCTAGAGGGGGCTTTCATTATTTTATTACCTTTACTGATGATAAATCAAGATTTGGGTATTTGTATTTGATGAAATACAAACATGAATCCTTTGAAAAGTTTAAGGAATTTAAATCTGAAGTAGAAAATCAAACAGGAAAGAGTATTAAAGCTCTTCGATCAGATCGTGGAGGCGAATATTTGAGTACTGAATTTGATGAATACTTGAGAGAGCATGGCATTGTTTCTCAGCTGACTCCTCCAGGAACGCCACAGCTGAATGGTGTATCTGAAAGGAGAAATCGTACCCTATTAGATATGGTACGTAGTATGATGAGCTATACTGATATGCCAATCTTCTTTTGAGGATTTGCATTAGAGTCAGCTTTGTATATTCTGAATATGATTCCATCAAAATCAGTTTCTTCCACACCTTATGAGATATGGCATGGAAGAAAACCAAGTCTTAAGCATGTTAAGATTTGGGGTTGTCCAGCTTATATCAAAAAGCGGAACACTGATAAATTGGAGACCAGATCAGAAAAAGGTCGATTTGTTGGATATCCAAAAGATAGTTTTGGATATTATTTTTATTTGCCTACTTCACAAAAGGTTGTGATAAGTAGAGATGCCACACATTTCTTGAACAACAGTTTGTTTAAGAAGGAGGCAAAGGAAGGCAAATAGAGTTAGAATTGGAGAATTCTGACCAACCAACAGATCAGATGGATATAGATCCATCTAGTCAACCTATACCCGTTGATGAAACATCTACAGCTGTTCCTCGTAGAACAACCAGGGTATCTCACCCACTAGTGAGATATGGTTTTCTTCATGAAGAAGAACAAGAGTTGTCTACTCATGAAGAAGTAGATCATGGAGATGATCCACTTACTTATGAAGAAGCTATATCAGATATAGACTCTTCAAAATGGATTGATGCTATGAAATCCGAGATTTATTCCATGTATAAGAATCAAGTTTGGGATCTTGTTGACCCACCTGAGGGTATTGTACCTATAGGGAACAAATGGGTTTTCAAGAAGAAAATTGGTTCTGATGGACAGGTAGAGACCTATAAGGCAAGGCTAATAGCGAAAGGGTTTCGCCAAAGGCAAGGAATCGACTATGAGGAGACTTTTTCGCCTGTTTTCATGCTTAAATCAATTAGGATTTTATTAGCAATAGCTGCATACTCTGATTATGAGATTTGGCAGATGGATGTCAAAACAACTTTTCTCAATGGATACATTGAAGAAAACATTTTTATGGAACAACCTAGGGGTTTTGAATCCCAAAATGGTTCCAAGGTATGTAAGCTAAAGCGATCCATTTATGGGTTGAAACAAGCTTCGAGGAGTTGGAACATCCGTTTTGATGAAGCCATTAAATCCTTTGGTTTTATCAAAAAATGAGGATGAGCCATGTGTATATAAGAAGGTTAGTGACAGTGCTATCACTTTCCTTGTCTTATATGTGGATGACATACTGTTGATGGGTAATGACATAGGTATGTTGACAACTATAAAGGTATGGTTGTCAAATACATTCTCCATGAAAGACGTAGGGGAGGCAACCTATATTCTTGGGATTCACATCTATAGAGATAGAGCGAAAAGAATAATTGGTTTATCTCAAAGTCTATACTTGGAAAAGGTGTTAAAGAGGTTTAACATGCTTGTTTCCAAGAGAGGATTGTTACCAGTGAGACATGGTATCCACCTTTCTAAAGAGATGTCTCCAAAGACACCTGAAGAAAGAGATAAGATGGCCAGGATTCCATATGCTTTGGCTATTGGAAGTTTAATGTATGCAATGTTGTGTACTAGGCCGGATATCGCATATGCTGTTAGTTTGACTAGCAGGTATCAATCCAATCCAGGTTTGAAACATCGATAGTCACAAGAATATCCTTAAGTACTTGAGAAGAACTAAGGATTTATCCTTGATTTATGGAGGTGGAGACTTGCAATTGGATGGTTATACTGATTCTGATTTCCAATCAGATATCAATGATAGAAAGTCTACCTCTGGATATGTGTTCATTTGTAATGGAGGTGCAGTCAGTTGGAAGAGTTCCAAACAGAGCACGACTGCAGATTATACTACAGAGGCTGAGTATATTCTTGTCGCATCGATGTCGCAAACGGCCGCTTTGGATAAAAAGCTCATGACGTAACTTACAGAGTTCCTTCCATTGAGTCGCCAGCTCCACTACACCGTGACAATAATGGAGCATCATACTGCTAAGGAACCAAGGTCTCATTAGAAATCCAAACACATAGAAAGGCGCTACCACATTATCAGAGAAATAGTTGGGCGAGGCGATGTAGCCATGCAGAAAATAGCATCAGCTGAAAATCCAGCTGATCCATTCACTAAGCCTATGTCACAGACTCGGTTAGACCGACATCTTGAGAAGATAGGTCTAAGATATTGTAATGAATGGCTCTAGTGCTAGTGGGAGATTATTAGTAGTATGCCTTAGAGCATATCATTTAGTATGTATCTTGTATATATTTTTATTAATAAAAGGCATTTCCACTTTTTCGTTTACATAATATATTTATGTGTAATAGAAAAGGTCCATTGATATTTTGTTAGAAATATTATTCTTAAGTTGTTAAGAATATGAGTGACAATATTTCTAGCACAAATTATTATAAATAGGTTCACAATCGAGGATACTTCATAATAAGGACATGACTTATCCAGAAAAATTGTATTCATGTTTGTTCCCAAGTTATTTATATGAGATATAAATAAGATGGAATGGTGAGTCTCATGCCATATAACAAACATGATAGGCACTTATAAATGATAAGTAGGCCGAACCAATGACACTTATGACAAGCACATGGAGTTTCCTCTTGTCAATGTTTTGTCATAAATCATATCAGTGCATATAATCTTTAGACCTGAGATAGCATAGTTATCTTGTATATAGGTAGTTTGAGTTTGATACTGCTTTCATACTTGTACTGTGTATAGGTATATGGGCATCTGTTGGCTCCTACTAGTTATATATGGAGGTAGGTATTGATCAAGATGGAATCTGTTCCTCTAAGTAAATAGAGATAAAATCCTATGTTCATTTAATTATTCTTGATGTTTCAAGTTCCTGGCCAGGACAGATAGATTTATTCAAAAAAGAGTTTCTGATGAGAAAATCTTTTTAATCAAGAACTGGAAGTAAAAGAAAACATAACATTCATAGCCAATGGAGTTTGACATAAACCATAACTCTAGCTTGAGTTGGGATTTTGTAACAGAGAGATTCTAGTGCATGGTAACATATGATTATAGGTTCATTTAAGGTAAACCTTATTACTAATTGGGTGGCCATGGCATGCTATGCTAGGTGTTAACCATGGTCTATGAGGTGCATAAAATGATTTAGAGAAATCATTTATGGTAAGAAAGAGTTCTGATGATATTAAGAGTTGATATCATGTCTCATTGCCAATTAGTGATGAGCCTAGTAAGTCACACACATACACAAGTTATCACCTATTTAAATATGATTTAATTAATTAATTAAAGAGTTTAATTGATTAATTAAATAGGTTTGGTTTGCAATTAAATTGCAAAGTCCCTAGCATGACTTGAAACCAAATCTAGATTATTGGATGTATAGTATAAATTAAATTTATATTTAAAGTGTTTAAATATGAATTTAATTAATGAGAAATTAATTAATAGAGATTAATTAATTAATTTATATTTGATATAAATTAATTAGAAGAAGAGAAATAATTATTTTGGGTTGAGAACTCAAAATTAAGACACAGGGGCATTTTGGTCATTTCACAGTGTGACACGTGGCACTATGAGATGGTGACACATTGGATTACACATAAGCTTACCAAATGTTTTTTAATCATGTAAGATGATTAAAATCAAGATTAAATATAGGTTTGATACTTGGCACAATGTGATTGGGTCACTTAAACCTAGAGCTAATCAAAGGGTGACATGTGGCAAGGGTTTAATGTGTTAACCTAGCTATTTAAGTGTTGTTATGAAAAAGAAAAGCAACCAGCAGCCACTCCTCTCCTTTGTCATGCCACTTTGAGGCTTTTCATCTATTCTTCTTCATCTCTCATCAATTCAAAGAGATTAGCCATCAATCTCTTGAATTAAGAACACTAGAAATTGTTTCTAGTGTCCTGTTTACATCTCTAATCTCTTAAATGGCAGAACTTGAATTTCTAATTAATAGAAAAAGCTTTAGAAGCTGTTCAAGGGCTGCCATAGGTGTTCTTAGTGTGGACAAGCTAGAGGGACAACATCTGGTGTCCTGAAGACGAATCAAAAAGGCGCAGACATGCTGCAGTGCATCAAGAGGTTAGTGTAATCGTTCTTGATTTAATCTAGGGTTCTAAAATTAATCTGATTAATTTTAAAATCTTAAATGGTAAATACAGATCCAAAAACATATTAAAAGAGTTTTAATATGTTGTTTATCATTGAAATCAAATAGATAAAAATAAATCTTGCATGATGCATGTGGCCCTAGGTGAAAATTTTTGAATTCAATGGTATAAACTTGTGTTTTTCACGCTTTCGTTCCTTCATAATGGACTAGTTACTAGCACATCATAATCCATTGGTACACACTGGATAGCAGTAAAACACATCTCACTAGCACTAACATACGAATGTGTAGAGCCATGATCAAATAACACATGTACATCTTGATCAAGGATGGAGAAAATACCAGCTACTACGTCTGATGTTTCAGCCTCCTCCCTCTGATGCATGGTATACACTCTGACTGGTGTGCCACTGGATACTGGCTGGTTAATAGTGCTTTGACTCCCAGGAGTGTTACCAGGACTCCTACCTCTGCCTCTACCTCTAGCAGCTAATTGTGACCCTCTAGGTGCAGAGACTTGGGTTGATCCTTCAGACGTAGCAGAAGGTCCAGACCGGCGTGGACTAGTACAATCCTTAGCGAAATGTCTGCTCTCTCTACAGTTAAAACATGCACCGGTGGCCTTGAAAAAAACCCCACCATGTGTTCTACCACAAGTTTCAGACTGCCGTACTGATAGAGCTCCTCGGGGTGCTTGTTGGGTCTGCTGACTAGACCAGGGTGGTCTTTGGCCAGAGAATCTGCCTCTGCCAGATCTACGAGAGCTGGATCCCCCAAACTGTTTCCTCTTCCCAGAACCACTCTCAGGTGCTTGTCCAGTAGTCTTTTTAGTCTTCTCTTTCTCTTGTGTACCCTTCTTCACTGCCCCTTCTGATTCTATCCTTTTCAATTCTAGGGCCTGTAAGATCAACTCAGCGAAATTCTGATGTCGGAAACCCACAACTTGCATTCTCAGATTCGGCCTTAACTCGGACTCAAACCTCTTACATCTATCTCTGGGGGTGGAGACTAAGCTTCCAGCGTAGTGGCTCAGTCAAGAGAAGTCTCTCTCGTATTCTGCTATAGTTCTGTCCCCTTGTTTCAAACTCAGGAATTCTTGTAACTTCATATCCACATATACATCGGGAACCCACTTATGTCGAAACTCCCTCAAAAAGTCTGACCAAGTAAGGACTAGAGGTTCTACCAGGTTGTGGGGGATGGTCTTCCACCATTCATATGCATCCCCTTGGAGAAGAGATACTGAATATTCAAATTTTAATTCTTCAGTACACTGCAGCTTCCTAAAAACCCGTTCCATTCTTTCCAACCACTGTTCTGCCTCCAGTGGATCCACAGTGCCTTTAAACTCGGTGGCCCCAAATTTCATCAATTTTTCATATTGCCGAGCTGAGGGCTATGGTTGTGCTACAGGTACTTGCATCTGAATTTGGGGTGGCACATTTCCCACCATTTGCTGGAAAAACGCAGCCATCTCATTGCATAAACCGAAAGGTGGAATCGCGGTCTTTGAGCAGAGCTGGAGTGGCTGACCCACTCGCGTTCTGGAGTGCTGGGGCTTCCCCTTGAACCTTAGCCTCAACAGATTGTTCTACGGAATGATCTCCTTCTTCCATTCCATTTTCCCAAATTTTCTACTTCCTGAGATCAAACACAAGGAGGTTGACCTCCGTTAGTGCATATTCATGATGTAAATATGTCATATGTATCAGTTAAAGACACTTAAGCAGTTGTACTTATCAAAAAAATGTTCACATAAATAGTCAAAATTCATTGCAAAACTAGGCTCTGATACCACTAAAACATATCACACCTTATCCCTCTGTAAGGCATAACATGCTCCCGTAGACTACCCAATGAACTACCGAACTTCACCTACCGATAGCTCATTAAGCACGCTACAAGGGATTTTGAAACTATTTTCTTAAATTTTGGAAGTAGTGAGCATTTTGGTAGGAATTAAAATCATTTATTCAAAGCTTAAATACTAGTAAAAATTTTGTCCATTTTTTTTTTCCGCAAATTTTATAAAAATTTCGGCAAAGTGCCGTCTGTATTTTGAGAAAACAGTTCTTCAAAAACCTATAAAAAGCACTTCTAATAAAATTTTCATAACTCCCAACCTCCAAATACTCTCAAGTCAACACATCTCAAATCAATTCCATAATTTAATCCAAAATTTGTCATCTCAAAATTCTCAAAACAAACTATTTCATATCATTCCATCAATATTGTATGCACAAATTAAATTTACAGATATACAATCCAAAAATAAAATTATCACAATTTCTTATACAACTGCTCAATTTACATTGATACATAAAACATCACAATATTTATATCAAAATAACTACAAGGGTATAAAATAATACCCGTACAAAAAGATTAATGGAATCTTCAATATTGATAGTAGCTCACTCTGCTGCTTTCTTCTTGCTCTTATCTGTGACAGCAAAATAAACTATCGCTGAGTATAAAAATACTCAGTGGTTCACAATAAAAATTTTAAATACAGTACATAAATCATTCATTGCCAAAACACAATTTAAATACTGCACAATTACATTTCACAAATTATCAAAGCTCATTATAGAAAAATTTCTGATCAAATAATTTAATAAATACAGTGTTGCCAATTAATAGACAACTTAAGCCATGACACAAAATTTTCGATTAATGCCATGTTGTACACCATGACAAAGCAATCTACAACCCCACTAATCGAAATCAATGAGGGAGGTGGCTAGCTAGCTAATGAGTACTCATCCGATCTACAACCTCAACTGGTAAACTAGAGAGGGAGGAAAGATAACCGATCTCACCCCATAAATGGAGGAGGAATAATAAGATACTGTCATGCTAAGTGTGAATCAAAAATCAATTTCAAACATTTTATTCAAATGATTCATGAGAAATCCAATAAATTTCCAAAGTCATAATTTCATTCACAAGTTGGCAACACAATTCATAATTAACTTCAAATTTTCATAAATCACAATAAATCAAATTTTCAATGACAAAAGGCTCAAATAAGGTTTATTGTGCACAAACCTTACGTGAGTTGCCTCTAGGCCTTGACTCAGTCTCTCAGACCTTCCAAGTCTTTTTCAGCTGAAACACAGTTTCACAGTGTTTCAGTGCCATAACTTAGCATAAATCTAAAAATAAATTTAACTTTACTTTTATCTAGCTCTAATATGCTAAACTCGACGTTCTTGAAATTTTTGTGTTTCGGGTTACTATTTACTACACTATTCAAGTCAAATTGTTGACTTTCTAAGGCTTAATAGGTATGAGAATTCCAACTTCACTCACATACCACATTTTGGTCACCAAACTTGTTGGTTTTGGTCATTTTCTCAAAACTTAGGTCTTTTAGGCAAAATTGCCAAATTTTTAGTTTTGGTGTCTAAGGTTGCACTATTCCATTGGCCACTTTTCTGTTAGAATTTGGCAAAACTTCCTTCATAGAAAATGTTTCTTATTGCCTTAAGTTTATTCTCCTTTTTAAATCACTCCAATTGGAGTTTTGTAGCTCAAGTTATATCCAAATTACTGTTACTGTTCATGCCGCAGATTTTAGTTCTGGCAGATTATTGATCCAACTTCGTTTAGCAATTTGATCAAGTTAAGTCCATAATTTGGTCTAATTTTCTTCATAAGAAATGTTCTAATATCCTTAGGTTTCCATCGGTTCAAGAATCACCTAAATCAGAGTTTTCTAGAGAGAGTTATAGCCATTGAAACTTTACTGTTCATATGGTAAATTTGCAGTTCTGCAGATTCAGTGATTCAACTTTGCTCAGTAATTTGATTGGGTTAATGGCATAATTTGGGTTTGTATTCTCCATGAAAGTTTTAGGTCTATATCTCATCTAACCATTGGTAACATTTCAGGTCATTTTGACCTGTCAAGCTCGAGTTATGACCAAATGAACAAACACTGTTCATTTGGTCAGTTTGTACAGGGCAGCCTGTAATTTTTCAACTTTGGTCAATTTGTTCTCCAGGTTTTAGTCACTTTT
Source organism: Hevea brasiliensis (assembly GCF_030052815.1). NCBI lineage: Eukaryota > Viridiplantae > Streptophyta > Magnoliopsida > Malpighiales > Euphorbiaceae > Hevea > Hevea brasiliensis. Next base: position 25,885,423 of record NC_079503.1, read on the forward strand.
TGGGCTTCCTAAATGAAAATTGTGTCATTTATTGCCTATTTTCATTCCCAATTGGTCTCATACCAATTGGACTTGTAAAATTCATTTTTGGTCCCTCAAAGTTGACTTGGTCATGCCGCAGCTGCATGACCACTCTCCCTCCGAATTTGACTTTAATTCCAACACTTCTAACACACTTAATTAGGTCACAAATGACCATTTCTGACTTTACATTAGGTCAAAGACACCATTTACAAGTTTTTCACATTTTTGGTCTCTAAACCCTAATGTCCAAAACCCTAAGTTTGTACAATCTTCACAATTCATGTAATCTAAATATACAATTCACATATATAACATCTATTCACTAAGATTTCATGTTTAACCTAACTAAATACCATCAAAACCTTAGGGTTCCATGGGTGCCACATTCTCTCCTCCCTTATTTAAGCATGGTTTTCTTTATTTCTAATGCAGTTTCATCACACATAAACTTAAATTCATGAATTCAATAAGAATCTAAACTTGAAATTGCACTTACCTCAATTTGTAGATTTCCTAATTCTTCAATTCTCCTAGTTTTCTTTTCCTTCTTGCTCCTAAAGTGTTTATCTAGGTCTAGGGGTAAGATTTACTTAAGGAATTTAGGGAAATTTATGGTTAAATTAGGGTGTATGAAGCTTAAATTGGGAGCTTCAATGGAGTTTGAGAGAGAGAGCTAAGGAAGAGAGAAGTGGGCGGCTTGTTTGGGGTAAGGAAGACAATGATTTTTGTTTTTCTTTTCTTTTCTTTTATTTACTTATGGAATACCCAAAAATTCCAATTAAGTAAATATATTAAGTATCATTTTTATGGCATCATGCATGAGGTCACGCATGATGTCATCACCTTTTGACTTTTCCATTTTCTCTTTTTTTTTAATTTATTTTTCTACTAGTTCTTTAATTTAATTCTTGATTTCGAAATTTTCTTTTCTCCGATTTTATTTGACACTTAGGTCAGGAGTCAGCTCTCGGGGTCAATTGACCAAATTGCTCCTCGCCGGTTCATCTCGATTTGCAAATAATTCAGTATTTCTTTCGGCTCCCTGACCTAATTATTTGACTAGCTTAACATTTCTTTTTCGTGATTTTCTTTTTTTCACTGTGTTCGTAATGGTCCTAAGGACCGCAGTGTCACATTTTACGGTTCGAAATTTGAGTTTAAAAAGGCTTCGCAGTCGTTCCCGAGACGATCACCCATCGCTGTGACTTTCAGCTTGTTTAACTTCTTATGTTCTATTTTTCTTATTTATACTTAACTAATTGGTAATTATTAATTATTTGTATTTATGGCTTCTCTAGTTGTCTTAAGTGTGGCTCTAATCCACTTAATTATCCGGACCGACACCGGTCACCTAAACAGTGAAATATACCAGGCTATACAAATAAGGGTGTTACACCTTTTGTGTGTCCAAATATTTTAAGCTCTTATAATCTGTGCAGATGTAACACTTTTTCCCATACAAATAGTGTCTCTAGATTTTCAGAGCAAATACTATGGTAGTAAGCTCCAAGTCATGTGTAGGGTAGTTTCTCTCATGTGATTTCAGCTAACGTGATGCATAAGTAATGACATTTCAGTCTTGCATCAGTATACAGCCTAGCCCATTGTGAGAAGTGTCGCTATAAATAGTATATTCTTTACCTAGAGTAGGTAAAGTCAGGACTGGAGCTTCAGTCAAATATCTCTTCAACTCATCAAAACTCTACTGGCATTTATCAGTCTACTGAAATTTTACATGTTTTCAAAGCAGCTTGGTCAGTTGAGATGCTAACATAGAAAACTCCTTTACAAAATGACAGTAGTAACCAACTAAGTTCAGAAAACTATGGACTTCTGTAACATTTTTGGGTGGCTTCCAATTAAGGATAGGTTCTACCTTGCTAGGATCTACCTTAATGCCTTCAATTGATACAATATGCCCCAAGAAAGTAATTTCCTTTAGCCAAAATTCACACTTCGATAGCTTGGCATACAACTGTTTCTCCCTTAAGGTTTGTAGCACAATCCTCAGGTGCCTATCATACTCCTTTGCACTCTTCTAATACACCAAAATATCATCAATAAATACCACAACAAACTAATCTAAATATGGCCTGAAGATAGTGTTCATCAGATCCATAAAAATAGCTGAAGCATTAGTTAACTCGAATGGCATAACCAGAAACTCATAGTGGCCATATCGAGTTCTACAAGAAGTTTTTGGAATATTCTGCTCTTACACCCTCAACTGATAATAACCCGATCTTAAATCAATTTTATAGAACACAGCTGCACCCTTCAACTGATCAAACAAGTCATCTATGCGCGGCAGCAGATATCTATTCTTTATGGTCACCTTATTCAACTATCTGTAGTCGATACACAGATGGAGAGTACCATCTTTTTTCTTAACAAACAACATTGGCACTCCCCAAGGTGACACACTGGGGCCGATGAAGCCCTTATCAAGCAATTCTTGCAACTGCACCTTCAACTCCTTCAACTCAGCAGGTGCCATTCTATAAGGTGTAATAGAGATTGGGTCCACACTAGGCATAACCTCTATTTCAAAATGTACTTCTCTTTCCAGAGGTAACCCTGGTAATTCTTTAGGAAACATGTATAGAAAATCACATAAAATAGGAATATCCCTCAATGTTGGACTCCATACTTGCGTGTCTCTCACATGAGCCAAATAAGCTTCACACTTTTTTGGATCATTCTTCTAGCAAGTGCAGCAAAAATAAGGTTTCATGGCAATAACTACCTCTCCCCATGTATTACCACATCACCATATTGAGGGAGACCAAAAGTGACTATCTTTAGTTTACAGTCAATCATAGCATGATGTGTAGCTAACTAATCCATGCCCAAGATGTTATAATCTTTGAAGGGCATTTCAATCAAATTGGATAGAAAACTATGTCCTTGGATCACCAAAGGACAATCCTTATACACTCTATTTACCCTGACCTCCTAGCCTAATGGACTAATTACTAGCACATCAAAGTCCATTTTCATACATGGAATAGTAGCAGAATAGACAACACTAGCACTAATATACGAATGTGTGGAGCTAGGATCAAATAACACATAAGCTTCTTGGTCAAGGATAGAGAAAGTACCAGATACTGTATCTGACATCTCAACCTCCTCTCTCTAATGCATCGTGTATACTTTGGCTGGTGCGCCATTAAGCTTTAGCTGATTTGCTGTACTCTGGCTACCAGGTGTCCTACCCCTACCTTTGCCTTTACCTCTGCCAACTGAGGGTGAACTTTTTGGGGTAGAAATTTAGGTTGATCCCTCTGAAGTAATAGGTGGTCCAGAATGGTGTGCACTCATACAATCAGTAACAAAATGACCAGTGCCGCCATAGTTATAACATGCCCTTGTGGCTTTATAGCATATCCTACCATACACCTTCCCATATGTCTCATAGGTGCAAACTGCCAATGTTCCTCTAGATGTCTGTTGGGTAGACCTGGGTGGCTTCTGTCCTGAGGATATACCTTTACCAGACTTGCGAGATCTGGATCCTTCAAAATTTTTCCTCTTTCCTGATCCACTACCCGAAGCTTGACCCAAAGTCTTTTCACTCTTCTCTTTTTCCTCTATTCCTTTTTAGGTGTCCCTTTTAATTCAATTCTCTCTAGCTCCAAGGCTTCTAAAATTAGCTCTAAAAAGTTCTGATGTCTAAACCCCACTACTTGCAATCTCAAACTTGGTCTCAATCCCACCTCAAATCGTTTGCATCGATCCCTACTGGGGGTGAGTAGGCTTTTAGCACAATGACTCAGCCTGGAGAAATCCCTCTCATATTTTGCTACTATTTTATCCCCTTACTTCACTCAAAAATTCTTTCAATTTCATATCAACATACGTATCAGGGACCCATTTCTGCCTGAACTCCTTTAAAAAATCTGACCAAGTTAGAACTGGGGGCTCTACTAGACTATGCGGGATGGTCTTCCACTACTCATACGCATCCCCTTGCAGTAGAGAAACTGAGTATTCAAACTTTAGTTCTTCCATGCAGTGCAGCTTTTTAAACACCATTTCCATTCTTTCAAGCCACTGCTCTGCCTTTAGGGGATCCACAGTTCTTTTAAACTCAGTAGCCCCATATTTGATCAGTTTATCATATTGCTTGGCTGGAGGCTGGGGTTGCACTGCTAGTGCTTGAATTGGGGCTTGTGTTAGCATATTTCTAGCCATCTATTGGAATAAGGAAGCCATCTGCTAAGCGAACTGAGGAGAAAACTGCGGCATGGGTGGAGCTAGTGTAGCTGACCCACTAACATTCTGAAGATTTGGGGCTTCCCCTTGTGCCTCAGCCTCAACTTGCTCAACTGAGTGATCCCCTTCTTTCATTTCAATTTATAGAAATTCTACCCCCTAGTAACCAACACAAGGAGGATTATCCCCATTAGTTCACATTCATAATGAAAATGCATCATATGTATCAATTAAGAACACTGGAGCAGTTATACTAATCAAGAAAATATTTCAAATTCATAGTTCAAACTCATTTCAAAACATGGCTCTGACACCACTAAAACATGTCATGCCTTAACCCTCTATAAGGCATAACATGATCCCGTAGTATACCTAATGAATTACCGAACTTCGCTTACCGATAACCCATTAAATATACTATAAGAGATTTTACACAAATTTCCATTCATTTTAAAGTGTAAGGTAATGTTGAATAATTACTAAAAGGCCTTTAATTAAAGTTTATATCATAAATTCAAATTTTGATTTATTTGGGATTTTGTAAATTTTACAGAAATTTTAGCAGAATACCAGCTAGAAATTGAGAAAACAGTTCTTCAAAACTTGTTAAAAACACTTCCAATATGTACAATATCCACAACTCCATTTAATCTCAACACAATTCCATACAAATAAACACAATTTCTATCAATCTCAATATCATTTCATTTAGTTCAACTAAAATATAAAATTTTCAATTCTAGAAATGTGACACCTCCTACCCGTCTACAGTGCAGCCGAGTAAGATATGCCACACAGTATACCGGAATACCATATTTTATCTCAATTATTTTTATCCTTCCTTGTTTTATTTCTTTATGGTGATGAGATGCAATTGGTGAAATTTAACTCATTTAAGTCATTTGTTGAAATTATAAATTCATTTGAGGTTTCGCAAATTTTATAGAAAATCTGGCAGAGTACTGGCTAAAAATAGAGAAAACAGTTCTTCAGAACCTGTGAAAAAAAACTTCCTATACATTTTCAATCATTCCCAAACTCCATTATATCAACAAAATCTCAATATTTCTCAACCATTTCTCAGAAATTCTTCTCTTTCTCATTCATTCATTTCACATGATAATCATGTACAAATCATAAATAAATACTCAATTTTCATTTACAAACACAAATTACAAATATTTATATTAATACCAAAATATATTACATGAATCTCAATTATACATGAGAAAAATAAAAGTTTAATTACAATATATAAACAGTACAAAATACCAAAATGGGACACGGACACTATGTAGGACTATGAACGGCCTCACTTAGTCTGTGGTCTACTGTGCTCTCTGTCAGTCTCTCCAGGACCTACACATGGTAAAAAGCAATGCGCTAAGCAATAATGCTTAGTGGTGCCAATAATAAAATAAAAAGAACTAAAAGAAAATAAATATGCAGTGTATATATTGATATCTCATGCAGACAAATTTTTAGTAATTAGTTATAGTCTATTTATTTGGCACTTGTTATATCAATTATTTCATTAAATTTATCAACTTCCATTTTTGGTTGCCTAAGTAACCTATACTGGATGACTGGACTGGATAAACGGATAAACTGGCACTGGGCACCAAGTACCTCAGGCAATCACACCATCGGTCACGTATGTATCTCTCGGTGTGCAACAGAACAGCTAATAAACTGTAATAGTTTTTAGGCACAAGGCCAAGTATCACCATAATATCGAATGGCTAAAAGCCATAAAATCACAGAATGGCATAAAGCCATGTGCAGTACTGCTAACTGAACCCTATTAGCATGCCAACCTATCCAAACCAATCTTACTAGGTGTACTAGGGCACATTACAAAGTTATTGATTGAATTTTTATACTTTACATGTAAGCTTACTATTCATTTTACTATTTAGGTCAAATTATTGACTTTCCAATGCATAATAGCTACATGAGTCCCAATCACATGAATTTACCACATTTTGGTTTCCAAAAGTGTTGGCATTAGTTGCCAATCCATACTTCTAACCAATGGAGAATAAATCAAAAGTATCAGCTTTGGGTGCTAAAGTTCACTGTTCCATTAGGCCATTCAACAGTGAGAATTTGGCCAAATGTTCTTCATCAAAGTTGTTCCTTATTCTATCTAGTTACATTTCACTTTTTGAATCACTCCATTGGAGTTTTGTATATCAAGTTATGGCCTAAATACCATAACTAGCCGGATTGCAATTTTTCCAGAATTTCTGGGCAGAATCAATTCTGCAGTTTTTGTACACTGACTGCAAGTGAGTTTTTGGACATGTTATGGTCAAAATTTGGGTTTGTTTTCTCCATGAAAGTTGTAGGGCTATGTCTCAGCTTTCTATCGGTATAAAATTCAAGTCAATTGGACCTTTTTATATTGAGTTATGACCAAATGAATGAACACTGTTCATTTGGTCATTTTCCAGGGACTGCATATTGGTCACCTGGATTAGGTCAATTTTTAGAGCCATTTAGGTTGATTTTCTGGGCAGGGTTCCTTCACAAAAATTGTGGCATTATGTATCTATTTTCACCTACAATTGGCGTTGCACTAATTGGAGCTACACAAGTTCAGTTAAGGCTCTCCAAACACACTGGACTCCAAGAGTTTAGACTGCAGCACACAAGGCAGCCTACCCTTTCCAACATTCAATGACTCAATTCACTTCATATTAAATTTAAAACTTACCAAATGGTCACTAATTGACTATTAAAATGTTCCTACACCATTATAGGAGCAAAACCTCAAAACCCTAAGTTCTCAATTTCTCTATTCTTCCATTAACTTACAATTTAAGGTGCTAAGTGTTAAGTTCATATCAAAGGGCAGCTTATATACTCATTTAAACCAAAGAAATCATCAAAAACCTAATAAGTCCATGGCTGCCGAAAATAGTAAAAGTTCATCATGCAAATTTTGTGTAATTTCATTTAATTTTCTCACTAAATTCCTACTCCACATAAGGTATACATAAGATTTCTAGAAGGAATTAGCACTAACCTTATTGGAGCTAACTCCCAAGTTTGGAAAACCTTCTTTTTCCTTCTTTTTTTTGTTGGCTAAAGAGAGTTTAAGGGGTGAGGAAGAGGTTTTGTGAAGCAAGCTTAAAATTTGATGGTGGTTTATCAAGAATTCCTAGTGAGAAGTTTTGAGCAACAATGGTGAGAGGAGTGAGAGGAAGGAGCCGACTGCATGAGGAAGATAAGTTGTAGAATTTTGTTTTTAGTTTTTTACCTTAATTCATTTGTATTTATCTCTTATTAATTAGGTTGTCCATTTCCCATTGGTTAGAATTTATAATTTGTAGAAATTTTCTTTTAGGCATTATGACATAAGTGCTTGTGTAATAATTCAATTTACATTTTATTTTCTTTTTTCATTTCTTTTACTCATTTTTAATTATTTTCTCACAATTATTAATTCATATTTTATATCATAATAATTATTTAGTTAACTAGACAAGTTGGCCAAAAATCATCTCTGAAGACGAAATGACCAAAATGCCCTCCGTTTAGCTTAATGAGCTAAAATTGTCTATACCAATTGAAAAATTTTTCTAAGCCTTTTCTTGGCATTCTAATGCCATAGAAACCTCAATGACTCTTCTTTGGAGTCTCAAAATTATTTTATAAATTTTCTCCCGAGTTTAGGGCTCTAGCTACGAAGACCGCAACTTCCCACTAGGTTACCCATTGCTAGGACACCGGCTCGTTTAACTTAGTTGTATTTTCTTTTTAAAAATTTTTCTAAATTTTTCTTATTAATATTTGAGTTAATTATAGCTTCTCACTTTAGTTTAAACATTTTTCCAGATGTTCTAGCTATCCGGACCGTCACCAGTCACCGAAACAGTAGAATGTATGGAATTGCTACAGTGAGGGTATTACAACTCTTCCCCTCTAATTTAAATTCATCCTCGAAATTTACCTGATACAAACAGTTGAGGGAACCATTACCTCATCGTCTCTTCACTTGCCGAAGTTGCCTCCTCGGTGTTATGGTGCCTCCAAAGCACTTTCACCAGTGGAATCTGCTTATTCCTCAACTCTTTCACTTCCTGAGCCAAGATCCATTTGGGTTCTTCTTCATATGTCAAGTTCGGTTGTACTTCAATTTCTTCCATGGAAATGACATGTGAAGGATCTGAGCGGTATTTTCTTAGCATAGATACATGGAACACATTGTGAATCTTATCCAGCTCTGGTGGTAAAACTAGCTTGTAGGCCACTGAACCCACACATTCAATGACTTCATATGGGCCAATAAACCTAGAGCTTAACTTACCTTTTCTTCCAAACCTTAGTACTTTCTTCCACGATAACACCTTGAGGAACACTTTGTCGCCAACTGCATATTCTATTTCTTTTCTCTTCAGGTCGGCATAAGATTTTTGTCTATCTGAGGCAACTTTCAGATTGGCTTTGATTAGCTTTACTTTCTCCTTAATCGGTTTCACCAGGTCTAGCCCTACCAGTTTATCTTCACCTAATTCAGTCTAGCACACTAGGGTTTTACATTTCCTCCCATACAATGCTTCAAACGAGGCCATTTGGATGCTAGCTTGGTAGATATTATTATATGCAAATTCTACCAGTGGGAGGTATCTATCCCAACTTCCCTCAAACACAATGACACAACTCCTCTAATTTAAATTTCATCCTGATGCAAACAGTTGAGAGAACTGTTATCTCATCTTCTCTTCACTTTCCGAAGTTGCTTCCTTGGTGTTGTGGTGCCTCCAAAGCACTTTCACTAGTGGAATCTGCTTATTTCTCAACTCTTTCACTTCCCTGGGTAGGATCCGTAAGGGTTATTCTTCATGTGTAATGTCCGGTTATACTTCAATTTCTTTCATGGAAATGACATGTGAAGGATCTGAGCGATATCTTCTTAGCATAGATACGTGGAACACATTGTGGATCTTGTCTAGCTCTAGTGGTAAAGCTAGCCTGTAGGCCACTAGACCCACACATTTAATGACTTCATATGGGCCAATTAACCTAGGGCTTAACTCACCTTTTCTTCCAAACCTTAGTTGTCACACCTTACCCCTCTGTAAGGCATAACATGATCCCATAGTATACCTAATGAATTACCAACTCCGTCTACTGATAACCCATTAAATACACTATAAGGGATTTTAAAACCTTTCTTACTTCTTTTTACAGTGGTGAGCACTATTTACAGGTGTTAAATTTTTTTTTTTTTTTAACTTAAATGAAAGAGATAACACATTTGAATTATTAGGAATTTTTGTAAAAATTTTGGCGGAGTGCCCTCTGTATTTTGAATAAAACAGTTTTTCAGAAAACCTGTAAAAGCACTTCAAATATATTCCTCAATCTCAAACTCCAACATAATTCAACACAATATGTTTTTCAACTCAAATCCATAATAATTTTTCAAAGACTGAGATAAAAGAAATACAGTACAAATTTTACAAGCCAAAATAACTCATAATTTATTTTACAACTTCAATGTACAATTTTAATTTACAACTGCTCAAAACCAAGAACAATATATGCATACAGTGAACATACATTACAGTACAAAATGCAAAATGTGGTATACTCAATATACTCGATGATTTCTCGCTGAATGTACTAGCAGCCTAGTCTGTTGCCTTGTCAATTTGTCTACCTGCAACAGCAATAAAAAGCTATCGCTGAGACAATGTCTCAGTGGTGCACAACATTAACCAAATACAACTTTAAATTACAATTCATAAGTCATATAAATGATGGATACATAAAACCATAGTTAAATTCAAGACAATGAATGTCATAAGGAATTTAACACAATATCACATTAAATCTCAGTAATCAAAACATAGTTAAATTCAAAAGACAGTGAATGTCAATAAGAATTTAAACTCTATTTCACAATATCACAATAAATCTCAATAGTCAAAACATGGTTAAATTCAAAAGACAGTGAATGTCAATAAGAATTTAAACTCCATTTCACAAATTATCAAATCGCATAATAACACAATTTAGTCGAATAATTTAAGAATACAGTGTTGCCAATTCATTCACAACTTAAGCCATGATACAAAATTTCTGATTAATGCCGCGTTGTACACTACGACATAGCAATCACAACCCCACTAATAGAAATCAATGAGGAAGGGAGCTAGCTATATAATGAGTACTCATCCGATCACCTCAACTGGTAAACCAGAGAGGGAGAAAAATAAACGATCACGACTCCATAAATGGAGAAGGAAAATAAATGATCATAACCCCATAAATGGAGAAGGAATGATATGATACTGTCATGCTAAGTGTGAACACGAAATCAATTCCAAACATTTTATTCAAATGATTCGTGAGAATCCAATAAATTTCCAAAGTCATAATTTCATTCACAAAATGCAACACAATTCATAATTAACTTCAATTTTCACAAATCACACTAAATCAATTTTTCCATAGTTTCAAACCATTTACAATGCTTTTCAAGCAATAAGTATCTATTCAAACACATTTCCTTATTTAAAAACAATAATATACAAATAGTCATAATTTATTTCAATTGAAAAATTCAAAAGAAATAACTGTTGTGTACAAACCTCTGATAACTGTCTCCTGGTCTTGACTCAGTGTTTCCTTCCCTTTCCCTGAGTCTTTGCTAACTGAGAAACACAATTTGAGGTGTTTCAGTACTCATTTAAACTGTCTCTAACGATAATGCTTGATAATTAATTCACTGAATTCTATTATTTGCTTAGTCAACCTAATATGTTGACCCTCGATGCATTCTAGGTAAATTAGGTTTTAATGTTACTAACATGTCACATTTGATAGCCTTTTAGGGTTGGTACATATTACCAAGTTCATTTCCATGTATCTTGCATTTTCTTGCAATTTGCTGGATTCCGGGATACTAGTTTGACCTAGCCGGACGACCTACTTCCCTCGGTTTTCGAGTTTCGGTCAAAACTACAAACTTGTAGATCTATGTCTTATTGCACGCCAGGAAAAATTTCAGGTCATTCTGAGTTATGTAGACCAAGTTATGATCATTTTACTATTGCTAGTCAAAGTGCATCAAAATTGGTCACTTTAGGTCATTTTAGGTCATTTTAGGTTCGGTCAGTTTTTGGACCGGAACTTGTGCAAGCTGTTTGACTTGCTTATGGTCATTTCTGGGCTTTGGTGTCTTCATAAGACTTGTAGATATATGTCTTAACTATTCATGGTCAAATTTTAGGTCAATTGGACATGTTTTGAGTGAGTTATGGCCAAAATATTAACTGCTGCCCAAATGGTCAATTTTCAAGCCTTATTTGCACTTGTCCGGATTTGGTCACTTTTCAAGTTACCTTACAAGCAAAATTTTGGTAAGCTTTCTTCATGAAAGTTGGCACATTTTGTGCCTAGTTTCACCTCCAATTAGTCTCATACCAATTGGAGCCACACTCTTAAGGTTCTAGGCCCAAAACACAAATTGCCCTATTGCATTTTGTTCATACTCATCAAAGATCACTTTTAACACCTACCAAACTCCACATTCATGCCCATTTCTAGTTTGTACCATAACCTAAACATATTTTACCACATATTGTTGATCATTTTGGCACCTTACAATCACATTCAATATGCACATTATAGTCCAGAATTTACCAACTTCAATTTACACATAATTTAACTACATAACAAGCTCATTTACATGCCTAAACTCAAACCCTTGTACACATATACAATCTGCCATAGCAAGCACCATAATTCAACCATGTAATTTCATAAACCAACCCATGAAATAACATTTTTTTGGTTCACAATGCAAGCTGCCAATTCATACATCACACTCCATTAATTTCCAAGCTTCCAAATTCAAATACATTCACAATATACTTAGTATACATCACCCAATTTATTCCTACACATATAAACACATAATCAACCTTTTAATCTACCATTTACAAGCAAGAATAAACTACCCTCAAGTAGTTTCCATGGCTGCCAAAAATAAACATCTCCCTTAGAACATTAAACTCCAAAATTCTTTTCACAATTCAAGTACCCATAACCTCCTTACTAACTTTAATGAAGAACTAACCAAAAACACAAACTTACCACTTTGGAAACTCTTCAAAATCTCTCCAAAACTTGGTCTTCTTGCTGCCAATCTATTTCCCAAGTGATGTAGACTAAGTTTGATCAAGGAACTTAGGAAGAAATTGGCTTACTTCATGCATGCATGGAGCTTGGCCATGGATGGCCATGGAGGAACTTGAGAGAAAAAGAAGAATTCGGCTGGTTCTGGTTTGAGAGGTTGAAGATGGTAGTTTTAGTCCACTAATGCTTAATATGGGTCCCTTAAGAGGTCACTAGTGGAGCACTAACTTGGTTAAATAAGTCATAAATCTTAATTTCCTTAATTTTGCTCATTTGCCACTAATCTTTTACTATTTACATAATGTATCCCAATTTAATTTTTCATGTCATTTCTAAAGTGTTATATCATTTATTTTTAATGGACATTGAGGTCAAAAGGCAACTCAGAGTGTCAAATGACCATAATGTCCCTGTTTGGGTTGTATTCCCGATTTTTCGGTAAAACTGAGTTTTGTCCGTTTTTCGATTTCTCACTTTTCTTTGTACTAATTAATTAATTTTTCTTTGATATTTCTAACGAAATTTATACTTCAATTGATGTCTCTATAAGTCTTAAAAATGTTTTCCAGGGTTCCCCACAGTCCAGGACTAGTCAACGGTCCACGCCGTGACTTCCCGGTGCGGTCACCCATCGCTAGGGTTCTCAGCTCGCTTAACTTGATTACATTTCTTTGCTATTATTTTTATTTTTTTTTTCTTGTGTTTTCTTTTCTTGCATTTCATTATTTTATGTCTCATCAATCATAACGAAGTGTAGTTCTAGGCATCTTAGCTATCCGAACAACACTGGTCACCGGAACAGTAGAACGCACTACCGAACTTAGGGGTGTTACAATTCTCCCCCCCTTAAAATAAATTTCGTCCACGAAATTTTACCCAATAGCCATCTTACGATAGTCATATGTTTATTTTCTCCTTTCTATACGATCGTATAATCTTCTTTTCCTCAAATTTGTATAAGACTTTTAACAATCTAATACAATGTTTAATTTGTTTGTATAACACCAATCTCCTCTTACTATTGTGCTGTCTAATATTTCGGTTCATGTTCCTTCTTGAATGACCCCTTGCGGTCATGTTAGAATCATTTATCTAGTCATTGGTCCTTTGACCATTCTAGTCCATAGTCTTCCAAACATTCGTAACATTTCTTTGTTATATCTGAACCAATTGTTCGAATTTTTTTTACTTTCATAACTCTTTTTATCTGTCAATATTCTATAACTTACTTCCTTTTGTACTGAACTATAACCTTTCGATATTCTAACTTTTGAGTTTTAGATCCTTAAGTAGGATTTCCAAACTTATTTCTAACAATTAAATTCTGTCCTGGCATAACTATACCAAAACAGACGCCGTTGGCAACCATTCTCATCTAGGTGTACTATCGGGTAGTACGGAGCTCTACACAATAATCTCAAGTTAGTACTGTAATCTGCATCTTACAGTATAAACATCAAGAACATTGCATAGTTACTACGATACATCCCAATAGATCAAATTTTCTGATATTTTATCCTTTTTGAATTTACTGATATCCGAAACTTATTCTGATTACAATATTCATTAACAATTACTAACAGTAACATCTTTGCCCTCATTTAGAGCAAGTCTATTACCACAACTTACTTTTACTTCCTCTTGCCTTACATTAAATAGGCTTGCCGTTTAGCTTTATAATTTATGGTGTGTTAGAAAATACTTGTCATCGATAAACTCTTTCAAAACTAATTTCACTTATTATCACAATCCTTATCCTAAAGGACTAATCACTAATGCATCAAAATTTATTCCCCTATAAAGGAATCACAATAGAACATATAGTTCTAACACTAACATAAAAGTATGCAGACCCCAGGTCAAACAATACATATATATATCTTAGTTACTATTTGAGAAAGTACCAGCAGTAATATCAAAAGTCTAAGCCTCTTCTCTCTGTCGTATAGCGTATAAGCGTACACTCCACCGGAGCATCACCTGCTCGGTGATTCACAAGATCTGACTTCTAGGTGTACTACCCCTACCTCTACCTCTGCCTCTACTAACTGATGGTGAACTCTTTGGGGTAGAAACTTGGGTTGATCCCTTTGGTGTAGTAAATGATCCAGAACGACATGGATTTACACAATCCCTAGCAAAATGACCAATCTCTCCACAATTAAAACATGCTCGTACGGCTCTATAACATACCCCACTATGTGGTTTACCACAAGTTTCACAAAGTCGATCTGACAGCGCATTCCTGGGTTTCTATTGTGTTTGCTGGTGGTTTCTGTCCAAAAGATCTATCTCTAATGGACTTCTTACTACCTCTGCTGTGTCCCCCATAGTTCTTCCTCTTTCCAGTAGGACCACTGGAACTCTGTTCTACTGATTTTCCCTCTTTCTCTGTCTTCTCTGATTTCTTTTTCTTAGGAGCAGCTTCAGACTAAATTCTTTCAAACTTTAGGGCTTGAGAAACAAGTTCAGAGAAGTTAGTATGTTTGAATCCGACTACTTGTAATCTGATACTGGGCTTTACGTCGGTTTCAAATCTCTTACATCTCTCCCTGCTGGTAGCAAGTAGACTTACTGCATAATGGCTTAGGCGGGAAAATTCTCTTTCATACTCAGCCACAGATCTGCTCCCCTGTTTCAGACTTAGGAACTCTTGCAGCTTCTGGTCTACATAAGCATCAGGGACATATTTTTGTCTGAATTCCCTGAGAAAGTCATTCCATGTTAGCACTGCAGGTTCTACTAGACTGTGGGGAATGGTTTTCCACCAGTCATAAGCATCCCCCTGTAGCAAAGATACTGAGTATTGAAATCTGAGCTCCTCTGTGCAGTGCAGTTTCTTGAATACCCTATCCATCCTCTCTAACCACTGTTCTGCCTCTAGAGGATCTACTGTCCCCTTGAACTCTGTAGCCCCATATTTCATCAATTTGTCATCTCAGAGCAGCGTAAGATCGTGGTTGTATCACGGTGTCTCAGATTAGGACTTGAGTAGGCACATTACGCCTATTTGTTGAAACATTACACCATCTCACGAGCAACCGAGCAGAAATCACAGATCATGGGGCTGGTGCTGTTGAACCACTGACATTGTGTAGGGCTGGGGCATCCCCTTGTACCTCAGCCTCTATCGATTGATCGACTGAATGATCACCCTCTTCCATAGTCAATTCGAGGATCTTAGACCTCCCGAACAAATAACATAAGGAGATTTTCTCCCTTTAGTGCATATTTATAATGTAATGCACTGTATGTATCAAACAATGACATTGAGCAGTTGTACTATGGAGAAAGAATATTTAAATTATAGGTGAAAATAGAATTTTAAAAACTTTGCTCTGATACCACTTAACATGTCACACCCTACCCCTCTGTAAGGCATAACATGATCCCGTAGTATACCTAATGAATTACCAACTTCGTCTACTGATAACCCATTAAATACACTACAAGGGATTTTAAAACTTTTCTTACTTCTTTTTACAGTGGTGAGCACTATTTACAAGTGTTAATTTTTTTTGTTTTTGAACTTAAGTGAAAGAGATAACACATTTGAATTATTAGGAATTTCTGTAAAAATTTTAGCGGAGTGCCTCTGTATTTTGAATAAAACAGTTCTCCAGAAAACCTATAAAAGCACTTCAAATATATTCCTCAATCTCAAACTCCAACATAATTCAACACAATATGTTTTTCAACTCAAATCCACAATAATTTTTCAAAGACTGAGATAAAAGAAATACAGTACAAATTTTACAAGCCAAAATAACTCATAATTTATTTTACAACTTCAATGTACAATTTTAATTTACAACTGCTCAAAACCAAGAACAATATATACATACAGTGAACATACATTACAGTACAAAATGCAAAATGTGGTCTACTCAATATACCCGATGATTTCTCGCTGAATGTACTAGCAGCCTAGTCTGCTGCCTTGTCAATTTGTCTACCTGCGACAGCAAGGAAAAGCTATCGTTGAGACAATATCTCAGTGATGCACAACATTAACCAAATACAACTTTAAATCACAATTCATAAATCATATAAATGATGGATACATAAAACCATAGTTAAATTCAAGACAATGAATGTCATAAGGAATTTAACACAATATCACATTAAATCTCAGTAATCAAAACATAGTTAAATTCAAAAGACAGTGAATGTCAATAAGAATTTAAACTCCATTTCACAATATCACAATAAATCTCAATAGTCAAAACATGGTTAAATTCAAAAGACAGTGAATGTCAATAAGAATTTAAACTCCATTTCACAAATTATCAAATCGCATAATAACACAATTTAGTCGAATAATTTAAGAATATAGTGTTGCCAATTCATTCACAACTTAAGCCATGACACAAAATTTCCGATCAATGCCGTGTTGTACACCACGACAAAGCAATCACAACCCCACTAATAGAAATCAATGAGGAAGGGAGCTAGCTATATAATGAGTACTCATCCGATCACCTCAACTGGTAAACTAGAGAGGGAGAAAACTAAACGATCACGACTCCATATATGGAGAAGGAAAATAAACGATCACAACCCCATAAATGGAGAAGGAATGATATGATACTGTCATGCTAAGTGTGAACACGAAATCAATTCCAAACATTTTATTCAAATGATTCGTGAGAATCCAATAAATTTCCAAAGTCATAATTTCATTCACAAAATGGCAACACAATTCATAATTAACTTCAATTTTCACAAATCACACTAAATCAATTTTTCCACAGTTTCAAACCATTTACAATGCTTTTCAAGCAATAAGTATCCATTCAAACACATTTCCATATTTGAAAACAATAATATACAAATAGTCATAATTTATTTCAATTGAAAAATTCAAAAGAAATAACTGTTGTGCAAAAACCTCTGATAAATGTCTCCTGGTCTTGACTCAGTGTTTCCTTCCCTTTCTCTGAGTCTTTGCTAACTGAGAAACACAATTTGAGGTGTTTCAGTACTCATTTAAACTGTCTCTAATGATAATGCTTGATAATTAATTCACTGAATTCTATTATTTGCTTAGTCAACCTAATATGTCAACCCTCGTTGCGTTCTAGGTAAATTAGGTTTTAATGTTACTAACATGTCACATTCGATAGCCTTTTAGGGTTGGTACATATTACCAAGTTCATTTCCATGTATCTTGTATTTTCTTGCAATTTGCTGGATTCTGGGATACTAGTTTGACCTAGCCGGACGACCTACTTCCCTCGATTTTCGGGTTTCGGTCAAAACTACAAACTTGTAGATCTATGTCTTATTGCATGCGAGGAAAAATTTCAGGTCATTCTCAGTTATGTAGACCAACTTATGGCCATTTTACTATTGCTGGTCAAAGTGCATCAAAATTTGTCACTTTAGGTCATTTTAGTTCATTTTATGTTCGGCCAGTTTTTGGACCCGAAATTGTGCAAGCTGTTTGACTTGCTTATGGTCATTTCTGAGCTTTGGTGTCTTCATAAGACTTGTAGATATATGTCTTAACTATTCATGGTCAAAATTTCAGGTCAATTGGACCTGGTTTGAGTGAGTTATGGCTAAAATACTAACTGCTGCCCAAATGGTCAATTTTCAGGCCTTATTTGCACTTATCCGGATTTGGTCACTTTTCAAGTTACCTTACAAGCAGAATTTTGGTAAGCTTTCTTCATGAAAGTTGGCACATTTTGTGCCTAGTTTCACCTCCAATTGGTCTCATATCAATTGGAGCCACACTCTTAAGGTTCTAGGCCCAAAACACAAACTGCCCTATTGCATTTTGTTCATACTCATCAAAGATCACTTTTAACACCTACCAAACTCCACATTCATGCCCATTTCTGGTTTGTATCATAACTTAAACATATTTGCCACATATTGTTGATCATTTTGGCAGCTTATAATCACATTCAATATGCACATTATAGTCTAGAATTTACCAACTTCAATTTACACACAATTTAACTACATAACAAGCTCATTTACATGCCTAAACTCAAACCCTTGTACACATATACAATCTGCCATAGCAAGCACCATAATTCAATCATGTAATTTCATAAACCAACCCATGAAATAACATTTTTTTGGTTCACAATGCAAGCTGCCAATTCATACATCACACTCCATTAATTTCCAAGCTTCCAAATTCAAATACATTCACAATATACTTAGTATACATCACCCAATTTATTCCTACACATATAAACACATAATCAACCTTTTAATCTACCATTTACAAGCAAGAATAAACTACCCTCAAGTAGTTTCCATGGCTGCCAAAAATAAACATCTCCCTTAGAACATTAATGTCACACCCCTGCTTAGTGGGCTCCAGCTCAAGCCCCTCTATGGGTGGCCATCTTGCCGGCGTACCCCTCTAGAGGCCGGCGATGCAACTCAAATCGGTACTGTCCGCTTTGGTGGAGTTCAATCCCTTCGCCCTGCAGAGCTAGGATTCGAACCCATATCACCTCACGGGTTTGCTTCGCCTCTTACCAATTGAGCTGAAATTGGTAAGAGGCGAAGCAAACCCGTGAGGTGATATGGGTTCGAATCCTAGCTCTGCAGGGCGAAGGGATTGAACTCCACCAAAGCGGACAGTACCGATTTGAGTTGCATCGCCGGCCTCTAGAGGGGTACGCCGGCAAGATGGCCACCCATAGAGGGGCTTGAGCTGGGGCCCACTAAGCCGGGGTGTGACAATAAAAAAGGCGCCTTTTTTATTGTCACATCCCGACTTAGCGGGATACCACTAAATGTGACACCCCTTACCCGACTACAGTGTAGCCGAGCAAGTTATGCCACTCAGTATGCCGAGCACGCTATTTTATCTTAATTCATTTTTATTCTTCCTTTTGAATATAACTTGTGAAATATAATTTATTTAAGCCTTTTTTTTTGAAATTATAATTTATTTGAGGTTCCGAAAATTTTAAAGAAAATCCGGCAGAGTACCGGCTACAAATGGAGAAAACCGTTCTTCGGAACCTGTGAAAAACACTTCCTATATTCTTATTCATTCATCTCAACTCCATTTATCAAAATCTCAATATTTTTCAGTTCACATTCATTTCTCAATCATTCATTTCATGTGATAATCATATATATATCACAGATAAACATTCACTTTTTCATTTACAAACACAATTCTCATTTTTTTTATTGTCACACTTAGTTCGATGACTTCTAGAGCCTGGCGATGCAACTCAAATCGGTACTGTCCGCTTTGGTGAAGTTCAATCCCTTCGCCCTACAGAGCTAGGATTCGAACCCATATCACCTCACGGATTTGCTTCGCCTCTTACCAATTGAGCTGCGGTAAGAGGCGAAGCAAATCCGTGAGGTGATATGGGTTCGAATCCTAGCTCTGCAGGGCGAAGGGATTGAACTCCACCAAAGCGGACAGTACCGATTTGAGTTGCATCGCCGGCCTCTAGAGGGGTACGCTGGCAAGATGGCCACCCATAGAGGGGCTTGAGCTGGGGCCCACTAAGTCGGGGTGTGACAATTAAACTCCAAAATTCTTTCCACAATTCAAGTACCCATAACCTCCTTACTAACTTTAATGAAGAACTAACCAAAAACACAAACTTACCACTTTGGAAACTCTTCAAAATCTCTCCAAAACTTGGTCTTCTTGCTGCCAATCTATTGCCCAAGTGATGTAGACTAAGTTTGATGAAGGAACTTAGGAAGAAATTGGCTTACTTCATGCATGCATGGAGCTTGGCCATGGATGGCCATGGAGGAACTTGAGAGAAAAAGAAGAATTCGGCTGGTTCTGGTTTGAGAGGTTGAAGATGGTAGTTTTAGTCCACTAATGCTTAATATGGGTCCCTTAAGAGGTCACTAGTGGAGCACTAACTTGGTTAAATAAGTCATAAATCTTAATTTCCTTAATTTTGCTCATTTGCCACTAATCTTTTACTATTTACATAATGTATCTCAATTTAATTTTTCATGTCATTTCTAAAGTGTTATATCATTTATTTTTAATGGACATTGAGGTCAAAAGGCAACTCGGGTTGTCAAATGACCACAATGCCCCTGTTTGGGTTATATTCCCGATTTTTCGGTAACACCGGGTTTTGTCCATTTTTCGATTTCTCACTTTTCTTTGATATTTCTAATGGCTTTTATACTTCAATTGATGTCTCTATAAGTCTTAAAAATGTTTTCCAGGGTTCCCCGCAGTCCAGGGCTAGTCAACGGTCCACGCCGTGACTTCCCGGTGCGGTCACCCATCGCTAGGGTTCTCAGCTCGCTTAACTTGATTACATTTCTTTGCTATTATTTTTCTTTTGTTTTTCTTGTGTTTTCTTTTCTTGCATTTCATTATTTTATGTCTCATCAATCATAAAGAAGTGTAGTTCTAGGCATCCTAGCTATCCGGACAACACTGGTCACCGGAACAGTAGAACGCACTACTGAACTTAGGGGTGTTACATTAGCACCTTCTTCCACGGTGACACCTTGAGGAACACTTTGTCGCCAACTGCATATTCTATTTCTTTTCTCTTCAGGTCAACATAAGATTTTAGTTTATCTGAGGCAACTTTCAGATTGGCTTTGATTAGCTTTACTTTCTCCTCAGTCTGTTTCACCAAGTCTGGCCCAACCAGTTTATCTTCACCCAATTCAGTCTAGCACATTGGGGTTCTACATTTCCTCCCATACAATGCTTCATACGGGGCTATTTGGATGCTAGCTTGATAGCTATTATTGTATGCAAATTCTGGCAGTGGGAGGTTTCTATCCCAACTTTCCTCAAACTCGATGACACAATTCCTCAGCATATCCTTAAGAACCTAACATACATTTCATGTTATTATTATCATTTCAGTTCAATGTTTATATTAATTCAATTGGTTTCAATGTTTACCTAGATTACTCTTTCTGATTGCCCATCCGTCTGAGGATGGAAAGTTGTGCTAAAGTGGAGTTGTTTACCCAAGGATTCATGCAACTTCTTCAAAAATCAAGATGTAAACCTTGGGTCTCTATCAGATATGATGGAAAGTGGAATTCCAAGTAGTCTAACTATCTCACTGATATACAATTCTGCTAACTTCTCTAGTGAGTAGTCAGTCCTAACTGGCAAAAAGTGTGCTGACTTCATCAATCTATCTACTATCACCCATACTGCATCATGCTTCTTCTGGGTGAGAGGTAGACCACTTACAAAATCCATGGTGACCGGATCCCATTTCCATTTTGGTATGCGTATGGGCTGTAGCAAACCTGATGGAACTTGATGTTCTACCTTGACTTACTGACATGTCAAGCATTTAGTCACATAGTCAGCTATGTCCTTCAGGTCATGATACATTTTTGTACTTCTTGGGTGCATAGCATAAACATTGGTGTGTTCCTTTTTTAGAATACTGGCTTTCAATTTCTCATCATTTGGTACACACACTCTTCCTTTGTAGTGCAGATACCCATCTGCTTTCACCTCATAGTTAGTTTCCTTCCCTTATGAGATTTTACTCATAATAGCCATTAACTTCTCATCTACCTTCTGCCCATCTAAAATCTACTATAGCAGGCTTGGCCTCACTTGCAACTCAGCCAAAATAGCTCCATCTCGAGCCAAGGATAGATAGGCATTCAATGATCTCAAAGCTGAGATGAATTTTTTGCTCAAAGAATTTGCAACTACATTTGCCTTTCTAGGATGATAGTCAATCACATAATCATAGTCCTTCAGGTACTCAATCCATTGCCTCTGTCTAAGGTTGACCTCCTTCTAGGTTGGCAAATATTTTAGACTTTTATTGTATGTGTAATTTCACCATACAAGTAGTGGCTCCATATCTTTAGTGCGAAGATAATTGCTGCAAGTTCTAAATCATGGGTAGGGTAATTCTGTTCATGTGCCCTCAGCTGCTTGGAAGCATAGGCGACCACCTTCTCCTCTTGCATCAATACACACCCTAACCCATTATGAGAGGCATCACTATAGACCACAAAGTCCTTTCCTAACACTGGCTGTGTTAACATTGGTGCCTCTATCAATATAGCCTTCAACTTCTTAAAACTGGCCTGACACTTGTCATTCCAGTCAAATCTGACATTCTTGTATAACAACTTGGTCATTGGGGCAGCTATTAAAGAAAATCCCTTTACAAATCTTCTGTAATACCCAGCTAGCCCCAAGAAACTTTTGACCTTAGTTGTATTTCTGGGAGGCTTCTAGTCCATCACTACTTTTATCTTCTTGGGATCCACCCTAATCTCATCAGCTGACACTATGTGTCCAAGGAATGCAATCTCACTCAACTAGAAATCACACTTGGACAACTTAGCATATAGCTTCTTTTCTCTCAGGGTTTGCAAAACAATCCTCAAAGGTTCATCATGTTTTTCCCTGGTCTTGGAATACACCAAAATATCATCAATAAAGACCACTACAAACCGATCTAGATATGGATGGAAGATACGGTTCATAAGGTCCATGAATGCTGCTGGTGCATTTGTTAGGCCAAAAGGCATCACCATGAACTCATAATGCCCATAGCGGGTCCTGAATGCAGTCTTTGGCATATCTGCATCCTTCACCCTCAGCTAATGATTACCTAATCTGAGATCAATTTTAGAAAATACTCCTGCTTCCTTCAACTGATCAAACAGATCATCAATTCTAGGCAACAGATACTTGTTCTTCACAGTCACTTTATTCAATTATCGGTAATCGATGCATAACCTCAAAGTACCATCCTTCTTCTCTACAAACAGCACTGGAGCTCCCCATGGTGACACACTGGGGCGTATGAACCCCTTATCTAGTAACTCCTGCAACTAGATTTTCAACTCCTTTAACTCAGTAGGTGCTATCCTATAAGGAGCAATAGAGATTGGTGCTGTACCCAGCAGTATCTCAATAGCAAATTTGACTTCCCTTTCTAGTGGCAAGCCAGGCAATTCTTCAGGGAACACATCTGGGAAGTCTCTTACTGTGGGTATGTCACACAGATCTGGCTTAGCCTACCTAGTATCCACCACATGTGCTAGGTAGGCTTCACATCCTTTTTTTATCAGTTTTCTTGCAACTGTGGCAGAGATGACATTGGACAAGAAATTTGTCATTTCACCCATAACTGTGATCTCATTACCCTCAGGAGTTTTCAGGGAAATCCTCTTTAATTTACAATCAACCATTGCTTGATGACATGACAACCAGTCTATTCCCAAAATCATGTCAAACTCATGAAAAGGCAATTCAATCAAGTCTGCCAAGAATTCATAACCCTAAATCCTTAATGGGCAACCCTTATACACTTTGTTCACCACCACACTGTGGCCCAATGGATTAGTGACCAAAATATCTTGGTCACTCTCCCCTACTAGTATCCCCTTTTCTACGGGTAGGTTGATGCAGATGTATGAATGAGTGGATCCTGGATCCACCAATGCATACATAGATGTGTTGTAGAGGGATAATGTACCCCTGATAACATTTGGGGCATCTTGCTCTTCCTGAGCTCTCATGGCATAGGCTCTGGCAGGTGCTTTAGCCTCTGGCCTGTCAGCTGGCACAGATGTAGGTCTCTATGATGGACCAACTGCCTCAGATTTATTGAACTTCCTACCCCTTTGAGGTGCAGGGGCAGGCTTATCTGCTTGTGCTGGAGCAGTTGTGGCAGTTCTACATAGACAGTTCCTTAATTGATGCTCTATCGACCCATACCTTAGGCAGGCACCCGTCACTCTCCAACACTCCCCCCTATGCCACTTCAGGCTATGTGGACAAGCAGAAGACACAGGGGCTGGTCCTCTGAACACCGTTCCTAGAGAGCTGCCCATTGATAGTGTGGACTGGCCTCTCCTAAATGTAAACTGTGGTATAGGCCCCTGGGACTGACCCTGACCTTGACGCTGACCTGAACTCTGAGCAGGTGGACCTCTGAACTTCTTTCTTAGTGCAGGAGATGAGCTAGACTGACCGGGACCCCTCTTCTGCTATTTCTCTCTTCTGGTCTGCTCACTTATTCTGACTTTCTCAACTTTTACTGCAGCTTCGACTAACTTGATAAAGTCTGTGATTCCCAAGGTAGTGATCATTATCTTTATGTTGTCATTTAGCCCCTCTTTAAATCTTTTACACCTCTCAGCCTCATTAGGGACTATTTCCCTTCCATAACGGCTTAATCTAACAAATTCTTTTTCATACTCTGCCACTGTTAGCTGTCTCTACCTCAGGTTAATGAATTCTCTTCTTCTCTCTTTCAGATTACACTACCCACATACTTCTTTTTGAACTCTGAGAGGAAGAAGTTCCAGGTTATTTGTTCTGGCTACACTTCACTGGACATTGTATCCCACCATTGATATGCATCATCTTGCAATAGAGATATAGCAGCTTCTAAGTTTTGCTCTGGAGTGCAGTGGAGTTGTTTTAAAACCCTTCCTGTTCTGTTCAACCAGTTCTCAGATGCAACAGAATCATCTTCTCTCTTGCCAAAAAAATCCACTGCTCCAAATTTCATAGTTTTTCTAAATGGAATTTTTGCTATGGAGGTGGTGGTGGTGGCATTACCCTTGCCATTTATCTGAAAAATTTGGCCATTTATTGAAATATGGCCTGTGCAGGCTCTGCTGGTGCTGGTGGAGCAGGTTCTCCCCTGCCCCTAGTCTCAGCTGCTGCAGGTGGAGCATGACTCTCCACTTCCTCCTCAACTACCCTCTGAGACGTGGGGTCCATATCCTAGTCAAAATAAGAAAACCAAACAGATCTGTATTAGTGTCACCTTGACTCTTACAAATGCAATGCATGGTATGGACTCGATCTAGACCCATAAATGCCTAAACTGTGCTCTAATACCACTAAATGTGACACCCCTTACCCGTCTGCAGTGCAGCCAAGTAAGATATGCCACACAGTGTACCGGAACACAATATTTTATCTCAATTATTTTTATCCTTCCTTGTTTTATTTCTTTATGGTGATGAGATGCAATTGGTGAAATTTAACTCATTTAGGTTATTTATTGAAATTATAAATTCATTTGAGGTTCTGCAAATTTTATAGAAAATCCGGCAGAGTATCGGCTAAAAATGGAGAAAACATTTCTTCGGAACCTGTGAAAAAAAACTTTCTATACATTTTCAATCATTCCCAAACTCCATTATATCAACAAAATCTCAATATTTCTCAACAATTTCTCAGAAATTCTTCTCTTTCTCATTCATTCATTTCACATGATAATCATGTACAAATCATAAATAAATACTCAATTTTCATTTATAAGCACAAATTACAAATATTTACATTAATACCAAAATATATTGCATGAGTCTCAACTATAGATGAGAAAAATAAAAGTTTAATTACAACATATAAACAGTACAAAATACCAAAATGTGACCTAATGTCCTACCAGTGCACTGAAGTCTGTGAGGTGACACGGATACTATGCAAGACTGTGAACGGCCTCACTCAGTCTGTGATCTACTGGGCTCTCTGTTAGTCTCTCTAGAACCTACGTGTGGTAAAAAGCAACGCGCTAAGCAACAATGCTTACTAGTGCCAATAATAAAATAAAAAGAATTAAAAGAAAATAAATATGCAGTGTATATATTAATCTCTCATACAGACAAATTTTTTGTAATTATTTGTGGTCTATTTATTTGGCACTTGTTATATCAATTATTTCATTAAATTTATCAACTTCCATTTCTGGTTGCCCAAGTAACCTATACTGGATGACTGGACTGGATAAACGGGTAAAATGGCACTGGGTACCAAGTACCTCAAGCCGTCACACCATCGGTCACATATGTATCTCCCGGTGTGCAACAGAACAACTAATAAGCTGTAATAGTTTTTAGGCACAAGGCCAAGTATCACCATAATATCAGAATGGCTAAAATCTATAAAATCATAGAATGGCATAATGTCATGTGCAGTACTGCTAACTGAACCCTATTGGCATGCCAACCTATCCAAAACAATCTTACTAGGTGTACTAGGGCATATTACAAAGTTATTGATTGAATTTTTATACTTTACATGTAAGCTTACTATTCATTTTACTATTTAGGTCAAATTATTGACTTTGCAATGCATAATAGCTACATGAGTCCTAATCACATAAATTTACACATTTTGGTTCTCAAAAGTGTTAGCATTAGTTGCCAATCCATACTTCTAACCAATGGAGAATAAATCAGAAATTTCAGTTTGGGGTGCTAGAGTTCACTATTTCATTAGGCCATTCCATAGTGAGAATTTGGCCAAATGTTCTTCATCAATGTTGCTTCTTATTGTGTCTAGTTACATTTCACTTTTTGAATCACTCCATTTGGAGTTTTGTAGCTCAAGTTATGGCCTAAATACCATAATTGGCTGGATTGCAATTTTTCCAGAATTTCTGGGCAGAATCAATTTTGCAGTTTTTGTACACTGATTGCAGGTGAGTTTTTAGACATGTTATGGTCAAAAATTTGGGTTTCTTTTCTTCAAGAAAGTTGTAGGGCTATATCTCAGATTTCTATCAGTATAAAATTCAAGTCAATTGGACCTTTCTACACTGAGTTATGACCAAATGAATGAACACTGTTCATTTAGTCATTTTCCAGGGACTGCATATTGGTCACCTAGATTAGGTCAATTTTTAGAGCCATTTAGGTTGATTTTCTGGGCAGGGTTCCTTCACCAAAATTGTGGCATTACGTATCTAGTTTCACCTTCAATTGGCCTTGCACCAATTGGAGCTACATAAGTTCAGTTAAGGCTCTCCAAACACACTGGACTCCAAGAGTCCAAACTGTAGCACACAAGGCAGCCTACCCTTTCCAACATTCAATGACTCAATTCACTTCATACTAAGTTTAAAACTTACCAAATGGTCACTAATTGACCATTAAAATGTTCCTACGCCATTATAGGAGCAAAACCTCAATTTGGTCATGTAACACCCCTCACCCATCTGCAGTATAGCCAAGCAAGGTGTGCCGCATGAAGTGCCAGAGCACCCGATTTTATCTGATTTCATTACAGTTCTTGATTTACTTGTTCAAAAACTTTATCTAAGGTTTAGGCTATTTTTACTATTTATCAAAATCTAGCTAATTTGAAAATTTCAAAAATTTGAATGATAATCCGGCAGAGTGTCGGCTGTAATTTGGACTAACAGTTCTTTTGAACCTACCAAAAACAAATTCAATATGTACTCAAATTAACTTAGATTATCTCAAAGCATTCTCAATAGTTTCTCAAACTCAGATTCAGTCTCAAAATTTTTCAAACTCAGATTCAGTCTCAAAATTTCTCAAACTCAATCTCATTTAGAATCATTATGATTAGATAATCAACTCAGATATCAGAATTCTTATATTTCATTAACTTATATAATTTTCCAATTAAGTACATAAATTTATCAAGTGTAGGATATACAAATGAAATTACAGTTACTAATTCACATTATAATATAAGCAGTAATTATAATGTACAGATTAGAAAACATGCTTAAAATGAGCCCTATCTACATGCATTGCTGAGGAGGTGACAACCTTGAATTCTTCTGACACTTCTGTAGATCTAGACTCCAAAATCTCAGTCGAAGTACCTGCGTGAGGAAACAATTCCATCACGCTAAGCATTTCAGCTTAGTGGAGCAATAATATAACAAGAAATAATATATACAAATAAAGAAAGAAATAAATCATAATTCGGATATCCAGGGATCAATTATTCTAACTGTATTATATTTTAAGTCTCTACGGTTTTGCAAATTGTATTTTTGTTATGTTTCTATTGCTAATCTCTTTTACTCATTTCATTCAATGCTTGATTTAGTTATATTGAAATTTCCGTATACTTAACTTAACTTAGCTGCCTGAATTGAATAATGTTTTAATTGACTGCCCGTGTAGCCTATACACTGATCAGACTGGATAAACGGATATACTAGCACTGGGTACTTAGTACCTCAGGCCGTCACACCATCGGTCACAAAGTATATCCCGGTGGGCAAACAGTGTGGCTAAAAAGTCATATAATCATTCAGTCATTAAGTCGAGTATAATGACACAATCCGTATAGCCATAGGCTATTAAAATCATAGTATGACATAATAAGCCAGAAAACATAGTACGGCGTGAAGCCATTTACAGAATAGTTATCAGAATCCTATTGGCATGCCAACCTATCCAAACTAGTCAACTAGGCAAACTAGGGCATAGTACAAGATTAAATATTTATTTTTAGGGTTTACTGGTCATTATACAATTCACTGGTCAATGAAAATGTTGACCTTTTCATACATCATGCATAAGTCGATTCTAGTATCAAAATATCACAATTCGCATTTCAATATGCTGCCAGTATAGTGCAATTTACAATTCTCACAAGTTGGCATTTATTGCTAAATTATTTCTATGCTTCATTGCATATTATTGTCAATTTTTCAATTTTAGTGTGCTAGATTGATCTAGCTAAATGTCCTGTTTCCATTGGTTTTTAACTTCTGGTCAAGGAAGTAAATTTGTAGCTGTGAACTTTTAGCACAGATTTCAGGTCATTATGAGTTGTATAGACCAAGATATGATCAATTTACTAAAGCTGGATGATAAGTCATAATTTATTAATTTTACTCCCATCACATTTAGTGTTTTTAATGTATCTTTATGTCTAATTCAGTTGATTAAAGTATAGTTATCTATTAGGCATATGTTTAGAGAGTTGTTGAAATAATTGTGTTAAATGGAGAAATTTGACTCTTGCTGTATTTTTCAGGGTTTTGGTGAAGTTCCAAAGCAATATAGTGTGGAAGGAAGCTTGGAAAGGTCGAAGGATTGAGAAACGTGGATGATACGAAGTACATGGGCCATGTAACTTGACCCGTGTAAATCTTAGAGACCTGTGTAACATTTTGACTGAAGAAATCTAGAGAACCAAGGAAGAAACAAAGTACATGGGCCATGTAAATTGACCCGTATAAATCCTGGAGACTCGTGTAACTTTCTGTGCCCATGCAAAATATGCCCACTTAGCTCCAGTAAGTTACACGGCCCTGGGTCGTGTAGTGATACACGGGCCGTGTATCCGTCGACAGTCAGATTCCTAATTTTGCTCCAGTTGCAGTTTTTGACAGAAGACTCTAAAAGGACTTAACCCTATACCATTTATTATAAATAGAAAAGATAGCAGCCGACTTAGGGAGCATCCGGAGAGATGCCTCCAAAAACTATTCAGTAGCCTCTCCATTCATCTTTTAGAAATCTTTTTTATTTTTCTATAAGCCATGAGTGGCTAAGCTTTTAATTCAGTTTAAGGGATTCAAGTTCTTTTGCTTGATTTGTGAGACTAGGTTCTTAATTTAATTTATGTCTTTTTGAATATCTATTGTTTTCTGACTTATTTGTCTTTGATCTATTGAATGATTTGCTAAAAAGGCCTATTAGTTGATTGTTTGATGACATCAATTGCTAGTGCATCTTCATAATCCGTAATTATTGTGTACGATTGAACATAACTAGCAATTAGGTTTTATTGATTATGATCCGAGTTTTCGATAATAGCCTAAGAAAACAATAGGGTGGATTAAATGATTTATGCTTCATAAATTATTGTTCAGCTTAACTACTTCCTTTTCTTAAAGTAGTTATTAATTTGATGAGGATTGTTTAATACCAACTCAGTTAATAATTAGAGTCAATGAGAGTGCTGGGCTCGAATTGATGAGTATAGGGAAGTCAACGGTTTACCTCGTTGTTTGGTAAATCTACGTTAGGTATTCAATAAGAGATAATTGTACTTCTTTTATCTATGATCAAATCAATGCATTGGAATGAGAATTAACTTGGAATGAAGTTTGTTTAAATTGAGATTTTCATATTTAGTTCTTGAATTTCTGATTTCTTCTGATTTTGTGTTACAAAACCCCCCAATCTTTGTCTCTTCGATTTCCTATTACACAAATGCACAAAAATCCAATAATTCAGTCTCTAGGGTTCGACCTGGATTTACCATTTGCTACTGAAAATATTTTATAGTTGGTAATTTTAGTTAATTTAATTTCTGATGGATTCGACACCCATCACTGGACATATTGCATTTTCGATGCAACTTTAGGTCATTTTTAGGTCAAGTTCAATTCTGGCAGATTTGGTACCCTTACTTGGGCAATCAATTTGTCTTGGTTCTAGTCATTTCTAGGCTTTGGTGTCTTCATAAGAGTTGTAGCACTATGTCA
The DNA here is from genome assembly GCF_030052815.1 of Hevea brasiliensis. Taxonomy (NCBI): domain Eukaryota; kingdom Viridiplantae; phylum Streptophyta; class Magnoliopsida; order Malpighiales; family Euphorbiaceae; genus Hevea; species Hevea brasiliensis. Next base: position 25,916,025 of record NC_079503.1, read on the forward strand.
AATCTTTCCATTGATATAAATTTTAGGTCATTTGGACCTATTTTGAGTAAGTTATGGTCAAATGAGTGACTACTATTCATATGGTCAAATTCTGGGTTGCAATAGTTCTGGAAAATTTTGATACCTCAATTTGTGCAAGCAATTTGACTTAGTAAATGACATTTCTGGGTTCTGTGATCTTCACCAAAGTTGTAGCTCTATGTCTAAGCTTTCCAACGGTATAAATTTCAGGTCATTTGGAGTTGTGTAGACCACGATATGGTCATTTTACTATGGCTGGTCAAGTTACACTTATATTGCACTATTAGGTCATTTTTAAGTTAAAGTCAATTCGGCCAGTTTTTGCAACCTAACTTGGGCAATCAATTTGACTTGCTTAATGGCATTTCTGGGTTTGGTGGTCTCTAACAAAGTTGTAACCCTATGTCTAAGCTTTCCAATGATATAAATTTCAGGTCATTTGGACCTATTTTGAGTGAGTTATGGCCAATTGAATGGCTACTGTTCATATGGTCAAATTCAGGATTTGGAAAGTTGCAATTTTGGATTTGGTCATTTTTAAGGTCAGTTTCTAAGCAGAATATTGGCAACATTTCTACATAAAAGTTTGCCTATTTTATGTCTAGTTTTGCCTCCAATCGGCCTCATACCAATTGGGTTCACAATTTTGCACTTATAACCTAATTTAGGTACTGCCAATAATGCACAACCTACACATGAAAATCACACTCCCAATTCGATAATTCTCCTCCTCCCAATACTTCAAGATTTATTCATGGCACTTCTATATATATTCAACACAATTCTAGCAAAGAAATTTTGGGTAGAATACATCAAGAGTTCAAGGCACACAATGCACCATTAGTGTTCAACATCTAATTCAACCCAAGTTCAATATACATCAACACTTAACTTACACATACTCTTCCATATCAATTTCACCTACTGCCCCCAGTTCAATACCATCATAATTCATCAATAATTTCATAAAATCATACGCAATTTCATGAGTTTAAGGGCTGCCAACAATGGCAGTTTGCTAAGGTATTAAATTCCCTTTTCAAACCCCTAAATTGAACACTAACACTAACATACACATAAAATTTACTTGCTAGCACTTCTAATTACTTCATTTAACATCAATTCCCATTAATTTCATGTGGATAAATGATCACCATGGTTGCCAAATTTATGGTTTTCCAAAACTCAATCATTTTTTCAATTTTTCTTAACCATTTAACTTATCAACCTCAACACAACTTTTACTTAAGAAAATTAAGGAAACTAGCACTAACCTTGTTTTGAGCTTGACAAATCCTTGGAATTTCTCTTCCTTTTTGCTACCCACATACTACCCTTGGTGTAAGGATCATTTTTTATGAAGGGAGCTTTAAGAAATAATGGCTTGAATAAGAGGAAATGAAGCTGTGCTTGGAACTCATCCATGGAGGATTTGTGAGAAATGAATTCGGCCAAGAAGAAATCAAGAGGAAGAAGATGATCCAAATGGCTAATTAGTGTCCTCATGTACCTTATATAGTGCCACCTAACCCCACTAAGTATAATTAAGTCATTATAACAACCAAATTTTAGAAATTCTAATTGTACCCCCATATTTCCTCTAAATTACATTATATATTTAATTTCTTATTTCCATGAAATTTTAATATTTAATACTACTCATTTTTAATGGACATTTAGGTCAAAAGTTCACTCTAGGTGTCAAATGACCAAAATGCCCCCTCTTCGAGTCAAATTCGGACTTTTTCGATGCTACTGATTTACTCCTTGTACCGCCGATTCCTTAAATTTTTGTTTTTGTTTATATTGACTTACTAAATTTTCCTTGACATTTTCAATGTGAATTACACCTCTGTAGACCTTTAATTTAGTTCCGAAAATATTTCCCGGGGTCTCCCGTGGTCCAAGGCTAGTCAACGGCCTTTGCCGTAACTTCCCGATGTGGTCACCCATCGCTACGGGTTCAACTTGTTTAACTTAGTCACATTTTTATCTCTTTTATTTTTCCTTAATTTTTCTCATCACATATTTCATTATTTTATACTTCCTCTGTAACAACCCTATTTGTGTAGCGTAGTATATTTTACTGTTCCGGTGACCGGAGTCGGTCCGGACAATGAAGGGGATTAGAACCACACTTAAGACAACTAGATAAGCTATAAACACAAATAATTAGTAATTTCCAATTAGTTAAGTATAAACAAGAAAAACAGAACATAAGAAGTTAAACGAGCTGAGAGTCACAGCGACGGGTGACCTTCTCGAGAATGACTGCGAAGTCATTTCAAACTCAAATTTCAAATCGTAAAATGTGATGCCGCGGTCCTTAGGACCCTTATGAACACAGTGGAAAAGAGAAAATCACGAAAAAGAACTGTTAAGTCAGTCAAATAATTAGGTCAGGGAGTCAGAAGAAATATTGAATTATTTGCAAACCGGGATGAACCGGCAAGGGGCAATTTGGTCAATTGACCCCGAGAGCTAACTCCTGACCTAACTTTCAAATAAAATTGGAGAAAAAAAATTACAGAGTCGGGAATTAAATTAAAAAACTAATTAAAAAAAGGAAAATGAAAAAGGTATGGGGAGATGACATCATGCATGACATCATGCATGATGCCATAAAGAATATAATTAATAAATTTACTTAAATTGATTTTTGGTCTTCTTAAGACATAAAAGAAAAGAAAAGAAAAGAAAAGAAAAAAATAAAGTCATCTTCATCTTCTCCCAAAAACGTGAACCATCTCACTCTCCCTCTCCCACACCAAAACCTCCATTAAAGCTCAATTTTGAGCTTGCATATTATAAGATTTCACCATAGAAAAGTAAGCCACCATAGTTAAAGGTTGTCTAGGCAACTTGAAAAGAAGTTTGAGCAAGGAAAGAAAAGAGGAAAAGGAAGGAATTGAGGAAGATTGGATATCAAAGTTAAGGTAAACACATCAATTTGAAAGTTTGAGATTATTTATTGTGTTTTTAGTTTGAATTACTTGTAAATAAACTTAAAATTAAAAAAAATATGTGCGAGGGACTAAACTGAAATTCGTCCAGCAGGGAGGGGAGAGTGATTTGCATGAGTTTGATTGAGTTAAACATGTTAAGATGCTTGAATGAGTTGAAAGATTGTGTTTATATGCTTTGAATTAGTTAATTGCAATGGATTAGAGTGTTTAGGGTTTGAGACCTAGGGTTTTGAGGAAAAAATTTGGAGAAATTTGTAAATGGTGTCTTTGACCTAATGTGCAGTGAAAAATGGTCATTTATGACCAAATGAGGTGTGTTAGAAGTGTTGGAATTAAAAGCCAATTCGGATTGGATAAGGTCCTGTGCTGGCAGCATGACCAAAATCTCCTTTGAGGGACTAAAAATGAAATTTTACAAGTCCAATAGATATGGGACCAATTGGGGATGAAAATAGGCACTAAATGACACAATTTTCATTTAGGAAGCATGCCCAAAAAGTGACTAAAACCTAGTGAACAAAGTGACCAAAGTTGGAAAATTGCAGGCTGCCCTGTATAAACTGACCAAATGAACAGTATTTGTTCATTTGGTCATAACTCGAGCTAGGCAGGTCAAAGTGACCTGAAATTTTACCAGTGGTTAGATGAGATATAGATCTAAAACTTTCATGAAGAAAAGAAACACAAATTATGCCATTAACCAAATCAAATTACTGAGCAAAGTTGGTTCATTGAATCTGTAGACTGCAGATTTGCCATTTAAACAGTAAAATTTCAATGGGTATAACTCTCTCTAGAAAACTCTGATTTAGGTGATTCTTGAACCGATGGAAACCTAAGACATAGTAGAACATTTCATATGAAGAAAATCAGACCAAATTAGGGACTTAACTTGATCAAATTGCTGAACAAATTTGCAACAAGTCTGCAGAACCAAATTCTGCAGCATGAACAGTAAACGTAATTTGCTTATAACTTGAGCTACAAAACTTCAATTGGAGTGATTCAAAAATGAGAATAAACTTAAGACAATAGGGAACATTTTCTATGAAGGAAGTTTTGCTAAATTCCAACAGTAAAATGACCAATGGAACAGTGCAACCTAGACGCCAAAAACTAAAAATTGACAATTTTGCCTAAAAGACTTAAGTGTTGAGAAAATGACCAAAACTAACAAGTTTGGTGACCAAAATGTGGTATGTGGGTGAAGTTAGAATTCCCATACCTATTAAGCCTTAGAAAGTCAACAATTTGACTTGAATAGTATAATGAATAGTAACTCCGAAATGAAAATTTTAAGAACATCGAGTTAAGCGCGTTAGAGCTAGGCAAAAGTGAAGCTAAATTTATTTTGGATTTATTTTAAGTTCTAGTACTGAAACATTGTAAAACTATGTGTTTCAGTGGAAAAGAACACCGGGAAAGAACCCGAGGAATCGAGTCAAGGCCGATAGGTGACTCGCATTAGGTTTGTGCACAAAAATTTATAAATTATAGTTTGACAATGAAAATTGATTTGTTATACATTGTGAATATGTTTTATTCATTATGAATTTCGAGAATGTTGTGTTGCCTATTTTACAATGGAAATTTGAAATGAAAATTATTTATTGATTTACATGAAATATTTGAACAATATGGTTTTAAATTTAGTTATGGCTTTGAAAATCTTATTTGAAAAATAGTGTGTTGCCTACTTTGTAAATGAAAAGTTTAGAGTGAAATATGATTTATGAATTGTATAAAATATTTGAATAACTTGATTTAAATTGTTTTAGTTCACACTTGGCATGACAATATTAATATGTTCCTCCTCCCCTTGTGGGGGGAGTATGATATTTGATCAGTTTCCTCCCTCTCTGGCTTCCCAGTCTGAGGGGTGAGTGTGGATGAGTACTCATTAGCCAGCTAGCCACCTCCCTCATTGATTTTGATTAGTGAGAGTGTTTGCCTTGTCGTGATGTACACACGGCATGTTCGGAAATTTTGTGTCATGGCCTAAGTTGTATTGTTGTTTGGCAACACTATGTTTATTAAATTGTTTGATTAAATTTTGTGTTGTATAAAGCTTTGAAAATTATGATTTGTTATAAATGTGATTTCAAAAATTATGAAATGCGATTATGAGATTTTTTAATTATAATTTGTCCATAAATATTTTATATTATGCATTTTATACTTTATTGTGTACCACTAAGTATCTTTATACTCAGCGATAGCTTTAACTTGCTGTCGCAGATAGAGAAAAGGACATAGCAGTAGAGTGAGCTGCTACGGTCAGAGAGGAGCACGGTTGAAGAAATTCTGTACGGGTATTGTCTATACCCTGGTAGTTAGTTTGATGTAAATATGATAGTATGCATATGTATCTCTGTAGTTTGAGCAGTTGTAGATAAAATTGTAATAATATTATTTTGAGATTTTGCGTCTGTAAATTAACTTATGAATGTAAATTAATTATTTGAAATGTAATGTGCATGAGTTATGAAATGTTTTGAGTTATTAATTGTTGAATTAAAATTTGGATTTTGAGTTGAAGTGTTGCCATTGTTGTTGATTTGAATTTTGGTGGTGCAAATGAAGTTGTGATTGAGAAATATATTGGGAGTGTTTTTATTTTCAGGTTTTGAAGAACTGTTTTCTCAAAATATAGACGGCACTCTGCCAAAATTTTATAAAAATTGCGGAGATTTAAAATATCCAAAAATTTAATTTATGTTTGGACTTTAAATAAAGGTTTTTAAAATTTGAAAAAAATTTTACCCACCAATTTCAAAATGAACGAAAATTGTTTTAAAATCCCTTATAGTATATTTAATGGGTTACCAGTAGGTGAAGTACGGCAATTCATTAGGTATACTACGGGAACATGTTACATCTTACAAGGAGTAGGGTGTGACATGTTTAGTGGTATCAGAGCAAAGGTTTTAAATAAATTTTTAACTGTGAATTTGCAATATTTTGTTGGTAAATACAACTGCTCAAATGTTTGATATATATGACATATTTACATCATGAATATGCACTAACAGAGGTCAACCTCCTTGTGTTTGTTATCAGAGAGTAGAAAATTTTTGGAAAATGGAATGGAAGAGGGAGATCATTCCGTAGAGCAATCTGTTGAGGCTAAGGCCCAAGGAGAAGTCCCAGTACTCCAGAATGTGAGTGGGTCAGCCACTCTAGCTCCCCCTCAAGCACCGTAGTTCCCTGCTCAGTTTGCAAGCAGATGGCTGTGTTCTTTCAACAAATGGCGGGGAATGTGCCGCCTCAAGCACAGACACAAGCATAGGTAGCACAACCACAGTCACCGGCTCGACAATATGAGAAGTTAATGAAATTTGGGGCTATAGAATTCAAAGGAACAGTGGATCCACTGGAAGCAGAACAGTGGTTAGAGAGGATGGAGCGGGTTTTCAGAAAATTATAGTGTGCTGAAGAGTTGAAATTTGAATATTCAGTATCACTTCTGCACGGAGATGCATATGAGTGGTGGAAGACCATCCCCTACAGTCTGGTAGAGCCACCAGTCCTCACATGGGTAGACTTTTTAAGGGAATTTCGACAAAAGTGGGTCCCCGATACTTATGTAGACATGAAGCTGCAAGAGTTTTTAAGTTTAAAGCAAGGGGATAGAACTGTAGCAGAGTATGAGCGGGACTTTTCAAGGCTAAGCCATTATGCTGGAAGCTTAGTCTCCACCCCCAGAGATAGATGTAAGAGGTTTGAGGCTGGGTTAAGGCCTAGCTTGAGAATGTAAGTGGTAGGATTCAGACACCAGAGTTTTTCTGAATTGATTTCACAAGCCCTGGAACTGGAAAGGATAGAATCAGCATGGGCAGTGAAAAAGAGTACACAAGAGAAAGAGAAAACTGAAAAGGTTGCTGGCCAAGCTACTGATAGTGGCTCTGGGAAAAGAAAACATTTTGGAGGGTCTAGCTCACGCCAATCAGGTAGAGGTAGATCTTCTGGACAGAAACCATCCCAATCCGATCAGCAAACTCAATAGACACGCAGAAAAACATTGTCGGATCGACTTTGTGAGACTTGTAGTAAACCACATAGTGGATTATGTTATAGAGCTATAGGAGCATGTTTTAATTGTGGAGGGACTGGTCATTTTGCTAAGGATTGCGTAAGTCCATGCCATTATGGATCATTTACCACGTCAAAAGGATCAGCTCAAGTTTCTACCCCGAAGAGTTCACCAGCAGTTGGTAGAGGCGAAGGCAGAGGTAGGGGTAGTACACCTGGAAGTCATAGTACTATGAATCAGCCAAGACAAGGTGATGCTCCAGTGAGAGTATACACTATGTGACAGAGGAATGAGGATGAGACTTTTGACATGGTTGCTGGTATTTCCTTGATTCTTAACTAAGATATGCATATGTGTTGAAAAAAAATTTTTTTTTTTGATATGTTAGTGACTAGTTTTTTTAAAATTAAACTTGGAAGAGTTTGTCAGTGAAAAGTATTTGCTAGTACACAAGAATTTGCAAAGTTAATTAGTAAGCCTAATTAGGTAAGGCAAGAGAACCTAAAAGTAAGTTATAGTAATATAGCTACCTTAGATGCGGGCAAATGTATTACTGCTGATAGATGTCAGTGGGTATCATAATTAAAATGAGTTTAAGATATTAGTGGATTTAAAAGAAATAAGATATAGGGAAGTTTGTTCTATTGGGATGTATCGTAGTAACTATGCAATATTCTTGATGTTTGTGCTCTAAGCTGCATATTACAGTACTGACTTGGGATTTATTATGTAGAGCTATGTACTACCCAATAGTACACAAGAATAAGAATAGTTGCAAACGGCATCTATTTTGGTACAGTTATTATCAGATAAAGTTTTCTTATTGGAAAGGAGTTTGAAAATCCTAACCTTGGATTTAAAACTCTAAAGTTAGAATATTGAAAGGTTATAGTTAAGTACAAAAGAAAGTAATGATTACACATCAGTTCAAAATAAGCTATAGAATATCGATAAAAAGAAAGAAATAAATAAATAGAACAGTAAGAAATGAGAAAAGCACTAGATGAGGAATTGCCGCCAAGGCAAGCAACTTACTTAAGACACGTGATGATATCTTGAACTATTTTATCAAGAAAGAAATAAATTAAACCAAAGCAAACAAGATAGTGCAAAATAGCACATAAGCCTTAGTCATAAATGGAGTAGTAAGATAATGGTTATGGACCTATGGCCAAGAAAGAAACGACCATAAAAGAAAATAATTGCTAAAACAATAGCAAGAAAAGAGTAAAACTAAATTCTCACCCATAGGATCACACGAGGTCCTAGAAAAGCGGATCCACTAGCACACTGATTTGCTTACCTCTAAAATTGAAATGAAATTAAATCTAACTTATGACAGAAGCTCATAAGAAACTTGGCACACGATGTGAGCAATCGATGAGTAAATAGTATTGGTTAAAGTGCTAAGGAACCATCATTCAGGCAAGGAAGCTATTTAGGAGCGTGAATAGGACATAAGGAGATAGCACCCACAACTGTTCAGATATTGATACCAGGTAAAATTTCGAGACAAAATTTATTTAAGGGGGGGAGAATTGTAACAACCCTATTTGTATAGCCTAGTATATTTTACTGTTCCGATGACCAGAGTCGGTCCGGACAATTAAGGGGATTAGAAACACACTTAAGACAACTAGATAAGCTATAAACACAAATAATTAGTAATGTGCAATTAGTTAAGTATAAACAAGAAAAACAGAACATAAGAAGTTAAACGAGCCGAGAGTCACAGCGATGGGTGACCTTTCTGAATGATCATAAGTCATTTTAAACTCAAATTTCGAACCGTAAAATGTGACGCCGCAGTCCTTAGGACCCTTATGAACACAGTGGAAAAGAGAAAATTATGAAAAATAACTGTTAAGTCAGTCAAATAATTAGGTCAGGGCATCGGAAGAAATATTGAATTATTTGCAAACCGGGATGAACCGGCAAGGGGCAATTTGGTCAATTGACCCCGAGAGCTGACTCCTAACCTAACTGTCAAATAAAATCGGAGAAAAGAAAATTACAATGTTGGGAATTAAATTAAAGAACTAATAAAAAAAAAAGGAAAATAAAAAAGGTGTAGGGAGATGACATCATGCATGACATCATGCATGATGCCATAAAGAATATAATTAATAAATTTACTTAAATTGATTTTTGGTCTTCTTAAGACATAAAAGAAAAGAAAAGAAAAGAAAAAAAAAAGTCATCTTCATCTTCTCCCAAAAACGTGAACCATCTCACTCTCCCTCTCCCACACCAAAACCTCCATTAAAGCTCAATTTTGAGCTTGCATATTATAAGATTTCACCATAGAAAAGTAAGCCACCATAGTTAAAGCTTGTCTAGGCAACTTGAAAAGAAGTTTGAGCAAGGAAAGAAAAGAGGAAAAGGAAGGAATTGAGGAAGATTGGATATCAAAGTTAAGGTAAACACATCAATTTGAAAGTTTGAGATTATTTGTTATGTTTTTAGCTTGAATTACTTGTAAATAAACTTAAAATAAAAAAAAATATATGCGAGGGACTAAACTGAAATTCATCCAGCAGGGAGGGGAGAGTGATTTGCATGAGTTTGATTGAGTTAAACATGTTAAGATGCTTGAATGAGTTGAAAGATTGTGTTTATATGCTTTAAATTAGTTAATTGCAATGGATTAGAGTGGTTAGGGTTTGAGACCTAGGGTTTTGAGGCAAAAATTTGGAGAAATTTGTAAATGGTGTCTTTGACCTAATGTGAAGTGAAAAATGGTCATTTATGACCAAATGAGGTGTGTTAGAAGTGTTGGAATTAAAAGCCAATTCAGATTGGATAAGGTCATGTGCTGGCAGCATGACTAAAATCTCCTTTGAGGGACTAAAAATGAAATTTTACAAGTTTAATGGATATGGGACCAATTGGGGATGAAAATAGGCACTAAATGACACAATTTCATTTAGGTGCCCAAAAAGTGACTAAAACCTAGTGAACAAATTGACCAAAGTTGGAAAATTGCAGGCTGCCCTGTATAAACTGACCAAATGAACAGTGTTTGTTCATTTGGTCATAACTCGAGCTAGGCAGGTCAAAATGACCTGAAATTTTACCAATGGTTAGATGAGATATAGATCTAAAACTTTCATGAAGAACACAAAGCAAATTATGCCATTAACCAAATCAAATTACTGAGCAAAGTTGGGTCTCTGAATCTGCAGACTGCAGATTTGCCATTTGAACAGTAAAGTTTCAATGGCTATAACTCTCTCTAGAAAACTCCGATTTAGGTTATTCTTGAACTGATGGAAACGTAAGACATAGTAGAACATTTCATATGAAGAAAATTAGACCAAATTATGGACTTAACTTGATCAAATTTCTGAACAAATTTGGAGCAATAAATCTGCAGAACCAAATTCTGCAGCATAAATAGTAAACGTAATTTGCTTATAACTTGAGCTAAAAAACTCCAATTGGAGTGATTCAAAAATGAGAATAAACTTAAGACAATAGGAAAAATTTTCTATGAAGGAAGTTTTGCCAAATTCCAACAGTAAAATGACCAATGGAATAGTGCAACCTAGACACCAAAAACTGAAAATTGACAATTTTGCCTAAAAGACTTAAATGTTGAGAAAATGACCAAAACTAACAAGTTTGGTGACCAAAATGTGGTATGTGGGTGAAGTTGGAATTCCCATACCTATTAAGCCTTAGAAAGTCAACAATTTGACTTCAATAGTGTAATGAATAGTAACTCCAAAATGAAAATTTTAAGAACGTCGAGTTAAGCGCATTAGAGCTAGGTAAAAGTGAAGCTAAATTTATTTTGGATTTATTTTAAGTTCTAGTACTGAAACATTGTAAAACTGTGTGTTTCAGTGGAAAAGAACACCGGGAAAGAACCCAATGAATCGAGTCAATGCCGATAGGCAACTCGCATCAAGTTTGTGCACAAAAATTTATAAATTATAGTTTGACAAAGAAAATTGATTTGTTATACATTGTGAATATGTTTTACTCATTATGAATTTCGAGAATGTTGTGTGGCCTATTTTACAATGGAAATTTGAAATGAAAATTATTTATTAATTTGCATGAAATATTTGAACAATATGGTTTTGAATTTAGTTATGGCTTTGAAAATCTTATTTGAAAAATAGTGTGTTGCCTACTTTGCAAATGAAAAGTTTAGAGTGAAATATGATTAGTGAATTGTATAAAATATTTGAATAACTTGATTTAAATTGTTTTAGTTCACACTTGGCATGACAATATTAATATGTTCCTCCTCCACTTGAGGGGGGAGTATGATATTTGATCAGTTTCCTCCCTCTCTGGCTTCCCAGTCTGAGGGGTGAGTGTGGATAAGTACTGATTAGCTAGCTAGCCACCTCCCTCATTGATTTCGATTAGTGAGGGTATTTGCCTTGTCGTGATGTACACACGGCATGTTCGGAAATTTTGTGTCATGGCCTAAGTTGTGTTGTTTGGCAACACTATGTTTATTAAATTGTTTGATTAAATTTTGTGTTGTATGAAGCTTTGAAAATTATGATTTGTTATAAATGTGATTTCAAAAATTATGAAATGCGATTATGAGATTTTTTAATTATAATTTGTCCATAAATATTTTATATTATGCATTTTATACTTTATTGTGCACCACTGAGTATCTTTATACTCAGCGATAGCTTTAACTTGCTGTCGTAGATAGAGAAAAGGACATAGAAGTAGAGTGAGCTGCTACGGTCAGAGAGGAGCACGGTTGAAGAAATTCTGTACGGGTATTGTCTATACCCTGGTAGTTAGTTTGATGTAAATATGATAGTATGCATATGTATCTCTGTAGTTTGAGCAGTTGTACAGATAAAATTGTAATAATATTATTTTGAGATTTTGCATCTGTAAATTAACTTATGAATGTAAATTAATTATTTAAAATGTAATGTGCATGAGTTATGAAATGTTTTGAGTTATTAATTTTTGAATTGAAATTTGGATTTTGAGTTGAAGTGTTGCCATTGTTGTTGATTTGAAGTTTGGTGGTGCAAATGAAGTTGTGATTGAGAAATATATTGGGAGTGTTTTTATTTTCAGGTTTTGAAGAACTGTTTTCTCAAAATATAGACGGCACTCTGCCAAAATTTTATAAAAATTACGGAGATTTTAAATATCCAAAAATTTAATTTATGTTTGGACTTTAAATAAAGGTTTTTAAAATTTGAAAAAAATTTTACCCACCAATTTCAAAATGAACAAAAATTGTTTTAAAATCCCTTGTAGTATATTTAATGGGTTACTGGTAGGTGAAGTACGGCAATTCATTAGGTGTACTACGGGAACATGTTACATCTTATAAGGAGTAGGGTGTGACATCCTCTCTGTCATTACAATGTAGTTCTAGACATTTTGACTTCCTAAGGCAGACATTAGCCGTCGAAATAATAGGATATACAGACTACAAAAATGAGGGTGTTACAGGTCAAAACCCTAATTTCTCAATTTCTCTATTCTTCCATTAACTTACAATTTAAGGTGCTAAGTGTTAAGTTGATATCAAAGGGCAGCTTATATGCTCATTTAAACCAAAGAAATCATCAAAACCCTAATAAGTCCATGGCTGCCGAAAATAGTAAAAATTCATCATGCAAATTTTGTAATTTCACTTAATTTTCTCACTCAATTCCTACTCCACATAAGGTATACATAAGATTTCTAGAATGAATTGGCACTAACCTTGTTGGAGCTAACTCCCAGGTTTGGAAAACCTTCTTTTTCCGTATTCTTTTTACTGGCTAAAGAGAGTTTAAGGGGTGAGGAAGAGGTTTTGTGAAGCAAGCTTAAAATTTGATGGTGGTTTATCAAGAATTCCTAGTGAGAAGTTTTGAGCAACAATGGTGAGCGGAGTGAGAGGAAGGACCTGGTTGCATGAGGATGGTAAGTTGCAGAATTTTGTTTTTATTTTTTTACCTCAATTCATTTGTATTTATCTCTTATTAATTAGCTTGTCCATTTCCCATTGGTTAGAATTTATAATTTGTTGAAATTTTCTTTTAGGCATTATTACATAATTGCTTTTGTAATAATTCAATTTACATTTTATTTTCTTTTCTCATTTCTTTTACTTATTTTTAATTATTTTCTCACAATTATTAATTCATATTTCATGTCATAATAATTATTTAGTTAACTGGATAAGTTGGCAAAAAATTATCTCTGAAGGCGAAATGACCAAAATGCTCTCCGTTTAGCTTAATGAGCTAAAATTGTCTATACCAATTGGAAAATTTTTCTAAGCCTTTTTTTGGCATTCTAATGCCATAAAAACCTCAATGACTCTTCTCTGGAGTCTCAAAAATTATTTTTATGAATTTTCTCCCGGGTTTAGGGCTTTTAGCTGTGAAGACCGCAACTTCTCACTGGGTTACCCATCGCTAGGGCACCGGATTATTTAACTTGGTTGTATTTTATTTCTAAAATTTTTTCTAAATTTTTCTTATTAATATTTGAGTTAATTATGGCTTCTCACTTTAGTTTAAATGTTTTTCCAAACGTTCTAGCTATCCGGACCGACACCGATCATCGGAATAGTAGAATGTACGTAATTGAGGGTGTTACAAGAAAAGGGAACAAAATATTAATATTACAATTTTGATTGTACAACTGCTCAACTAGTTCTATAGATACATATGAATAATAATTTACATCAAAAGAAATTTACAGGGGTATAAAATATTATACTCGTAAAAGTTTCCAAAATTTCCTTCAACTGTAGCTATAGCAGCTCACTCTGCTACTTTATCCTTCTATCTATTTGCGACAGTAAGAAAAAGCCATCGCTGAGTAATTTACTTAGTGGTACACAATAATAATTTTAAAGATCACCAAAAATATAATTGTTCATTTAGAAACAAAATTTAAAATTTTTCATATTCATAATTCACAAAGCCAATGCCAATATTTTTAACAACTATTTATCAAAATAAATTGTAAATAAAAGTGTTGCCTATAATTACACAACTTAGGTCATGACACAAAATTTCAAGATCAATGCCGTGTTGTACACCATGACAAAGCAATCTACAACGTCACTAACTGAAATTAATGAGGGAGATGGCTAGCTAGCTATATGAGTACTCATCTTATCTCAACCTCAAATTGACAACCAGAGAGGGAGCAATAAAATCAATCTCAACTCCATAGATGGAGGAGGAACACAAATAAATTGTCATGACAAGTGTGATTTCAAAGTTTAATTCAAAACCATATCATTCAAACATTTCATACAATTCACAAATCATTTTTCATTCCAAATTCTCATTTACAAGTAGGCAACACACTATTTTTCAAATAAATTCTCAAGGTCATAACAATAAAAAATTGTTCACAATACTTATTCGAATAGTTTTTCAAATAGAAACAAAGAATTTTAAATTTATTGTGCACAAACCTATTTTGCTTATCTTAACTCAATCCATTCTACCTCTTTTCTTGGAAGACTCTTTTCCCACTGAAACACATAATTAAAGTGTTTCATTATCCATCCAAATCATTTCTACTAATTAATCCAATAATTGAATTTTTGCATACTTAATTTACTCCTAAAGACTTATAAGGTTGGGTTCTTTGTATTTGATGTTAGTGTAGTTACTATTTACATTACTATTCATGTAAATTTTTGAATTTTTCATTATTAATAAGTATACAATTTCTAAATACATGGTCCTACCACATTTTGGGTCACAATTTTATTAGCATTGGTTGCTAATTACAATTCAAGGCTTATTAGGAGAAATTTCAAAATTTTAGATTTCATTGCCTATGTTTACTGTTTCATTGGCTAAACTTTCTTCACTAAAGTTGTTCCCTAATGTGTCTACTTTAATTCCCTTTTTGAATTACTCCATTTAGAGTTTTGTAGCTTAAGTTATGGTATTTTTACCATAACTAGCCGGATTGGTCATTATCCAGAATTTTTGGGCAAATTTGGTTTTGACAGTTTTGATGAGTTAACTTTTGTTAGTGACTTGATTAGGTTATGGTCAGAATTTTGGTTTCTCTTCTTCATAAAAGATGTTCTAATATGTCTAAGCTTTCCAATGGTTGAAAAAGCAGGTCATTTGGACCTCTCTACACAAAGTTATGGCCATTTGAATATGTACTATTTATTTGGTCAATTCTGCCCACAATTAGGGTACTAATTTAGGATTGAACCCAATTTTAGACCAACTTATGGTCAGTTTTTGAGCAAGGTTTCTTCATAAAAAATGTAGCATTATGACACTAATTTCATCTCCAATTGGCCTCACACCAATTGGAGCTGCCTAGCTCTACTTATAACCCTAAATGCTTATTGGACTCTAAGGTCCAAAAATCAGCAACACCACAACCCTTAACTTTCTCAATTCCATTCATCAATTCCCAATTGAAAACACACTAAATGACCATAATTGAGCATTATAAATAGCACTTAGTCAACATTTCTCAAACCCTAATTTATTTACTGAAACCCTAATTCTCGATAACCCTAATTTCTCCCAAATTCCTTATTCATGTAAATTTACTAACTAATCATATATAACACCTCATAAAACATCATAAAACGAATTCAATGTAAATCAAACTCATCAAATCCATATCCCTACAAGCTGGCCAAATTTCATAATCTTCCTTTCATGAATATTTCTTTCAATTTCTCCTAAAATCCCCTCTTATTCACCCTTAATCTAATGAATACATATTCAATTTAACTAGAAAGGAGACTTACCTTTGTTGAGTAGAATTTGTGTCTCCCAATCTTCAAGCTTTCATGATTTATTTTACTCCTAATCTTCTTGTCAAGCTTAATTATCAAATTTTTGTTGAAGGAGCTATGGATTTTATGGTGTAAACTAGGGTTTCTTTGGAGTTCAAGTGTGTAACAATGGAGGTTTTTGAGAGAAAATGGAGAGAGAGAGGGACATCAAGTTGGAGAAGAAGAAGACAATAATTTTTTTCCTTTTTAATTTTCATTTTATTCTATTTATTCTTATCCAGAAAGGAGTTAATTAAATTATAAATTTTTATTGTGTTATGCTTACATAAGGATGACGTCATAATCACTTTAATTTTTTGAATTTTTCTTTTCCTTTTTCCTTTCTTCCATACACCTCTTCACTTTTAATCTATTTTTCATAATTTTAATTTCCTACATTTTAATGGATATTTGGGCCAAGAGTTACCTTTAAGGGTGAATTGACTAAATTGCCCCTTATCGATCTGAGCAATTTTTCTAATAACACTAGGTTACTTCCTGAAGTCTGATTCAATTATTTGAACTCATTCTCTATTCTTTTCTATGGTTTTCACATTATCATTTGTTTTGCAATTATCCCTAGGCCTGGGGTAGGGTAACAACTGAACTCATAGTCACTTCCCGGTTCGGTCATCCATCACCGAGACCTCGACTCATTTAACCGATTATGCTTTGTTTTTCTTAATTCCAACCTTCATATAATTTATATTAATTTTTATTTATGGCTTTTCTAAATGACACAGATATAGTTCTAGACATCCTGATTGTCTGAACATATACTAGTCATCGGAAGAGTAGAATGTATAGACTACTTAGTATAGGGGTGTTACAAAGCCATTAGAACAGTAGTTCAAGAGTTGTTTTGACTTGGCCTTAATCAGATAGGTCATCCTGAGTTTCACAAACCTATCCTACCCAACTGGATAATAGGAATAATCCCTACCCTAAGGGTTATAAAATCCCTAAGTTCACATTATTCTCAAGAGATGGGATTCAACCTATTTTGGAACATATTAGTAGGTTTACTGTGCAATGTGGTTAGCTTGCTAATTATGAGAACTTTGACATGTTTAAGATAAAATTGCTTCTTAATTCGCTAATTGCAATTGCATTCACTTGGTATGCTTCTTTACTTAGAGACTCGTGCATACTTGGCAAGACATGGAACACATATTTGACACACTAACATGCCTTAAACATACAATTACAAAAAAGCTAGAAATTTCATAATGAGGGAGTATGCAATTCGACTAAATTGAAACACAAGCCAAATTTGCATAAATAATTGTAACAATTGAAGGCTTGGGAAGCATGGGTTTGGGGCATTTATAGGTTGGAATTCAAAATTTTATCTAGTGTTACATGCTAGCATATCATGGTAGCTTATGAACCTAGCCAACCTCCTATGCCCAAGGGCATGCCAAAACACCTTTTAGCATGCTTTATTAGTTCATTTGTCATTAAGGATTGGTGGATAGTATTTAATCACATTATGTCACACCCTACTCCCCTGTAAGATGCAACATGATCCCGTAGTACACCTAATGAATCACCGTACTTTGCCTACCGATAACCCATTAGATATACTACAAGGGATTTTAAAACAATTTTCGTGAAATTTAAATCATCGGTTAAAATCTGGTGTTATATAATTTTTTTTTTTTTTAATTTTGGCAAAGTGCCGGCTGTATTTTGAGAAAACAGTTCTTCAATCCTGCAAAAGAAAATGCTCCCAATATGTTTTCTCAAATACAACTTCAATAGCTTCATTTTAATTCACAATTCAATTCTCAATAAACAATCAATTCATTTTCAAACTACTTTCATCATAAAGAAACATTTCATTGAGTACAAGACTCAAAATTTATAATACAAAACTATTCAAGTAAATGAAATCTCAACTTTATATTTACGATAATTTACATTTAATTACATATCAAAATGTTTTACAAGAGTTTTTATACAACTGCTCAAATAATTTACATACATATTATTACATGCATACATCAAAACCTATGTACATGGGTATACCTATGATATACCTGGAGCTGATCTGAAAGTGTCTTCAAAAAACTTACTCACTACTCTATGCTCTTCTTTCCTGCGACAGCATACAAAGCTATCGCTGAGTGGTGAACTCAGTGGTGCACAACTATAATTTAAAACATAGTACAATATACATTGACAAAATTTACAGTAAATAATTTGGAAATCTAAATACTCATCAAATTCTAAAACTCAAAATATTCATTGCCAATAATGTGAATCATTTGTATAAAATGACTTTGATCACAAAATTCAATTTATCAAATCATAACTAACCATTTAGGTAATTCCAACAAAATCAATTGTACATAAATCATAATTGAAATCACCATTCTTTACCATTCAAAAACGTTCTGTGTCTCAAAAATCATGTTGTATCTCAAAAATTATTCTTATCTCAAAAACCATGCTGTATCTCAAAAATCATTCTTTATCTCAAAAGCTATTCTTTCTATCACTAACTATGCAAGACTAATCCAAAAGGGCCATCTTTGGGGTGATTCTAACTCCCTATGGTCGGGGAGGTCGAATCAGATTCTAACTCCCTATGGTCGGGGAGGTCGAATCATCATGCACAGTACCATTACAATAATGAATCTTCCGCGAGGGCCATAACGATAAAAAAAAAACTTAGGTCTAACCTCAAATCAGAGGAAAATCTAAGCCTGTGCACGTATCGTGGTAATCAAAACACAACTAACTCCATTGTCTTCTCAACAAATGAGAGAGACGGGTAATAACCTAGTCAAGCTTCTATAGTGAGATATAAAACAATATCACAATCCTTTTAGTGAGCATAAATCACAATATAATTCAATTCAAAGTCAATTCCAATATCCAATAATTTTTATGCTCATCACAATTCAAATCATAAATTTGCATTTTTCCATAAAAATTACCATCACAATTCAAAACATGTTCTATCACAATTTTCCAAAACATAATTTATACAATCCATAACAATGCTTAATACTTGTGGAAATACCATTTTACAAAGCTAAATTCATACATACTATAACAATTTCAATAATCATTGAATTAAATCCAATGCTTGCTGAACATAATACATAAGAAAAATATGTCATTTAATCATATGAAATATTCAAAACAAAATCAGTTAAAAACTAGTTGTGCACAAACCTCTGATAACTGTCTCTTGGTCTTGACTCAATGTTTCCTTCCCTTTCCCTGAGTCTTTGCTAACTGAGAAACACAATTTGAAGTGCTTCAGTACTTAATTAAACTATCTCTAACGATAATGTTTGATAAATAATTCACTGAATGCTATTATTTGCTTAATCAACTTAATATATCGACCCTCGATGCGTTTTAGGTAATTTAGGTTTTAACGTTACTAATATGTCACATTCGATAGTCTTTTAGGGTTGGACATGTTACCAAGTTCATTTCCGTGTATACTGCATTTTCTTGCAATTTGCTGGATTCCGGGAAACTAGTTTGACCTAGCCGGACGACCTAGTTCCCTCGGTTTTCGGGTTTTGGTAAAAACTACAAACTTGTAGATCTATGTCTTATGGAACGCGGGGCAAAATGTCAGGTTATTCTGAGTTATGTAGACCAAGTTATGGTCATTTTACTATTGCTGGTCAAATTGCACCAAAATTGGTCATTTTAGGTCACTTTAGGTCATTTTAGGTTCCGCCAGTTTTTGGATCCGAACTTGTGCAAGCTGTTCGACTTGCTTATGGTCATTTCTGGGCTTTGGTGACTTCATAAGACTTGTAGATATGGGTCTTAACTATTCATGGTTAAAATTTCAAGTCAATTGGACCTGTTTTGTGTGAGTTATGGCCTAAATACTAACTGCTGCCCAAATAGTCAATTTTCAGGCCTTATTTGCACTTAATCCGGATTTGGTCATTTTTCAAGCTACCTTGCAAGCAGAATTTTGGTATGTTTCCTTCATGAAAGTTGGCACATTTTGTGCCTAGTTTCACCTCCAATTGGTCTCATACCAATTGGAGTCACACACTTAAAGTTATAGGCCTAAAACTCAAACTGCCTTATTGAAATTCTTGCATACACATCAAGCATCACTTTTAACACTCACCAAACTTAACGTTCAAACCAATTTTGGTTGTACCACAACCTAAACATAATTTATAACATATTATAGGTCATTTTGGCAGCTTACAATTACATTCAATGTGCACCAACAAGTGCAGAATTTCTCCAACTCAATTTACAACAATTGAATCACCAATTCATGCCCATTTACATGTCCCACTTTACACCACCATACATACACTCAAACTGCCATAACAACCAACACATTTCAACACCATTATTTCATAAACCAAGCTTGAATTCCAGCATTCCTCAAGAGTTAACAAACTGCCACAATGGTACATTTACATTCCATTAATTTCCAAGCTTTAAATTTCATTTCACATTTACATATACCAAGTATACATCACCCAAACAATTTCCTACACAATATACATTTAATCAATCATTTAATTCACCATTTACAAGCACAATTAAACTGCCTTCAAGGTGTTTCCATGGGTGCCAAAAGTACACATTCACATTCAACATCAAACCTTAAAAATTTCTTCATAAATCAAACACCCATAACATCCTTACAAACTTTAACAAAGCAAGGATGAAGGAAATGGACATATACCTCAAGTGGATCTTGTCAAACCTCTTCAAATCTCTCCCTTTTTGCTCCCAAAATACTGCCCAATCTGTGTACTCAAACTTTAATGAAGGAGACTTGAAGAAATTGTGGTTTGATCTTGAGTGGATGAAGCTCCACACATGGATGGCAATGGAGGTTTTGGGAGCTCTTCATCTATGGCAATGGAGATTTCTAAAGTTGAAGATGATGTTTTAGTGGAGCAATCTGCCCACTTAATACATTTTAAATTCCTTAGTGGTCCACTCACATAAAATCAATCTTATTTTATGTTTAAAATGTGTTAATTACCTAAATTGAACCCCATTTTTGCTATTTATATTAGGTACCCCTAAATTAATTTTTCATTATATTTTCCAAGTGTAATATTATTTATTTTTAATGGAAATTTAGGTCAAAAGACAATTCAGGATGTGAAATGACCACAATGCCCCTGTTCGGGTTGTATTCTTGATTTTTCGGTAACACCGGGTTTTGTCCGTTTTTCGATTTATCTCTTTTCTTTGTACTAATTATTTAATTTTCATTTAATATTTCTAATGATATTTATACTTCAATAGGGGTCTATTTAAGTCCTAAAAATATTTTCCAAGGTTCCCCGCAGTCCAGGGCTAGTCAACGGTCCACGCCGTGACTTCCCGGTGCGGTCACCCATCGCTAGGGTTCTCGGCTCGCTTAACTTGGTTGCATTTCTTTACTATTATTTTTTCTTTGTTTTTCTTGTATTTTCTTTTTTTGTATTTCATTATTTTATGTCTCCTTACTCTTCTCGAAGTGTAGTTCTAGGCATCCTAGCTGTTTGGACAACACTGGTCACCGGAACAGTAGAACGCACTACCGAACTTAGGGGTGTTACAATTCTCCCCCCCTTAAAATAAATTTCGTCCACGAAATTTTACCCAATAGTCATCTTACAATAGTCATACGTTTATTTTTTTTCCTTTTTATATGATCGTATAATCTTCTTTTCCTCAAATTTGTATAAGACTTTTAACAATCTAATACAACGTTTAATTTATTTGTATATCACCAATCTTCTCTTACTATTGTCCTGTCTAATATTTCGATTCATGTTTCTTCTTGAATGACCCTTGAGGTCACGTTAGAATCATTTATCTAGTCATTGGTCCTCTGACTGTTCTAGTCCATAGTCTTCCTCACATTCGTAACATTTCTTTGTTATATTTGAACCAATGGTTCGAATTTTTTTTTTTTTTACTATCATAACTCTGTTTATCTGTCAATATTCTATAACTTACTTCCTTTTGTACTGAACTATAACCTTTCGATATTCTAACCTTTGAGTTTTAGATCCCTAAGTTGGATTTTCAAACTTATTTCTAACAATTAAATTCTGTCCTGGCATAACTATACAAAAACAGATGCCGTTGGCAACTATTCTTATCTAGGTATACTATCGGGTAGTACGTAGCTCTACACAATAATCTCAAGTTAGTACTGTAATCTGCAGCTTACAGTATAAATATCAAGAACATTGCATAGTTACTACGATACATCCCAATAGATTAAACTTTCCTATCTTTTATCCTTTTCGAATTCACCGATACCTAAAACTTATTCTGATTACAATATCCATTAACAATTAACAACTGTAACATCTCTGCCTTCATCTAGAACAATTCTATTACTAAATCTTACTTTTACGTCCTCTTGCCTTACATTAAGTAGGCTTTCCATTTAGCTTTGTAATTTATAGTGTGTTAGAAAATACTTTTCGCCGATAAACTCTTCCAAAACTAATTTCACTTATTATCACAATCCTTATCTTAAGGACTAATCACTAATGCATCAAAATTTATTCCCCTGTAAAGGAATAACAACAGAACATATAATTCTAACACTAACATAAAAGTATTCAGACTCCAGGTCAAACAATACATAAAAGAAGAGTGTCATTCTTCTTCTTAACAAACAATACTGGCGCTCCCCAAGGTGATACACTAGGGCGGATGAAGGCTTTTTCAAGTAGTTCTTGCAACTGTACCTTCAACTCTATTGGTGCCATTCTGTATGGTTTTATAGAGATTGGATCCACACCAGGCATAACATTAATTTCAAACTGCACCTCTCTTTCCAAAGGTAATCTTGGCAATTCATCAGGAAACACATCTGGAAAGTCATATACTGTAGGGATGTCCTTCAATGCTGGACTCCCCACTTGGGTGTCTACCACATGTGCCAAGTATGCTTCACACCCCCTTGTTGATCATTTTCTGGCTAGTGCAGCCGAAATAATGTTTGATGGCAATAGCTGCCTCTTCCCATGTATTACCACATCACTGTACTGAGGGAGACTAAAAGTGACTGTCTTCAGCCTACAGTCAATCATGGCATGATGCCTAGCTAACCAATCCATGCCCAAGATGATATCATAATCTCTGAAGGGCATTTCAATGAAATCAGATAGAAAAGTGTGTCCTTGGATCACCAAAGGACAATCTCTATACATTCTATTAACCCTGACCACCTGTCCTAGCGGACTTGTTACTAGCACCTCAAAGTCCATTTTTGTACATGGAACAGCAATGCAATCAATGATGCTAGCACTCACATAAGAATGGGTAGAACCCAGATCAAATAACACAAACACATCTTGGTTAAAAGTTGAGAAGGTACCAGCCACAACATCAGATGTATCGACTTCTTCCCTCTGTCTCGTTGCGTAGACTCTAACCGGAGCACTGTCTTGCTCTGATTGTTTCACTGTACCTTGTCTGCCTACTGGGCTACCTCTACCCCTGCCTCTACCTCTACTAGGTGGTTGTGAACTTCTAGTGACAGGGCTCTGAACTGACCCTTCTGCAGTAGTAGGAGGTGGTCCAACTCTGCGACTACTGGTGCAGTCATTGGCAAAGTGTCCTGTGCCTCCACAGTTATAACAGGCTCCAATAGCCTTATAGCATATCCCACCATGATATCTTCCACAAGCTTCACATTGACGAGAAGGGTAGGAACTTCTAATTGTTCGATGACTGGACCTTGGTGGTCTTCGCCTTGATGATCCACCTCTGTTATATCCCTGAGCTCGGGGCTCCTCAATTTCTTTTCTCTTTCTCAAATTACTGCTTGAGCTCTGACCCATAGGTTTCTCCCTCTTCTCTATTTCATGTTGCCCTTGTGGGGGTTGGGTCTCAGATTGGGCTTGGTGTGATTATCGACCATTTGTTGAAAGAAAGTGGCCATTTGTTGGGCCATTTGTGCGATAATTTGTACCAGAAACTGCACAATGTGCCTTTGACATTTTGTGGAGCTGGGGCCTCAACTTGTTCTTCTGCCATCACAGACTGTTCTATTGTCTCATTCTTCTCTTCCACATCCTTTCACAAGATTTTCTATTCCTGTACAACCAACATAAGGAGATTCCTCTCCATTAGTTCATATTTATGATGCAAATGTACTATATGTATCAAACATTTGAGCAGTTGTGGTTACCGATAAAAAAGATTTCAAATTCACAGTTCGAAATTCACTTTAAAACCATTGCTCTGATACCACAAAACATGTCACACCCTACTCCTCTGTAAGATGCAACATGATCCCGTAGTACACCTAATGAATTACCGTACTTCGCCTACCGATAACCCATTAGATATACTACAAGGGATTTTAAAACAATTTTCGTGAAATTTAACTCATCGGTTAAAATCTGGTGTTATATAAATTTTTTTTTTTTAAAAAATTTCGGCAAAGTGCCGGCTGTATTTTGAGAAAACAGTTCTTCAATCCTGCAAAAGAAAATGCTCCCAATATGTTTTCTCAAATACAACTTCAATAGCTTCATTTCAATTCACAATTCAATTCTCAATAAACAATCAATTCATTTTCAAACTACTTTCATCATAAAGAAACATTTCATTGATTACAAGACTCAAAATTTATAATACAAAACTATTCAAGTAAATGAAATCTCAACTTTATATTTACGATAATTTACATTTAATTACATACCAAAATGTTTTACAAGAGTTTTTATACAACTGCTCAAATAATTTACATACATATTATTACATGCATACATCAAAACCTATGTACATGGGTATACCTATGATATACCTAGAGCTGATATGAAAGTGTCTTCAAAAAACTTACTCACTGCTCTATGCTCTTCTTACCTGCGACAGCATACAAAGCTATCGCTGAGTGGTGAACTCAGTGGTGCACAACTATAATTTAAAACATAGTACAATATACATTGACAAAATTTACAGTAAATAATTTGGAAATCTGAATACTCATCAAATTCTAAAACTCAAAATATTCATTGCCAATAATGTGAATCATTTGTATAAAATGACTTTGATCACGAAATTCAATTTATCAAATCATAACTAACCATTTAGGTAATTCCAACAAAATCAATTGTACATAAATCATAATTGAAATCACAATTCTTTACCATTCAAAAACGTTCTGTGTCTCAAAAACTATGTTGTATCTCAAAAATTATTCTTATCTCAAAAACCATGCTGTATCTCAAAAATCATTCTTTATCTCAAAAGCTATTCTTTATCTCACTAACTATGCAAGACTAATTCGAAAGGGCCATCTTCGGGGTGATTCTAACTCCCTATGGTCGGGGAGGTCGAATCATCGTGCACAGTACCATCACAAAAATGAATCTTCCGCAAGGGCCATAATGATAAAAAAAAACTTAGGTGTAACCTCAAATCAGAGGAAAATCTAAGCCTGTGCACGTACCATGGTAATCAAGACACAACTAACTCCATTGTCTTCTCAACAAATGAGAGAGACGGGTAATAACCTAGTCAAGCATCTATAGTGAGATATAAAACAATATCACAATCCTTTTAGTGAGCATAAATCACAATATAATTCAATTCAAAGTCAATTCCAATATCCAATAATTTTTATGCTCATCACAATTCAAATCATAAATTTGCATTTTTCCATGAAAATTACCATCACAATTCAAAACATGTTCTATCACAATTTTCCAAAACATAATTTATTCAATCCATAACAATGCTTAATACTTGTGGAAATACCATTTCACAAAGCTAAATTCATACATACTATAACAATTTCAATAGTCATTGAATTAAATCCAATGCTTGCTGAACATAAAACATAAGAAAAATATGTCATTTAATCATATGAAATATTCAAAACAAAATCAGTTAAAAACTAGTTGTGCACAAACCACTGATAACTATCTCTTGGTCTTGACTCAGTGTTTCCTTCCCTTTCCCTGAGTCTTTGCTAACTGAGAAACACAATTTGAAGTGTTTCAGTACTTAATTAAACTGTCTCTAACGATAATGTTTGATAAATAATTCACTGAATGCTATTATTTGCTTAATCAACTTAATATATTGACCCTCGATGCATTTTAGGTAATTTAGGTTTTAACGTTACTAATATGTCACATTCGATAGTCTTTTAGGGTTGGTACATGTTACCAAGTTCATTTCCGTGTATACTGCATTTTCTTGCAATTTGCTGGATTCCGGGATACTAGTTTGACCTAGCCGGATGACCTAGTTCCCTCGGTTTTCGGGTTTCGGTAAAAACTACAAACTTGTAGATCAATGTCTTATTGAACGCGGGGCAAAATGTCAGGTCATTCTGAGTTATGTAGACCAAGTTATGGTCATTTTGCTATTGCTGGTCAAATTGCACGAAAATTGGTCATTTTAGGTCACTTTAGGTCATTTTAGGTTCCGCCAGTTTTTGGATCCGAACTTGTGCAAGCTGTTCGACTTGCTTATGGTCATTTCTAGGATTTAGTGTCTTCGTAAGACTTGTAGATATTGGTCTTAACTATGCATGGTTAAAATTTCAGATCAATTGGACCTGTTTTGTGTGAGTTATGGCCTAAACACTAACTGCTGCCCAAATGGTCAATTTTCAGGCCTTATTTGCACTTAATCCGGATTTGGTCATTTTTCAAGCTACCTTGCAAGCAGAATTTTGGTATGTTTCCTTCATGAAAGTTGGCACATTTTGTGCCTAGTTTCACCTCCAATTGGTCTCATACCAATTGGAGTCACACACTTAAAGTTATAGGCCTAAAACTCAAACTGCCTTATTGAAATTCTTGCATACACATCAAGCATCACTTTTAACACTCACCAAACTTAACCTTCAAACCAATTCTGGTTGTACCACAACCTAAACATAATTTATAACATATTATAGGTCATTTTGGCAGCTTACAATTACATTCAATGTGCACCAACAAGTGCAGAATTTCTCCAACTCAATTTACAACAATTAAATCACCAATTCATGCCCATTTACATGTCCCACTTTACACCACCATACATACACTCAAACTGCCATAACAACCAACACATTTCAACACCATTATTTCATAAACCAAGCATGAATTCCAGCATTCCTCAAGAGTTAACAAACTGCCACAATGGTACATTTACATTCCATTAATTTCCAAGCTTTAAATTTCATTTCACATTTACATACACCAAGTATACATCACCCAAACAATTTCCTACACAATATACATTTAATCAATCATTTAATTCACCATTTACAAGCACAATTAAACTGCCTTCAAGGTGTTTCCATGGCTGCCAAAAGTACACATTCACATTCAACATCAAACCTCAAAAATTTCTTCATAAATCAAACACCCATAACATCCTTACAAACTTTAACAAAGCAAGGATGAAGGAAATGGACATATACCTCAAGTGGATCTTGTCAAACCTCTTCAAATCTCTCCCTTTTTGCTCCCAAAATACTGCCCAATCTGTGTACTCAAACTTTAATGAAGGAGACTTGAAGAAATTGTGGCTTGATCTTGAGTGGATGAAGCTCCATACATGGATGGCAATGGAGGTTTTGGGAGCTCTTCATCTACGGCAATGGAGATTTCTAAAGCTAAAGATGATGTTTTAGTGGAGCAATCTGCCCACTTAATACATTTTAAATTCCTTAGTGGTCCACTCACATAAAATCAATCTTGTTTTATGTTTAAAATGTGTTAATTACCTAAATTGAACCCCATTTTTGCTATTTATATTAGGTACCCCTAAATTAATTTTTTATTATATTTTCAAAGTGTAATATTATTTATTTTTAATGGAAATTTAGGTCAAAAGACAATTCAGGATGTCAAATGACCACAATGCCCCTGTTCGGGTTGTATTCCCGATTTTTCGATAACACCGGGTTTTGTCCGTTTTTCGATTTCTCACTTTTCTTTGTACTAATTATTTAATTTTCATTTAATATTTCTAATGATATTTATACTTCAATAGGGGTCTATTTAAGTCCTAAAAATATTTTTCAGGGTTCCCCGCAGTCCAGGGCTAGTCAACGGTCCACGCCGTGACTTCCCGGTGCGGTCACCCATCGCTAGGGTTCTCGGCTCGCGTAACTTGGTTGCATTTCTTTACTATTATTTTTCCTTTGTTTTTCTTGTATTTTCTTTTCTTGTATTTCATTATTTTATGTCTCCTCACTCATCTCGAAGTGTAGTTCTAGGCATCCTAGCTATTCGGACAACACTGATCACCGGAACAGTAGAACGCTCTACCGAACTTAGGGGTGTTACACATTAAATGCTAATTAAAAGAGGGATGAAGTTCAACTAACCTCCAAGGCATTGAATCAACCTTCTTAATTCCCTTTGAGAGTTTCCAAGAGCTCCAATTATAGCTCCTCTAGCTTGTCCACCACAAGCTCACCAGGGTCACCTTTGCAATCCCAAAACCTCTCTTGAAGTTTGCCAACCACTTGAATGAGATGGGTTTGCTTTGGTGAGGGTTAATGGATGTGAGTGCACTAGAAACTCTTTCTAGTATTTTGATTCAAGAGAAAAAAAAAAGCTTTCTCTTAGCTATCAATGGAAGAAAAATAGAAGAGGGAGAGAGAGCAAGTGTGCCATCTCTTAGAAGAAAAGGAAGAAGATGATTTCTTCTTCTTTCTTCATTTATATACAAGAGACAAAATCCAACTAGTTGGTGCCACATGTCAAGCCATGATTTAATCTTCCTTTATATTTGTCTCAATCTCATTAAGACAAGTGTCAAAGCTTGATTAAATCATCAAAAGATGGTCTTCCATCATGAGAAGACAAGTGGCTCAATCATATGGGTTCCACGTGTCATCATCTCATGGTGCCACATGTCATCATGTGAAACTACCATTGTTACACCCTACCCCTCTGTAAGGCATAACATGATCCCGTAGTATACCTAATGAATTACCAACTCCGTCTACTGATAATCCATTAAATACACTACAAGGGATTTTAAAAACTTTTCTTACTTCTTTTACAGTGGTGAGCACTATTTACAGGTGTGAAAGACTTTGGTGAACTGAAGTGAAACAACTAACTCATTTGATTTATTTGGAGTATCTGTAAAAATTTTGGCAAGGTGCCATTTGCATTTTGGACAAAACAGTTCTTCAGAAAACCTGTAAAAAGCACTTCAATATATTTTCAAATCTCAACTCCAACATTTTTATCAACACAACACATTTCTCAAGTCAAATCCATAGAAATTTTTCAAAGTCTGAGATAAGGAAATATAATACAGTTTTTACAAGTCAAATAGCTCATAATTAATTTACAACTTCAAGGTACAATTTGAATTTGCAACTGCTCAAAACCAAAAACAAAATATACATACAGTGAATATACATTACATTACAAAATACAAAATGCGGTATACTTACTATACCCAAAAATCTCTCGCTGGCGGTACTAGCAGCCTAGTCTGCTGCCCTATCTGTCTATCTACCTGCGACAGCAATAAAAAGCTACCGCTGAGACAATGTCTCAGTGGTGCACAACATTAACCAAATACAAATTTTAAATCACAATTCATAAATCATATCAATAGTGGATACTTAAAACCATAGTTAAATTCAAGACAATGAATGTCATAAGGAATTTAAACTCCAATTCACAAATGATCAAAATTCATAATAACACAATTTAGTCAAATAGTTTAAGAATACCGTATTGCCAATTCATGCACAATTTGATCAAATAACTGAATAATACCTTTTTGCAAATCAATAACACAATTGATCAAATAACTGAATAATATCGTTTTGCAAATCAATAACACAATTCGATCAAATAACTGAATAATATCGTTTTGCAAATCAATAACACAATTCGATCAAATAATTGAATAATATCGTTTTGCAAATCAATAACACAATTCGATCAAATAATTGAACAATACAATGTTGCCAATCAATAACACAATTTAGGTCATGTCACACATTTTTCCATATATGCCGTGTTGTACACCACGACAAGACATACTCACCTCAATAATCGAAATCAATGAGGGAGGAAGCTAGCTATCTAATGAGTACTCATCCATACTCACCTCAGACTGGGAAGTCAAAGAGGGAGGAACATAATCATACTCACCCTGCATCGATAAGTCAAAGAGGGAGGAATAATCACACTCACCCCATTAATGGGGGAGGAACATATTATCAGTGTCATGCCAATTGTGAGTCAAAACAATTCCAAACATTTTATTCAAATGATCCGTAAGAATCCAATAAATTTCCAAAGTTATAATTTCATTCACAAAATGGCAACACAATTCGTAATTCACTTCAATTTCCACAAAAACCATTTACAGTGCTTTTCAATCAATAAGTATCTATCAATATCATTCAAACAATTTTTAACAGTTTCAAACCATTCACAATGTTTTTCAATCAACAAGTGACCACCAAACACATTTCCACAATTTAAAACAATAATATACAATAGTCAATATTTATTTCAATTGAAAATAATTCAAAAGAAACAATTGTTGTGCACAAACCTCTGATATTTGTCTCTTGGTCTGGACTCAGTGTTTCCTTCCCTTTTGCTGAGTCCTTGTTAACTGAGAAACACAATTTGAAGTGTTTCAGTACTAAATTAAACTGTCTCTATCGATGGTGTTTGGTAAATAATGCACTGAACTCAATTATTCACTTAATCACCTAATATACCGACCCTCGTTGCGTTTTAGGTAAATTAGGTTTTAGTGTCGTTAATATGTCACATTCGATAGGGTTTTAGGTTTGGTACGTTTTGCCAAACTCGTTTCCTTGTTTAGTGCATTTTAATGCAACTTGCTGGATTCCGGGATACTGGTTTGACCTAGCCGGACGGCCTAGTTCCCTCGGTTTTCGGGTTTTGGTCGAAACTACAAACTTGTAGATCTAGGTCTTATTGCACGCGGGGCAAAATTTCAGGTCAATCCGAGTTAAGTAGACCAAGTTATGGTCATTATACTATTGCTGGTCAATTGGTATCAAATTAGGTCAATTTTTGGTCAATTTGGTCAACTTTGGTTCGGCCAGTTTTTGGACCCGAACTTGTGCAAGCTTTTTGACTTGCTTCTGGTCATTTCTGGGTTTTGGTGTCTTCATAAGACTTGTAGGTATGGGTCTTAACTATTCTTGGTCAAAATTTCAGGTCAATTGGACCTGTTTTGAGTGAGTTATGGCCTAAACACTCACTGCTGCCCAAATGGTCAGTTTTTAGGTCTCAAGTGTACCTAATCCGAATTGGTCATTTTTCACATCACCTTGCAAGCAGAATTTTGGTATGTTCTCTCAATGAAAGTTGGCACATTTTGTGCCTAGTTCCACCTCCAATTGGTCTCATACCAATTGAGGTTACACATTTAAACTTATTGGCTAAAATGTACACTGCCCTTGGTTACTTTGCTTAACACACATCAATTACACACATTTACCTTGCTATTTGTTTACTTCTCTACCAATCTGTTTTGGTACATTACCAAAAGCATATTCTACTTTACACTAACATTACTTTGGGCAGATTACAATTACCCTTAACACACCAAATATAATTCACATTTACAAGTTTTAAGTACCTATACATTCACACCTAACCATTACAAATCTTACATACACTTTACAATATCAATCTCCATACATATCCATCAATCCTTCTAGGTCAATATTCTGCCTACACTTCCATGAATACATACATTTACTCAAGTGTTCCCAAGCTGCCGAAAATTGTCCTTCAACATCAAAGTGCCCTACAATTTATCAATTCCCATCCAAGTGCATAAATCACCATATATATGTGAAATAATTCACTAGGATATTAAATCACCATGATCAACATTATTTCTCGTCAATTATATGCATAATAAATCATTAAATGCGTGATCACATGGCTGTCCAAAATGGACATTTCAATAACTCTTCAAACTTGCAAAATTCCTTCACAAATCCAACACCCATAACATGCACACCAAGTTTAACAAAGAAATCTTCAAAAATACAAACTTACCTTATGATTGGAACTTGCCAAACCTTGATTAAACTTCTTGAAATTGGTATCAAACTCTTCCTTGTGATGTGGGGACAAATTTTTGTGAAGAAATCTAAGTATTTGGAGTTGAAATGGAGGGAGTTAGGTGAGCTTGAAGAAAATGGCCATGGAGGTTTTTATTTCCTTCAATTCGGCAATGTTGAATTCATGTGGAGAAGATGGAGTTTCAGCTGCATATTAAGTGTACACATGTCCCACTATGTGTTTAATTAATTCCCTTAGTGGTCCACTTAGTCACTTAATCATATAATATGTTAAACTTTCACTTAATCCCACATTAACCCATGATTTTAGCTATTTACTTTAGGTACCACTAAACTAATTTTTCATTTTGTTTTCTAAGTATAATATTAATTATTTTTAATGGACATTTAGGTCAAAAGACACTTCGGGATGTCAAATGACCATAATGCCCCTGTTCGGGTGGCATTCCCAATTTTTCGGTATTACCGGGTTTTGTCTGTTTTTCGATTTCTCACTTTTCTTTGTACTAATTATTTAATTTTTCTTTGATACTTCTAATGAGATTTATACTTCAATAAGGGTCTATTTATGTCCCAAAAATGTTTTCCAGGGTTCCCCGCAGTCCAGGGCCAGTCAACGGTCCACGCCGTGACTTCCCAGTGCGGTCACCCATCGTTAGGTTTCCTACTGCTTAACTTGATCACATTTCTTTGCTATCATTTTTCCTTTGTTTTTCTTGTACTTTCTTTTCTTGTATTTCATTATTTTATGTCTCCTCACTCTCATTGAAGTGTGGTTCTAGGCATCCTAGCTGTCCGGACAGCACTGGTCACCGGAACAGCAGAACGCACTACCGAACTTAGGGGTGTTACAACCATTTTGCCATTGTATATAATTTTGAGTTCTCAACTCAAAATTGTATTTTCTCTTCTTCAAATTATTTTATATCATATATTAATTAATTAATTAATTAATCTCTATTAATTAATTTCACAATTAAATTCATATTCAAACTCTTTAAATATAAATTTAATTTACATTATACATCCAATAACCTAGATTTGGTTTCAAGTCATACTAGGGACTTTGCAATTTCATTGCAAACCAAACATATTTAATTAATTAATTAAACTCTTTAATTAATCAATTAAGTTATATTTTACCTGGTGATTAACTTATATATATATATGTGACTTACTAGGCTCATTACTAATTAGCAATGAGAAATGATATCAACTCTTAATATCATTAGAACTCTTTCTTACCATAAATGATTTCTCTAAATCATTTTAGGCATCTCATAGACCATGGTCAACACCTATCATAGCATGCCATGGCCACCCAATCAGTAATAAGGAATACCTTAAATGAACCTTTAATCATATGTTACCATGCACAAAAATCTTTCCGTTATAAAATCCCAATTATAGCTAGAGTCATGGTTAATGTCAAACTCCATTTACTATGAATCTTATGTTCTCTTTTAATTCCAATTCTTGATTAATTAGACTCTCCTGTCAGAAACACCTTTCTAGCTAAGTCTATCTGTGTCACACCCTACCCTACTGTAAGATGTAACATGATCCCGTAGTATATCTAATGAATTATCGTACTTCTGCTACTGGTAACCCATTAAATATACTACAAGCGATTTTAAAACCATTTTCTTACATTTTGGAAGTGGTGAGCATTTTGGTAGGAATTAAAAATATTTAATTGAAGTTTGAAAACTAGTTAAGATTTTTATCCCATTTTATTTTTCTGCAAATTCTATAAAAATTTCGGCAGAGTGCCGTCTGTATTTTGAGAAAACAGTTCTTCAAAACCTGTGAAAAACACTTCCAAATAATTTTATTTCACAGCCTCAATCTCCAATAATATCTCAACAATACAGTCAACCACAATTTAAATCAAAATTCACTTTTCAAAATATTGTTAAAATAATTCCATTCATAAACATGGCATTAAAATTAATTTTACATATACAATCTTAATATACAGAAAGAAAATCCGAAATAATATTATTACAATTTTATCTGTACAACTGCTTAAATTACAGAGATATATATGCATACTATCATATTTACATCAAACTAAACTACCAGGGTATAGACAAATACCGTATAAAAATTCTTCATCTGTGCTTCTCTCTGACTGTAGCAGCTCACTCTGCTGCTATGTCCTTTTCTATATCTGCGACAGTAAGTTAAAGCTATCGCTGAGTATAAAAATACTCAGTGGTGCAAAATAAATATAAAATGCAAAATATAAAACATTTATGAACAATTTATATTTCAAAAATCTCATAATCGCGTTTCCCAAATTTTCAAATCATATTTATAACAAATCATAATTTTCAAAGCTTAATATAACACAACATTGATCAAACAATTTAATAAACATAGCATTGCCAATCAATAACACAACTTAGGCCATGACACAAAATTTTTAAACATGCCGTGTTGTACACCACGACAAGGAAAACTCACCCCACTAATCGAAATCAATGAGGGAGGTGGCTAGCTAGCTAATGAGTACTCATCCAAACTCACCCCTCAGACTGGGAAGCCAGAGAGGGAGGAATATAGTCAAATATCAAACTCACCCCATAAGTGGAGGAGGAAGATATTAATATTGCCATGCCAAGTGTGAATAAAAAAAATAATTTAAATCAAGTTATTCAAATATTTTATGCAAAATACAATCAATTTCTAAAGTCAAATTTCCATTCCCAAATTGGCAACACAATTGTTATCAAAACCCATAATTTCACAATGCATAACTAAACAAATTTTCTATGAGAAAATGATAAATTAAGGTTTATTGTGCACAAACCTGATGTGAGTCACCTCTAGGCTTTGACTCAGTTTGCCCTATCCTTTTCCAGGTCTTTTTCAGCTGAAACACACAATTTATAGTGTTTCAGTATTTTATCTCATAATAAATCCAATAATTAATTCATAAATACTTAATTCTAGCCCAAATATGCTTCAACTAATGTTCTTGGAAATTTTCATTTCGGAGTTACAATTCATGACACTATTTAAGTCAAAATATTGACTTTCTTATAGGTATGGGAAATCCAATTATACCCACATACCACATTTTGGTTACCTAACTTATTCGTTTTGGTCATTTTCTCAAAACTTAAGTCTTTTAGGCAAAATTGCAAATTTTCAGTTTTTGGGAAGCCCCAGCACTCCAGAACGTGAATGGGTCAGCCACTCCAGCTCCTACTCTAGCACCGCAGTTTCCTGCTTAGTTTGCACAGTAGATGGCTACATTTTTCCAACAAATGGCGGAAAATGTGCCACCTCAAGCTCAGATGCAAGCATCTACAGCACAACCACAGTCCTCGGCTCGGCAATATGAAAAATTAATGAAATTTGGGGCCACCGAGTTTAAGGGCACTGTGGATCCACTGGAGGCAGAATAGTGGTTGAAAAGAATAGAACAGGTCTTCAGGAAGCTGCAGTGTACTAAAGAATTAAAATTTGAATATTCAGTATCTCTTCTCCAACGGAATGCATATGAATGGTGGAAGACCATCCCCCACAGCCTGGTTGAGCCACCTGTGTTGACCTGGTCAGACTTTTTAAGAGAATTTCAGCAAAAGTGGGTCCTCGATACTTATGTAGACATGAAGTATAGCGGACTTATTAGGGATGATAAGAAGTGCTAAATTATGACTCGACAGTCAAGTTAAGAAAGAGGATAAGATTGAAGAATAAAATAATTAAAGTTAAGTTGTGAAATGAGAAAAAAAAAAGAGATTACAAAGGAAAACAATTGCTAAAGCAATAGTAAGAAAAGATTATGATTGTACAAATAATTTAAACGTTACATGAGATTGTTAGACGTTTTACATAGACTCAAAGGAATGAAGATTATAAGATTACGTAAAAAGGAGAAAAACTAAGTTCTCATTATCTAGGATCACACGAGGTCCAAGAAAAAGTGGATCCATTAGCACACAGATTTTATCACACAAACTGAAAATTTTATCACATAAACGGATCCACTACTGTTACAGTAACATACACTAGGCTATGCAACTAGGGGTGTTACAATCTGTCCTGGCCAGGAGCTTGAATCATCAAGAACAATTAAATGAACATAGGTTTTTATCCCTATTTACGTAGGGTAACAGATCCCATCTTGATCATCCATATATAATTAGTAGGAGCCAACAGATGCCCATATATCCATACACAGTACGAGTAGGAAAACAGTATCAAGCTCAAACCACCTATTGTAACACCCCTATTTGTATAGCCTGGTATATTTCACTGTTCCGGTGACCGGAGTCGGTCCAGACAATTAAGGGGATTAGAACCATATCTAAGACAACTAGATAAGCTATAAACACAAATAATTAATAATTGCCAATTAGTTAAGTATAAATAAGAAAAACAGAACATAAGAAGTTAAATGAGCCGAGAGTCACAAAGATGGGTGACTTTCTTGGGAAGGGTTGTGAAGTCAATTTAAACTCAAATTTCGAACCATAAAATATGACGTCGTGGTCCTTAAGACCATTACAAACACAGTGGAAAAGAGAAAATCACGAAAAAGAACTATTAAGCCAGTCAAATAAATAGTTCAGGGATCCCGAAGAAATATTGAATTATTTGTAAACCGAGTTGAACCGGCGAGGGGCAATTTGGTTAATTGATCCCGAGAGCTGACTCCTCACCTAACTGTCAAATAAAATCGGAGAAAAAAAAATTTCGGAGTCGGGAATTAAATTAAAGAACTAATAGAAAAATAAATGAAAAAAAAGAAGAAAAAGAAAAGTTGAAAAAGTTATGACATCATCATGGTGACATCATACTTGAGGTCATAAATAATTTTTCATTACTTAATAATTTGACTAAGTCAATTAGAAGATAAATATACAAATTAAATAAAAAAAAATTCATTTTCCTTATTCTTTCTTCAAGCTAGCCGTGTGACACCCCTTACCCGTCTACAGTATATCCGAGTAAGCTATGTCACACGGTGTACCGGAACACTCCATTTTATCTTAATTATTTTTATTCTTCCTTAATTAATTTTTAAGATAGTTTTGAATATAACTTGCGAAATATAATTCATTTAAGTCATTTATTGAAATTATAATTTATTTGAGGTTCCGAAAATTTTATAGAAAATCCGGCAGAGTACCGGCTAAAAATGGAGAAAACAGTTCTTCGGAACCTGTGAAAAACACTTCCAATAATCATATTCAATTATTCTCAAACTCCAATATCAAAATCTCAATATAATTTTTATTGTCAACAACATCTCCATTTCTCAATCATTCCTTTCTCATGGTACTCATATATAAGCAATAAGTAAATACTCAAATTTTCCATTCATAATCACAATTTTCATTATTTACATGAATATCAAAATACATTACATAAGTTTCATTTACACAAAAGAAAATAAAAGTTAGTTACAAAATACCAAAATGAAACCTAGTGTCCTACCAATGCACTGAAAGTGGTGAGGTGACACGGACACTATGCAGAGCTGCAGGAGGTCTCACCCAGTCTGGGGTCTATCGGGCTCTCGGTCAGGATCTCCAGAACCTACGCATGGCAAAAGCAACGCGCTAAGCAATAATGCTTAATGGTGCCAGTAATAAAATAAAAAGAAATAACATAAAATAAATATGCAGTGAATATATTGGTTTATTATTGCAAATAAATTTTCGATGAGTATTTGTAGTCTTACTTATTTTGTACTTGTCATATTCATTATTTCATTAAATTTGTCCACTTTTATTTTTGGTTGCCCAAGTAACCTATACTGGACGACTGGACTGGATAAAAGGGTAAACTGGCACTGGGTATCAAGTACACACCATCGGTCACATATGTATCTCCTGGTGTGCAACAGAACAGCTAATAAGCTGTAATAACATCAGGCACTAGGCCAAATTTCAATACAAGGTCAGAATGGCTAAAAGCCATGAAATCACAGAATGGCATAATGCCATGTGCAGTACTACTAACTGAACCCTATTGGCATGCCAAGCTATCCAAACCAATCTTGTTAGGTATACTAGGGCATTTGTCACTTTGGAATCTTTCAATTTTTGAATTTCAAGTTTTGATGTTACTATTCCCTTCATTAGTCAACAAAAATGTTGACTTTTGTATAGAAAATAGGTAAATTGGTTTTAACACTCCCAACATACAACATTTTGCATTCAAAATTTGTTGGCATTGATTACCAATACCATTTCTAAGCTTAAAATTAATGGAGCAGAATTTTCAGTTTTTATACCCTATTTTTACTGTTCCATTAGTTACTGTTGCAGTGGGAATTTGAGAAAATGATAAACATGAAAGTTGTTCGTTATTTTGTCTAGTTGAATTTCTTTTTTTGAATCACTCCATTTGGAGTTTTGTAGCTCAAGTTATGGTCCAAAAACCACAATTGGCCGGATTGAAAAATTTCAGAACTGACCATATCTATAGTGCAGTAAACAGTAACTCCATCTCCCTTGTTGGATAGGTTCTGGTCAAAATTTTGGGTAGGTTCCTTCATGAAAGTTGTTGGTCTATATCTCAACTAGTTTCTGGTAAAATTTCAGGTCAATTGGACCATTCTACACTGAGTTATGACCAAATGAACAATTACTGTTCATTTGGTCATTCTGCAGAAACAGATTGCAGGTCACCCGGATTGGGGCAAGCTTTTAGTCCACTTTGTAACACCCCAAAGTTCGGTAGTGCGTTCTGCTGCTCCGGTGACTAGTGTTGTCCGGATAGCTAGGATGCCTAGAACCGTACTTCGATATGAGTGAGGAGACATAAAATAATGAAATACAAGAAAAGAAAGTACAAGAAAAACAAAGGAAAAATGATAGCAAAGAAATGTGACCAAGTTAAACGAGCCGGGAAACCTAGCGATGGGTGACCACACCGGGAAGTCACGGCGTGGACCGTTGACTAGCCCTGGACTGCGAGGAACCCTGGAAAATATTTTTAGGACTTAAATAGACCCTTGTTGAAGAATAAATATCATTAGAAAGATCAAAGAAAAATTAAATAATTGGTACAAAGAAAAGTGAGAAATCGAAAAACAGACAAAACCCGGTAATATCGAAAAATCGGGAACGTAACCCGAATAGGGGCATTATGGTCATTTGACATCCCGAAGTGTCTTTTGACCTAAATGTCCATTAAAAATAAATAGTATTACACTTAGAAAATAAAAGGAAAAATTAATTTGGTGGTACCTAAAGAAAATAGCTAAAATCATGGGTTAAATGTGGAATAAGTGGGAAGTTAGCTTAAAATATGATTTAATTTTGCTAGTGGACCACTAAGAACATTAAAATGATTAATTATACTTATAAGTGGGCAGATTATTCCCACTCAAAGTTCATCTTCCTCACTTGGCTCAACATTGCCGAATTGAAGAACCTTGAAACCTCCATGGACGTTTTGGGTAAAGCTTGATCCATCCCCTCATTTCAACCTCAAATCACCTAGGGTTCTTCATTAAACTTTGTCTACACATCACAAGGAAGATATTGATACCAAATTTGAGAAGTTTGGTGAGGGTTTAGCAAGTTACAATCAAAGGTAAGTTTATATTTTTTAAGAATTCCTTTGTTAAGTTTTGTGTGCATGTTATGGGTATTGGTTTGGTGAAGGAAAATTTTGAGTTTGAAGAGTTATTGTTGTTTTCATTTTGGACAGCCATGAGTCACGTTTTTGATGAGATATTTGTGCATATAATTGGTGAGAAATAATGTTGATCATGGTGATTTAGTAACCTAGTGAATTATTTCATGTTTATATGGTGATTTATGCACTTGGATGGGAATTGGTAAGTTGGACGGCACTTTGATGTTGAAGAAGGTTTGCGGCAACTTGGGGACACTTGAGTAATTGTATATATTGAAGGAAGTGTAGGCAGAATATTGACCTAGAAGGATTGATGATATGTATGTAGATTGATATTGTAAAGTGTATGTAAAATTTGTAAAATTTGTATGAAAAGTGTATGCCAATTGACCTGAAATTTTAACCAAGAATAGTTAAGACCCATACCTACAAGTCTTATGAAGACACCAAAACCCAGAAATGACCAGAAGCAAATCAAAAAGCTTGCACAAGTTCGGGTCCAAAAACTGGCCGAACCAGAATTGACCAATTTGACCTAAAATTAACCTCATTTGGTACCATTTGATTAGCAATAGTGTAATGACCATAACTCGGTCTACTTAACTCGGATTGACCTAAAATTTTGCACCGCGGTCCATAAGATCTAGATCTACAAGTTTGTAGTTTCGACCAAGACCCGAAAACCGAGGGAACTAGATCATCCGGCTAGGTCAAACCAGTGTCCCAGAATCCAGCAATTTGCATTAAAATGCAATAAACAAGGAAATGACTTTGGTAAAACATACCAAACCTAAAACCCTATTGAATATGACATATTAATGACACTAAGACCTAAATTACCTAGAACACGTCGAGGGTCGGTATATTAGGTGACTTAGCAAATAAAGGTATTCAGTGAATTGTTTATCGAACATTATCGTTAGAGGTAAATTAATTTAGCACTGAAACACTTCAAATTGTGTTTCTCAGTTAATAAGGACTCAACAAAAGGGAAAGAAACACTGAGTCCAGACCAGGGAGACAGTCATCAGAGGTTTGTGCACAACAACTATTTCTTTTGAATTATTTTCAATTGAAATAAATATTTACTATTTGTATATTATTGTTTTAAATTGTGGAAATGTGTTTGATGGACACTTATTGATTGAAAAATATTGTGAATGGTTTGAAACTGTGAAAAATTGTTTGAATAACATTGATGGATACTTATTGATTTAAAAGCATTGGAAATGGTTTGAAACCACAGCTATCATGTATATTGATTGTATTCCTCATTAGCTTGTCTAGTGGGACGAATTGAATTCCCTCTCTGACTGAAGTGTTGAGGTGTGTGCCTGTTGAGGACGAATTGGATGAGTACTCATATTTTTGCTAGCTAGCCATGTTATTCCTCATTAGTCATCGACTTTTGGGACGAATTGAATACCTCATTAGCCATCGGCTTTTGGGACGAATTGAACTATAGATCATGATTAAGCTGTGTGTGATTTATTGATGTTTATTGTGAGATTGTGAAATGGATTTAAACTCTTATTGACATATACTGTCTTTTGAATTCAAACATGACCTGACTTATGAAAATCTATTGTGATATTGAGAAATGGAGTTTAAATTCTTATTGACCTTTATTGTCTTAAATTTGACTATGGTTTTAAGTATCCACTATTTACATGATTTATGAATTGTGATTTAAATTGTATTTGGTTAATGTTGTGCACCACTGAGACATTGTCTCAGCGATAGCTTTTTATTGCTGTCGCAGGTAGAGAGACAGACAGGGCAGCAGACTAGGCTGCATATACATCCAGCGAGGGATTACCAGTATAATGAGTATACCAAGATTTTGCATTTTGTATCAGAATGTATGACACTGTATGTACATTTTGTTTTTGGTTTTGAGCAGTTGTAAATTCAAATTGTACCTTGAAGTTGTAAAATAATTATGAGTTGTTTTGACTTGTAAAAGCTGTATTATATTTCCTTATCTCAGACTTTGAAAAATTTCTATGGAATTGAGTTGATAAATTGTTGTGTTGAGAAATATATTGGAGTTGAGATTTGGAACATTATTGAAGTGCTTTTTACAGGTTTTCTGAAGAGCTGTTTTGTCCAAAATACAGATGGCACTCTGCCAAAATTTTTACAGAAATTCCAAATAAATCAAATGAGTTAGTTGTTTCACTTCAGTTCACCAAAGTCTTTAACACCTGTAAATAGTGCTCACCACTGTAAAATAAGTAAGAAAAGTTTTTAAAATCCCTTGTAGTGTATTTAATGGGTTATCAGTAGACGGAGTTGGTAATTCATTAGGTATACTACGGGATCATGTTATGCCTTACAGAGGGGTAGGGTGTGACATGTTTTAGTGGTATCAGAGCAAAGTTTTTAAAATTCTGTTTTCACCTGTTATTTGAATGTTCTTTCTTCATAGTACAACTGCTCAATATCAATTTTGATACATATAGTACATTACATTATAAATATGCACTAACGGGAGGAAATCTCCTTGTGTTATTTGTTCAGGAGATCTAGATCCTCGCATTAACTATGGAAGAGGGTGATCGTCAATGATCACCTATTGAGGCCGAGGTGCAAGGGGATGCCCTGTGCCTACAAAATGTCGATGGTTCAAGAAGACCACCGCAGCATCTGCAGCTTTCGCTCGCTTGCTCGCAGATGGTCGCAATGTTCCAATAAATGGTCGGTAATGTGCCTACTCAAGTCCCATACAGACACCGGTGGTACAACCACGCCTCCTACAAGGCAAGATGATAAATTGATGAAGTATGGGGCTCTGAGTTTAAGGGACAGAGATCCTCTAGAAGTGAACAATGGTTAGAGAGGATGGATAGGGTGT
Organism: Hevea brasiliensis; assembly: GCF_030052815.1. Taxonomy (NCBI): domain Eukaryota; kingdom Viridiplantae; phylum Streptophyta; class Magnoliopsida; order Malpighiales; family Euphorbiaceae; genus Hevea; species Hevea brasiliensis. The sequence goes on from NC_079503.1 coordinate 25,958,310, forward strand.
TCAAGAAGCTACATTGTACATAAGAGCTTAGATTTGAATACTCGGTCCTTACTACAGGGGATGCTTATGATCGTGGAAAACCATTCCCACATGCAGTAGAGCCTGCAGTGCTAACATGGAATGACTTCCTCAGGGAATTCAGGCAGAAATATATCCCTGATGCTTATGTAGACCAGAAGCTGCAAGAGTTCCTAAGTTTGAAACAGGGGAACAGATCAGTGGCTGAGTATGAAAGAGAATTTTCCCGCCTGAGCCATTATGCAGTAAGTTTGCTTGCTACCAGCAGGGAAAGATGCAAGAGGTTTGAAATTGGCTTGAAACCCAGTATCAGAGTACAAGTGCTCGGCTTCAAACACACTAACTTCTCTGAACTTGTTTCTCAAGCCCTAGAGTTGGAAAGAGTTGAGTTTGAGACTGCTCCAGAGAAAAAGAGATCAGAGAAGACAGAGAAAGAGGGAAAATCAGCAGAACAGAGTTCCAGTGGTTATACTGGAAAGAGGAAGAACTATGGGGGACATGGCAGAGGTGGCAAGAAATCTGGTAGGGGAAGATATTCAGGACAGAGACCTCCCCAATCTGGACAGCAGAGTACCAGAGGTTCCTATCCTCCCCGCCAATGTGAAACATGTGGAAGAAATCATGGTGGGATCTGCTACAAGGCAATTGGAGCCTGTTATAACTGTGGAGGCACAGGACACTTTGCCAAGGACTGCACCAGTAGTCGCAGAGTTGGACCACCTCCTACTACTGCAGAAGGGTCGCCTGCAGCCACTCACCGAAGCTCACAACCACCTAGCAGAGGTAGAGGCGTGGGTAGAGGTAACCCAAAGCAGCCAAGGCACAAGAAACAATCGAGCAAGATAGTGCTCCGATGCAGTCTATGCCATGAGACAGAGGGAAGAGGCAGAGACATCTGATGTTGTGGCTGGTACCTTCTCAACTTTTAACCAGAATGTGTTTGTGTTATTTGATCCGGGTTCTACCCATTCTCATGTGAGTGCTAGCATCATTGATTGCATTGTTGTTCCATATACAAAAATGAACTTTGAGGTGCTAGTAACAAGTCCATTAGGACAGGAGGTCAGGGTTAATAGAATGTATAGAGATTGTCCTTTGGTGATCCAAGGACACACTTTCCTGTCTGATTTCATTGAAATGCCCTTCAGAGATTATGATATCATCTTGGGCATGGATTGGTTAGCTAGGCATCATGCCATGATTGAATGTAGGATGAAGACAGTCACTTTTGGCCTTCCTCAGTACAGTGATGTGGTGATACAAGGGGAGAGGCAGCTATTGCCATCAAACCTCATTTTGGCTGCACTAGCCAGAAAAATGATCAGAAAGGGGTGTGAAGCATACTTGGCACATGTGGTAGACACCCAACTGGGGAGTCCAGCGTTGAAGGACATCCCTACAGTACATGACTTTCCAGATGTGTTTCCTGATGAATTGCCAGGATTACCTCCGGAAAGAGAAGTGCAGTTTGAAATTAATGTTATGCCTGGTGTGGATCCAATTTCCATAACGCCATACAGAATGGCACCAACAGAGTTGAAGGAGCTGAAGATACAATTGCAAGAACTACTTGAAAAGGGCTTCATCCGCCCTAGTGTGTCACCTTGGGGAGCACCAATGTTGTTTGTTAAGAAGAAGGATGGTACTCTCCACTTATGTGTTGACTACAGGCAGTTGAATAGGGTGACAATAAAGAACAGATATCCATTACCTCGCATTGATGATCTGTTCGATCAGTTGAAGGGTGCAGCAGTATTCTCCAAAATTGATTTGCGATCTGGTTATCATCAATTGAAGGTGCAAGAGCAGAGTATTCCAAAAACTGCTTTCAGAACTCGATATGGCCACTATGAGTTTCTAGTAATGCCATTCGGGTTGACAAATGCTCCAGCTGCTTTTATGGATCTGATGAACACTATCTTCAGACCATATCTTGATCAATTTGTGGTGGTGTTTATTGATGACATTTTGATATATTCAAGGAATGCAGAGGAGCATGACAGACATCTGCGGATTGTACTGCAGACTTTAAGGGAGAAACAGCTATACGCCAAATTGTCAAAGTGTGAATTTTAGCTGAAGGAAATCTCCTTTTTGGGACATGTTGTGTCAGCTGAAGGGATCAAGGTAGATTCCAACAAGGTAGAAGCTATCCTTAATTGGAAGCCGCCCAGGAACATCACAGAAATTCGCAGTTTTCTGGGTTTAGCCGGATATTACCGTCGGTTTGTGAAGGGATTTTCTATGTTATCTTCTCCACTGACTAAGCTGCTTCGAAAAGATGTGAAATTTCAGTGGACTGATAAATGTCAGCAGAGTTTTGATGAGTTGAAGAGGTGTTTAATCAAGCTCAGCTTCACTTTACCTACTCCGGGTAAAGAATACACAGTTTATAGTGATGCTTCTCACAATGGGCTAGGCTGTGTACTGATGCAAGATCGGAATGTCATTGCTTATGCATCACGCCAGCTGAAACCGCATGAGAGGAATTACCCAACACATGATCTGCAGTTAGCAGCTATTGTTTTTGCTCTGAAGATCTGGAGACACTATTTGTATGGGGAGAAATGCTACATTTTCACAGATCACAAGAGCTTGAAGTACTTAGGTACCCAGAAGGAATTGAATTTGAGGCAGAGGAGATGGTTAGAACTCATTAAAGACTATGATTGCTTAATAGACTATCACCGTGGAAAGCAAATGTGGTGGTCGACGCCTTAAGTCGCAAGACTATGGCAAGTCTCGAGTTTCTCCTTTGTCCATGGTATGTGAATTGAAAGCAAAGATGCCGCTTTAGAGATTGATGATGAGGGATGACGGTAGTTGCTTGGCATGTACAGCCGGTGTTGATTGATCGATCGTAATGGTCGCCAGAGTGATGAAAAGTATCGGGCTACCGAAAGAAGTTCAGCAGGCAAGAAACCCGAATTCTCCGTGAGAGATAATGGTTTATTGCTACATCGAAGCGTAATGTGCGTTCCTAGTGATGTGGAATTGAGACAGATCATTATGAAGGAAGCACATGAGTCTCCATTTGCTATGCACTGGTGGAACTAAAATGTACAGAGGGTTGAAAGAGCATTACTTGGTGGATGGGCATGAAAAGAGATATAGCTGAATTGCTTTCCAAATGCCTAACTTGTCGCCAAGTAAAGGCGAACATCAAGTTCAGTGGTTTGTTACATCCTTTGTCGCATGCAGTGGAAATGGGAACGGATAACTATGGATTTTGTCACAGGACTTCCAAGGACACGAGTAGTCATGATGCGGTATGGGTTATAGTTGATGATTGACCAAGTCTGCTCACTTTTTACGATTCGGATGGACTATAGCATGGAAAGATTGGCGGATTGTACATATATGAGATTGTAAAAGCGCATGGAGTGCCGTATCAATTGTGTCGAGAGATCCTAGGTTCACTTCTAGATTCAGGATAGTCTTGAGAGAGCCCTAGGAACTAGATTGAACTTCAAAGATGAGATTCCACCCACAGACAGATGGCCAGTCTGAAAGGGTTATTCAGATATTGGAGGATATGCTACGGGCTTGTGTGATTGAATTTGAAGGTAGTTGGGATACACACTTGCCTTTGATTGAGTTTTCTTATAACAACAGCTACCAATCAAGCATTGGGATGCCTCCATATGAAGCATTGTATGGCAGGAAGTGCAGAACTCCCCTATGTTGGGATGAGGTAGGTGAAAGGAAGATGATTGGGCCAGAAATTGTTCAGCAGACAGAGGAAAAGATCATATTGATTAGAAATAGACTCAAGGCTGCATCAGACCGTCAGAAGTCCTATGTTGATATGAAAAGAAGAGATATTGAGTATGCAGTGGGTGATAAGGTATCCCTCAAAGTTTCTCCTTGGAAGAGGATTATGAGATTTGGCAGAAAGGGGAAACTGAGTCCTCGTTTCATTGGACCATATGAAGTTCTGGAAAGAGTGGGTCCTTTGGCATACCGGTTGGCATTACCTCCAGAGCTAGCAAGGATACACAGTGTCTTCCATGTGTCCATGTTAAGGAGGTACAGATCTGACCCATCTCATGTACTGTCAGTTGAAGAGATTGAAGTAAATCCAGACCTCTCATATGAGGAAGAACCCATAAAAATTCTGGCTTATGAGGTGAAACAGCTGAGGAACAAACAGATACACCTGGTTAAAGTGCTCTGGAACCATCATTCAGGCCAGGAAGCTACTTGGGAACGTGAAGAGGATATGAGGAGACAGCACCCACAGTTGTTCAGAGACTAATGCCAGGTAAAATTTCGAGACGAAATTTATTTAAGGGGGGGAGAATTGTAACACCCCAAAGTTCGGTAGTGCGTTCTGCTGCTCCGGTGACTAGTGTTGTCCGGACAGCTAGGATGCCTAGAACCGTACTTCGATATGAGTGAGGAGACATAAAATAATGAAATACAAGAAAAGAAAGTACAAGAAAAACAAAGGAAAAATGATAGCAAAGAAATGTGACCAAGTTAAACGAGCCGGGAAACCTAGCGATGGGTGACCGCACCGGGAAGTCACGGCATGGACCGTTGACTAGCCCTGGATTGCGGGGAACCCTGGAAAATATTTTTAGGACTTAAATAGACCCTTGTTGAAGAATAAATATCATTAGAAAGATCAAAGAAAAATTAAATAATTAGTACAAAGAAAAGTGAGAAATCGAAAAACAGACAAAACCCGGTAATACCGAAAAATCGGGAACGTAACTCGAACAGGGGCATTATGGTCATTTGACATCCCGAAGTGTCTTTTGACCTAAATGTCCATTAAAAATAAATAGTATTACACTTAGAAAATAAAAGGAAAAATTAATTTGGTGGTACCTAAAGAAAATAGCTAAAATCATGGGTTAAATGTGGAATAAGTAGGAAGTTAGCTTAAAATATGATTTAATTTTGCTAGTGGACCACTAAGAACATTAAAATGATTAATTATACTTATAAGTGGGCAGATTATTCCCACTCAAAGTTCATCTTCCTCACTTGGCTCAACATTGCCGAATTGAAGAACCTTGAAACCTCCATGGACGTTTTGGGTAAAGCTTGATCCATCCCCTCATTTCAACCCCAAATCACCTAGGGTTCTTCATTAAACTTTGTCTACACATCACAAGGAAGATATTGATACCAAATTTGAGAAGTTTGGTGAGGGTTTAGCAAGTTACAATCAAAGGTAAGTTTACATTTTTTGAGAATTCCTTTGTTAAGTTTTGTGTGCATGTTATGGGTATTGGTTTGGTGAAGAAAAATTTTGAGTTTGAAGAGTTATTGTTGTTTTCATTTTGGACAGCCATGAGTCACGTTTTTGATAAGATATTTGTGCATATAATTGATGATAAATAATGTTGATCATGGTGATTTAGTAACCTAGTGAATTATTTCATGTTTATATGGTGATTTATGCACTTGGATGGGAATTGGTAAGTTGGACGGCACTTTGATGTTGAAGAAGGTTTGCGGCAGCTTGGGGACACTTGAGTAATTGTATATATTGAAGGAAGTGTAGGCAGAATATTGACCTAGAAGGATTGATGATATGTATGTAGATTGATATTATAAAGTGTATGTAAAATTTGTAATGGTTAGGTGTGTATGTAATGGTACTTAGAAATTGTAAATGTGAATTATATTTGGTGTGTTGAGGGTAATGGTAATCTGCCCAAAGTCATGTTAATGTAATGTAGAAAATGCTTTTGGTAATGTACCAAAACAGATTGGTAGGTAAGTAAACAAATTGCAAAGGTAAATGTGTGTTTGAAGTGGGGTGTGAAAGGCATATTGAGGGCAGTGTACATTTTAGCCTATAACCTTAAATGTGTAACCTCAATTGGTATGAGACCAATTTGAGATGAAACTAGGCACAAAATGTGCCAACTTTCATTGAGAAACCATACCAAAATTCTGCTTGCAAGGTGACCTAAGAAAATGACCAATTCGGATTAGGTGCAATTAGGACCTGAAAAATGACCAATTGGGCAGCAGTGAGTGTTTAGGCCATAACTCACTCAAACCAGGTCCAATTGACATGAAATTTTAACCAAGAATAGTTAAGACCCATACCTACAAGTCTTATGAAGACACCAAAACCCAAAAATGACCAGAAGCAAGTCAAAAAGCTTGCACAAGTTCGAGTTCAAAAACTGGCCGAACCAGAATTGACCAATTTGACCTAAAATTAACCTAATTTGGTACCATTTGACCAGCAATAGTATAATGACCATAACTCGGTCTACTTAACTCGGATTGACCTAAAATTTTGCACCGCGGTCCATAAGACCTAGATCTACAAGTTTGTAGTTTCGACCGAGACCCGAAAACCGAGGGAACTAGATTGTCCGGCTAGATCAAACCAGTGTCCCGGAATCCAGCAATTTGCATTAAAATGCAATAAACAAGGAAATGACTTTGGTAAAACATACCAAACCTAAAACCCTATCGAATATGACATATTAATGACACTAAGACCTAAATTACCTAGAACACGTCAAGGGTCGGTATATTAGGTGACTTAGCAAATAAAGGTATTCAGTGAATTGTTTATCGAACATTATCGTTAGAGGTAAATTAATTTAGCACTGAAACACTTCAAATTGTGTTTCTCAGTTAACAAGGACTCAACAAAAGGGAAAGAAACACTGAGTCCAGACCAGGGAGACAGTCATCAGAGGTTTGTGCACAACAACTGTTTCTTTTGAATTATTTTCAATTGAAATAAATATTGACTATTTGTATATTATTGTTTTAAATTGTGGAAATGTGTTTGATGGACACTTATTGATTGAAAAATATTGTGAATGGTTTGAAACTGTGAAAAATTGTTTGAATGACATTGATGGATACTTATTGATTTAAAAGCATTGGAAATGGTTTGAAACCACAGCTATCATGTATATTGATTGTATTCCTCATTAGCTTGTCTAGTGGGACGAATTGAATTCCCTCTCTGGCTGAAGTGTTGAGGTGTGTGCCTGTTGAGGACGAATTGGATGAGTACTCATATTTTTGCTAGCTAGCCATGTTATTCCTCATTAGTCATCAACTTTTGGGACGAATTGAATACCTCATTAGCCATCGGCTTTTGGGACGAATTGAACTATAGATCATGATTAAGCTGTGTGTGATTTATTGATGTTTATTGTGAGATTGTGAAATGGATTTAAACTCTTATTGACATATACTGTCTTTTGAATTCAAACATGACATGACTTATGAAAATCTATTGTGATATTGAGAAATGGAGTTTAAATTCTTATTGACCTTTATTGTCTTAAATTTGACTATGGTTTTAAGTATCCACTATTTACATGATTTATGAATTGTGATTTAAATTGTATTTGGTTAATGTTGTGCACCACTGAGATATTGTCTCAGCGATAGCTTTATTCTTTATCGCAGTAGAGACAGACAAAGCGTGAACTAGGCCGCATATACATCCAGTGAGGATTACAGTATAATGAGTATACCAGATTTTGCATTTTGTATCTTGTAATGTGTGACACTGTATGTACATTTTGTTTTTGGTTTTGAGCAGTTGTAAATTCAAATTGTACCTTGAAGTTGTAAAATAATTATGAGCTGTTTTGACTTGTAAAAGCTGTATTATATTTCCTTATCTCAGACTTTGAAAAATTTCTATGGAATTGAGTTGATAAATTGTTGTGTTGAGAAATATATTGGAGTTGAGATTTGGAACATTATTTAAGTGCTTTTTATAGGTTTTCTGAAGAACTGTTTTGTCCAAAATACAGATGGCACTCTGCCAAAATTTTTACAGAAATTCCAAATAAATCAAATGAGTTAGTTGTTTCACTTCAGTTCACCAAAGTCTTTAACACCTGTAAATAGTGCTCACCACTGTAAAAGAAGTAAGAAAAGTTTTTAAAATCCCTTATAGTGTATTTAATGGGTTATCAGTAGACGGAGTTGGTAATTCATTAGGTATACTATGGGATCATGTTATGCCTTATAGAGGGGTAGGGTGTGACACACTTGGTTTTGTCTTATGGGCATGCTTTCTTAACCAAAGTTGTGCCATTATGTGTCTAGTTTCATGTCCAAATGGCCAAACACCAATTGAAGTTACACAGCCCAAGTTATGGCTGTCCAAACAGGCTGGACTCACAGCCACACCTGCAAGTCACCTAGGGCTGCCACACTAATCCTAATTCCTATCACTAAACACACTTCAATTCTTGTTTACCAATAGCCAAATGGTCAGTAATTGACCATTAAAACTTTAGTTTATGTCTATTTTCATTCACCACTAAAATTAAATTTCAAGACCCTAACCCTAATTGACCAAGCCTCCAATTCATGCATCTTACTCCTTATTTGTTATACTAATCATATAATTTATAAGAGGGGCAGCTAATATGTCACTTTAAACCAAAGAATTCTCCTAACTCTAACTCATATCAAGGCTGCCAACATTTCATGGAATATAAACATGCTTCAATAATTCAATTTTTGTCAAATTTTCAACTTAACTTAGCTCAAATTCATGATTAGAAAGATGTAAAAGCAAAGAATATGGCACTAACCTTAGTAGGGTAGAATTTTCTCTTATGAATTCTTCACCTTTTTTTTTGTTTTCTTGGCTGCCAAACACTCTAGCAAGGTTGGGTGACAAATTTTAGTGAATGACTTTATAGAATTTGGGATGAGAAATCAAAGGATTGAAGGTAGGAAAGAACAAGAGTTATGGAGGAAGAGGGAAAGGAATTTTGGCTGGCTGAAGAACAAGGAAGACACCAGAATTTTTTTGGTCCATTTTGTCTCTTTTAAGTGTTTTAAGAAGGCTTGTTAAATTTTGTTTGGTTGGGAGTATGTAAATGACATCATGTGATGTCATTATCCCTAATTTCCTTCATTTTTCTTTTCTTTTCTTTTCTACCAAATTTCAATTTAATTTTTAACAATATTTATTCATATTTTATGTTATAATAATTATTTACTTAACTGGACAAGTTGGCCAAAAATCGCCTCTGAAGGCGAAATGACCAAAATGCCCTCCGTTTGGCTTAACGGGTCAAAATTGTCTGTACCGATTGAAAAATTTTTCTAAATATTTTCTTGGCATTCTAATGCCATAAGAACCTCAATGACCCTTCTCTGGAGTCCCAAAAATTATTTTATGAATTTTTTTCCCGGGTCTAGGGCTCCTAGTTGCGAGAACTGCAACTTCTCACTAGGTTACCCATCGCTAGGGCACCGACTCATTTAACTTGGTTATATTTTATTTCTAAAATTTTTCCTAAATTTTTCTTATTAATATTTGAGTTAATTATGGTTCCTCACTTTAGTTTAAATATTTTTTCAGATGTTCTAGCTATCCGGACCGACACTAGTCACCGGGACAGTAGAATGTACGGAGTTGATATAGGGAGGGTGTTACAAGCCGAAACTCCTTTCTCTCTCTCTAAACTCCATAGTTCCACCATTAATGAGTTATTCAAGCTTGAATAACTTGAATCTTTCCCATAAATTTTAGTCTTGGACCCTAGAAAACTTCTAAATTACCCTAGAAAGGAATAATTGAGGAAAGAAAAAGTGAAAAATTGGAGGAAAAAAGGAAGATCAAAGACTTCACTTAAGGTTAGTATTTTAACTTTCAATTACCTATTTAAATGCAAGTTTAGTTACTTAAATGAACTTAGAAACTAAAGAAATGAAATAGAAACAATTGTGAAGGACCAAGTTGAATTTTGGTGAACTAGGTTTTTTGATATATGTATGAATGAATTTGGTGGATTTAAAGGTGTATGTGAGCTTAATTGTGTTGAATGATTATGATTAAATGCCTTGAATTAGTTAAGTGTAATGAATTGGTGAATTAGGGTTTTGGACACTTAGGGTTTAGGAGAAAAAATTTGGAGAAATGGTGAGATGATGTGTTTGACCTAGTTTGAAGTGAGAAATAGTCATTTGGGACAAAAATGAAGTGTATTGGAAGTATTTGAATTGAGGTTAAATTCGGATTCAATGTGGTCATGCTGCTGGCAGCAGGACCAAGGTCCTTTTGAGGGACCAAAACTGAAAATTTACAAGTCCAATTGGTATGAGACCAATTGAGAATGAAAATAAACACAAAATGACACAATTTTTATTTAGGAAGCATGCCCAAAAAGTGAACAAAACCTAGTGAACAAATTGACCAAATCCAGAAATTCTCAGTCTGACTTGTATAAACCAAATGAATAGTGTTTGTTCATTTGGTCATAACTTGAGCTAGGTAGGTCTAAATGACCTAAACTTTTACCAGTGGACAGATGAGATATAGACCTAAACCTTTTATGAAGAATACAAACCCAAATTATTCCATTAACCAAGTCATTTGGCCACCCAAATTTGGTGACCTAAAACTGCCAGAATCAAAATTTGCCCTGAAATCTAGGTTAAGTCCAATCCAGCAGCCATGGTTCAAATGACTATAACTTGAGCTACAAAACTCCAATTGGAGTGATCCAAAAAGGCGAATAAAGTTAAGACAATAGGGAACATTTTCTATGAAGGAAGTTTTTCCAAACTCTAAAAGAAAAATAACCAATGGAATAGTGCAACTTAAGACACCAAAACTGAAAATTTGCAAATTTTCCTAAAAGACTTAGAATTTGAGTAAACAACCAAAACCAACAAATTTAGTGACCAAAATGTGGTATGTGGGTGAATTTGGAATTCCCATACCTATTAAGCCTTAGAAAGTCAATAAATTGACTTGAATAGTGTAGTGAATAGTAACCCTGAAACACAAAATTTAAAGAACGTCAAGTTTAGCACATTAGAGCTAGGTAAAAGTGAATTTAAATTTATTTTTGGATTTATGCTAAGTTATGATACTGAAACACTGTGAAACTGTGTGTTTCAGTGGAAAAGAATACCGAGAAGGAACCCGAATAATCGAGTCAGGGCCAAGAGGCGACTCGCTTAAGGTTTGTGCACAACGTATAATTTTTGTAAATTATCTACTGCATATTATTTTGAATAATTTGAAATATTGAATTGTGACATTATTATGATGAAGTATTTATGATGCTTTTGATTTAAATTGTTGAAAGTTATTTGTGTATATTTGAAATGGCAATTTTAGTAAATTGTTAAGATAAGTTTTGAAACCACAGTGTCATGACCATATATTTGAAAACCTCACTAGCATGACTAGTGGGGGTAATCAGTTTCGAATTTTGATTCCTTCTCTGGCTGAAGTGTTGAGGTGTGTGCCAGTAGAAGAAGAAATTGAATGGATATCCATATATTTGAGCTAGCTAGCCTTGTGATGTGACTTCTCCTTAGCCTCTGGCTATTGAGATTATATTTGTTTCAAATGGCATGATATAACTGTGAGTTTTATGAAATGTGTTTTGGCATTTTGAAATGAACTTGTTTGGATTAAAATCTCATATTTCATGTTTTGTATTTAATTCTCATGTTCCGTCCAATTTTTAAAGAAATGTGATTTAAATTCTGCATAAAGATTATTTTAGTATGTTGTGCACTATTGAGCCCTAGTACTCAGCGATGGCTGTTATTGCTGTCGTAGATATAGAGACTAGAGAAGCAGCAGACTGAGCTGCTGAGGATTGAGGACCTACTTGCTTGAAGTTATATCGGGTATAAGTTATACCTTGACTGTAATATTTATTTTTATATATGTAATGCACATAAATGTATAGACATGTAAAATTGGTCTTGAGCAGCTTGTACAAAGTTTGTATAAAGTTTGTAATAAATTTTAGTTTGGATTTTCCTAATGTAGATTTTAGTATGATGTATATATAGATTGTTTGTCTTTAATGAAATATGAATGGAAATATTTTATTTTAATTTGAATGAAATTGATAGATATTATTTTGATGATTACTGAATTTTTGGAAATTGAGAAATGAGGATTGTTGAATTTTGAAACTTGAGAAATTGGTTGAGGTTGATTGTGGAGTTGTTGGAATTGATTGTGAATTTGAAAAAGTTATTGAGAAAAATTATTGGAAGTATTTTTTTCATGTGTTTGAAGAACTGTTTTCTCAAAATACAGATGGCACTCTGCCAAAATTTTTATAAAATTTGCGGAAAAATAAAATGGGCCAAAAATTTTAACTAGTTTCTAACTTTAATTAAATGTTTTAATACCTATTAAAAAATGCTCACCACTTATCAAAAGTAAGAAAATTGTTTTAAAATCCCTTGTAGGGTACTTAATAAGTTATCGGTAGGTGAAGTTCGATAGTTCATTATGTATTCTACGGGATCATGTTATGCCTTACAGAGGGGTAAGGTGTGACATGTTTTAGTGGTATCAGAGCAAAATTTTTGAAGTATGTTTTAACTTGTGAATTTGTGTCTTTCCTTGTTAAGTACAACTGCTCAATGTCCATATTTGTTACATACAGTGTATTACATCATAAATATGAACTAACGGAGGGAAATCTCCTTTTGTTATTTGTTCAGGAGATACCCTAACTTCAGACTGAAATGGAAAAAGGGGATCACTCAGTCGAGCAATCTGTTGAAGCTGAGGCACAAGGGAAAGCCCCAGCTCTACAGAATGTCAGTGGATCTGTAGCACCAGCCCCACAAATGCCGCAGTTTCCTTGCACAGTTTGCACAGCAGATGGCTGTGATGTTTCAACAAATGGCTGGGGGTATGCCTACTCAAGCTCCACCCCAGACACCTGTGGCATAACCATTACCTCCCGCCAGACTGTATGATAAGTTATTGAAGTATGGAGCTACTGAATTAAAGGGTACCCTTTAGAGGCAGAGCAATGGCTTGAAAGGATGGATAGAGTATTTAAGAAGCTGCACTGCTAAGATGAATTGAAGTTTGAATACTCTGTGTCTCTACTGCAAGGGAATGCGTATGATTCATGGAAGACCATCCCCCACAGCTTAGCTGAACCACTAGTACTGACCTGGGATGACTTCATCAGAGAATTCAGACAGAAATATATCCTAGATGCATATGTTGATCAGAAATTGCAAGAATTTTTGAGTTTGAAACAAGGGAACCGATCAGTGGCAAAGTATGAGAGGGAGTTCTCCCGCTTAAGTCATTATGCTGGGAGTCTCCTTTCTATTAGTAAGGCAAGATGCAAGAGATTTGAGACTGGTTTGAAGCCCAGTTTAAGAATGCAAGTAGTGGGATTCAGACATAGCAATTTTTCAGAACTCATGTCTCAAGCATTCGAGTTAGAAAGGATTGAATCAGAAGCGACCCCAACAAAAGAAAAATAAGAAAAAGTTGAAAAATCAGAGAAAGATAAGGGGGAAAAATCAGTTGAACAAAGTTCTGGTGGTACCTCTAGAAAGAAGAAGAAATTTAGTGGACCTAGCAGAGGTCGAGGTAGAAGATTTGGAAGGGGTTGATTCTCTGGACAGAGACTCCCTAGGTCTGGTCAGCAGTCGAGCAGAGGTTCATATCTTGCCTACCCTTGTGAGACTTGTGGCAATATTCATGGGGGAGAATGCTATTAGGCTACGGGAGACTGCTTTAACTGTGGAGGCAAGGGCCATTTAGCTAAAGACTGCACTAGTGCTCCTAAATATGGTCTAGCTCCTACGACTGCAGAAGGATCTATTCAGAGTCCTGCTTCCAGAAGTTCACAACCTATTAGCAGAGGAAGAGGTAGAGGTAGAGGCACTACTTCTGGCAGTCAGGGCACTATTGGTCAGTCAGCACAAGGAAGTGCGTCAGCCAGACTCTACACAATGAGACAGCGAGAAGAGGCTAAGACTCCTGATGTTGTAGCTGGTATATTTTCTATCTATGATCAAGAAGTATTTGTGTTTGTTTGATCCTGGTTCAACCCACTTATATGTTACTGCTAGCATAGTCAGATCACTTGCTGTTCCATGAGTCCAAATGGTTTTTGAAGTGCTAGTAACTAGTCCTGTAACACCCTCCCAGTAGCCACTCCGTACATTCTCTTATTCGGCGACTGTGCATGCGGGCGACTAGAACGTCCGGAAAAATATTTAAACTAAAGTGAGGGACCATAATTAACTCAAATATTAATAAGAAAAATTTAGTAAAAATTTTAGAAATAAAATACAACCAAGTCAAATGAGCCGGTGCCCAAGCGATGGGTAACCGGAGGGAAGTTGCGGTTCTCGCAACGAGGAGCCCTAGACCCGGGGAAAAATTATAAAATAATTTTTGGGATTCCAGAAAAGGGTTATTGAGGTTCCCATGGCATTAGAATGCCAAGAAAATACCTAGAAAAATTTTTCAATCGGTACAGCCAATTTTGACCCGTTAAGCCAAACGGAGGGCATTTTGGTCATTTTGCTTTCAGAGGTGATTTTTGGCCGACTTGTCCAGTTGAGTAAATAATTAATATGACATAAAATATGGATAAACATTACTAGAAATTAAATTGAAGATGAGTAGTGGAGGAAAGAAAAGAAAGTGAAGAAAAAGCTTATTTATGACATCATTGTGATGTCATTTAAAATTGCCAACCAATCACCATTAAGTAACCATTTGATTAACTAATAAAAGAGCTAAATAAAGACCAAGGAAGACCAAAAACCAGCTGCCTTCTCTTCAGCAAAAAACATGAGTTTCTCTTCTTCCTCCCTCCATTGATGTTCAATCAAGCAAGCTTAATTTCCTACCTTGTTTCACCATAAAACCCTAACCCCACTTCATTAAAATTTTACCCTACACCTTAAACAAGCTTTTGGCAGCCAAGAAGAGGAAAGAAAGAGAAGTTTGAGTAGGGAAAAAAATTGCCCTATTCAAGGTTAGTGCACTATATACCTAAAACTCTTTAATTTCATGAAATGGAACTTGAATTTAGTAAGAAAATGTAATTTAAATGAACAAAATTCATGTGTATGTGTACATGAGTTTTGGCTGCCCTAGTGAAGGAATAGGAAGGAGTGTTTTTGATGAGTTTGAAGTGAACTAAAATCATGTAGGAAGTTTATAAACATAAGAATAATAAGTTGGTATGCTAACTAAGGCATTTTGTAGAAAACCTAATGTGAAGCTAGGGTTTTGGGGAGTGAAAATTGACTTGGCTTAGGAAATTGTTAGAGCACATTTTAATGGTTAATTAGTGACCATCTTAGGTAAGTTGACCATAAAATGGACTGAAAAATAGGATTGCAAAGTGAAGTTGCAGGCTGCCCTAGGACAGCAGCAGAGGGACTAAAAATTCAGTCCACTTGCACTGCCATAACTTGGGCTGTGTTGGTCCAATTGGTGTTTGGCCAATTGGATATGAAACTAGGCTTATAATGGCACATTTTTACTGAAGAAACCATGCCCAAAAGACCAAAGCAAGAGGACCAAAACTTGGCCCCAATCCGGACACCCTGCAACAGCCCCTGCAGAATTGACCAAATGAACAGTAACTGTTCATTTGGCCATAACTCACTGTAGATTTGGTTAATTGATCTGAAATTTTTACAGCAACAAGATAAGATATAGACAAAAAACTTTCATGAAGAAACCTACCCCAAATAATGCCATTAACCCATTCAAATGATTGGGCAAAGTTAAGTTATCAAACCTGCAACTCTGCAGATTTACATTTGAACAGTAATGTTTGGATGACTATAACTCCCTCTAGAAAACTCGGATTTAGGCGATTCTGGAACCGATGGAAACCTAAGGTATGGTAGAACATGTCATATGAAGAAAGTTAGACCAAATTATGAACTTAACTTGGTCAAATTACTGACCAAAGTTGGACCAAAATCTGCCAAAACCCAAAAGTGCAGCATGAACAGTGCACGTGAACAGTAAAATTATTTTGGCCATAACTTGAGCTACAAAACTCCAAATGGAGTGATTTAAAAAAATAAATTCAACTAGACAAAATAAGGAACAACTTTCATGTTTATCATTTCCTCAAATTCCCACTGTAGAAATATCAAATGGAACAATAAAGATGAAGCACCAAATCTGAAAATTTTGTTCAATTAGCATTAAGCTTAGAAATGGTATTGGCAACCAATACCAACAAGTTTTAAATACAAAATGTGGTATGTTTGGGGTGTTAAAACCAATACACCTATTTTCTATCCAAAAGTCAACATTTTTGTTGACCAATGAGGTGAATAGTGACACCAAAACCAAAAATTGGCAATTTTGCCAAAATGACCTAAGCTTTGAGAAAGTGACCAAAACCAACAAGTTTTGAATACAAAATGTGGTATGTTGGGAGTACTAAAACCAATGTACCTATTGTTTATGCAAAAGTCAACATTTTAGTTGACTAATGAAATGAATAGTGACATGAAAACTTGAAATTCAAAAATTATGAAACTTAAAAGTGCAAAATGCCCTAGTAGGCCTAATGTGATTGGTTTGGATAGATTGGCATGCCAATAGAGTATTGTTTTAGCGATCGCGAAAGGCTTTATGCTGTATTCATGGCTTTATGCGTATCCATGGCTTTTATGCCCGTATTCATGGCTTTTATGCGATTATGTGATATCATGGCTTTTTAGCCATACTTGTTGCATACATGGTTGGCGTTACGTGTCCCATGGTATGATGGCGAGGCACGCGGTGTCGGTGCCAACGACCCGTTATCGATCCGATCGTCGAGATAGGTTACTTGGGCATGGAAAAGTATAACTGTGATTGAACTGATTATTAAAGAAAATACGAAAATTAAGAATCAGGAATGATTACAAAAATACAAAGAAGCTCAAGATCATGAAGAAAATAATTAACGAAATGCATGAAGAAGTTAATATCATAAAACATGATTAGCCCTCGACTGAAACAATAAGTGAGTAATTATTCCTTTCTCATGAACACAATAGCAAGGAAATTATTATTTTTATTTGCATATTATATTTTCTTGTATTATTGGCACCACTAAGCTTTATGCTTATCGCGTCGCTTTTGCACGCGTAGGTGCGAAGATTTGGAGAGGGCCCGATAGACCACAGTTCGGTAAGGCGGTTCACGATTCTGCATAGTGTCCGTGTCACCTCACCATCCACAGTGCATTGGTAGGACACTAGGTTTCATTTTGACATTTTGTAACTAATTTCTATTTTCTCATATGTATTTGAACTTATGGAATGTATTTTGAGGTTCATGTAAATAATGAAAAATCGTATTAATAAATGTAAAAGTGAATGTTTATCTGCGATTTATACATGATATCACATGAGATGAATGATTGAGAAATGAATGGTGAAAAATGTTGAGATTTTGATATTGAAGTTTGAGAGTGATGAGATGATTGAATATGATCATAGGAAGTGTTTTTCACAGGTTCCGAAGAACTGTTTTCTCCATTTTTAGCCGGTACTTTGCCGTATTTTCTATAAAATTCTCGGAACCTCAAATAAATTATAATTTCGATAAATGGCTTAAATAAATTATATTTCACAAGTTATATTCAAAAGGAAGAATAAAAATGAATTAAGATAAAATAGAGTGCTCGGCACAATGAGTGGCATAACTTGCTCGGCTACACTGTAGTCGGGTAAGGGGTGTCACATTTAGTGGTATCAGAGCACGGTTTAGGCGTTTCTGGACCTAGATAGATTGCACATCATGCATTGCATTTGTAAGAGTCGAGGTGACACTAATGCAGACCTGCTTGTCTTTCTTATTTTGAATAGGATATGGACCCTTCATCACAGAGAGCAGTCGAGGAGGAAGTGGAGAGTCATGCTCCACCTGCAGATGGGCGAGGCGAGGGTAGGGAGAACCTACTCCACCAGCTCAAGCGAGCACCTCAGCCTCCACAGGCCATGTTTCAGCAAATGGCCGATTTCTTTAGACAAATGGCCGGGGTAATGCCAGCACCACCACCACCACCAGCTCCACAGCAGAAATCACACCTGGAAAGACTAAGAAAGTTTGGAGCTGTGGATTTCTATGGCAAGAGAGAAGATGACTCTGTTGCAGCCGAGAATTGGTTGAACAGAACAGGCAGAGTTTTAAAACAACTCCACTGCACCCCAGAGCAAAATTTAGAGGCTGCCATATCTCTGCTGCAAGATGATGCCTATGAGTGGTGGGACACGGTATCCAGTGAAGTGCAGCCAGAAGTTATGACATGGGACTTCTTTCTCTCCGAATTTAAGAAGAAATATGTGGGTACTGTATACCTAGAAGAGAGAAGAAGAGAGTTTATTAACCTGAGGCAGAGACAGTTGTCAGTGGCCGAGTATGAGAAAGAATTCGTAAGATTGAGCCGCTATGGAAGGGAGATAGTCCCTAATGAAGCTGAAAGGTGTAAGAGATTTGAAGAGGGATTAAATGATAATATAAAGATCATGATCACTGCCTTGGGGATCACAGACTTCACCAAGTTAGTGGAAGCTACATTAAAAGTGGAGAAAGTGAGAATAAATGAACAAAATAGGAAAGATAGGCAGCGTAAGAGGGAATTTGGACCAGGACAGTCAAGTATACCAACTGATAGTAAGAAGTTTAAAGGTTCTTGTTTACAAGATCAGACACAGGGCCACAGAGGCCAGATTGGAATCTCTATAGCTAGTTCCCCGGGCACAATAACAAGGGGATTAACCCCAGTGCCTGAATGTATGCATTGTGGTAGAAGACACAGAGGGGAGTGTCGATTGTTAACTGGAGAGTGTTTCAAGTGTGGGGCTACGGATCATTTTATAAGAGATTGCCCTCAGAAGAGTGGTTCAATAGCTCCTATACAAGTTGATAGACCTTCCCCTATAGTTCAAAGGGGTAAAAGATCGGGTAGAGCAGAAACAGCTGACATTTCACAGAAGATTATTTCTGAGACAGTTGAAAAGCAGGAAGTCAGGGTGGTACCACAAGTATATGCTATGGAAGCTCAGGAAGAGCCAAACCCAGACACTGATGAGGCGATACAAGGAAGTGAAGAAACAAGGAGGTAGCAGCTCCCCGATTACTTAAGTCAGGTAACTTTCGAGGACGAAATTTAAATTAGAGGGGAAGAGTTGTAACACCCTCCCGGTAGCCACTCCGTACATTCTATTGTTCCGGCGATCGGTGTCGGTCCGGAAAGCTAGAACGTTCGGAAAAATATTTAAACTAAAGTGAGGGACCATAATTAACTCAAATATTAATAAGAAAAATTTAGTAAAAATTTTAGAAATAAAATACAACCAAGTCAAATGAGCCGGTGCCCAAGCGATGGGTAACCAGAGGGAAGTTGCGGTTCTCGCAACGAGGAGCCCTAGACCCGGGGAAAAATTATAAAATAATTTTTGGGACTACAAAAAAGGGTTATTGAGGTTCCCATGGCATTAGAATGCCAAGAAAATACCTAGAAAAATTTTTCAATCGGTACAGCCAATTTTGACCCGTTAAGCCAAACGGAGGGCATTTTGGTCATTTCGCCTTCAGAGGTGATTTTTGGCCGACTTGTCCAGTTGAGTAAATAATTAATATGACATAAAATATGGATAAACATTACTAGAAATTAAATTGAAGATGAGTAGTGGAGGAAAGAAAAGAAAGTGAAGAAAAAGCTTATTTATGACATCATTGTGATGTCATTTAAAATTTCCAACCAATCACCATTAAGTAACCATTTGACTAACTAATAAAAGAGCTAAATAAAGACCAAGGAAGACCAAAAACCAGCTGCCTTCTCTTCAGCCAAAAACGTGAGTTTCTCTTCTTACTCCCTCCATTGATGTTCAATCAAGCAAGCTTAATTTCCTACCTTGTTTCACCATAAAACCCTAACCCCACTTCATTAAAATTTTACCCTACACCTTAAACAAGCTTTTGGCAGCCAAGAAGAGGAAAGAAAGAGAAGTTTGAGTGGGGAAAAAAACTGCCCTATTCAAGGTTAGTGCACTATATACCTAAAACTCTTTAATTTCATGAAATGGAACTTGAATTTAGTAAGAAAATGTAATTTAAATGAACAAAATTCATGTGTATGTGTACATGAGTTTTGGCTGCCCTAGTGAAGGAATAGGAAGGAGTGTTTTTGATGAGTTTGAAGTGAACTAAAATCATGTAGGAAGTTTATAAACATAAGAATAATAAGTTGGTATGCTAACTAAGACATTTTGTAGAAAACCTAATGTGAAGCTAGGGTTTTGGGGAGTGAAAATTGACTTGGCTTAGGAAATTGTTAGAGCACATTTTAATGGTCAATTAGTGACCATCTTAGGTAAGTTGACCATAAAATGGACTGAAAAATAGGATTGCAAAGTGAAGTTGCAGGCTGCCCTAGGACAGCAGCAGAGGGACTGAAAATTCAGTCCACTTGCATTGCCATAACTTGGGCTATGTTGGTCCAATTGGTGTTTGGTCAATTGGACGTGAAACTAGGCTTATAATGGCACATTTTTGCTGAAGAAACCATGCCCAAAAGATCAAAGCAAGAGGACCAAAACTTGGCCCCAATCCGGACACCCTGCAACAGCCCCTGCAGAATTGACCAAATGAACAGTAACTGTTCATTTGGCCATAACTCACTGTAGATTTGGTTAATTGATCTGAAATGTTTACAGAAATAAGATAAGACATAGACAAACAACTTTCATGAAGAAACCTACCCCAAATAATTCCATTAACCCATTCAAATGATTGGGCAAAGTTAAGTTATCAAACCTGCAACTCTGCAGATTTACATTTGAACAGTAATGTTTGGATGACTATAACTCCCTCTAGAAAACTCGGATTTAGGCGATTCTTGAACCGATGGAAACCTAAGGTATGGTAGAACATGTCATATGAAGAAAGTTAGACCAAATTATGAACTTAACTTAGTCAAATTACTGACCAAAGTTGGACCAAAATCTGCCAAAACCCAAAAGTGCAGCATGAACAGTGCACGTGAACAGTAAAATTATTTTAGCCAGAACTTGAGCTAAAAAACTCCAAATGGAGTGATTCAAAAAAAGAAATTCAACTAGACAAAATAAGGAACAACTTTCATGTTTACCATTTCCTCAAATTCCCACTGTAGAAATATCAAATGGAACAATAAAGATGAAGCACCAAATCTGAAAATTTTGTTCAATTAGCATTAAGCTTAGAAATGGTATTGGCAACCAATACCAACAAGTTTTAAATACAAAATGTGGTATGTTTGGGGTGTTAAAACCAATACACCTATTTTCTATCCAAAAGTCAACATTTTTGTTGACCAATGAGGTGAATAGTGACACCAAAACCAAAAATTGGCAATTTTGCCAAAATGACCTAAGCTTTGAGAAAGTGACCAAAACCAACAAGTTTTGAATACAAAATATGGTATGTTGGGAGTACTAAAACCAATGTACCTATTGTTTATGCAAAAGTCAACATTTTAGTTGACTAATGAAATGAATAGTGACATGACAACTTGAAATTCAAAAATTGTGAAACTTAAAAGTGCAAAATGCCCTAGTAGGCCTAATGTGATTGGTTTGGATAGATTGGCATGCCAATAGGGTATTGTTTTAGCAGTACTGCGAAAGGCTTTATGCCTGTATTCATGGCTTTATGCCCGTATCCATGGCTTTTATGCCCGTATTCATGGCTTTTATGCCCGATTATGTGATATCATGGCTTTTTAGCCATACTGACTACATACATGGTTGACGTTCTGCGTCCCATGGTATGACGGCCCGAGGCACCGCGGTGTCCAGTGCCAACGACCCGTTATCGATCGATCGTCCAGTATAGGTTACTTGGGCATGGAAAAGTATAACTGTGATTGAACTGATTATTAAAGAAAATACGAAAATTAAAAATCAGGAATGATTACAAAAATACAATGAAGCTCAAGATCATGAAGAAAATAATTAACGAAATGCATGAAGAAGTTAATATCATAAAACATGATTAGCCCTCGACTAAAACAATAAGTGAGTAATTATTCCTTTCTCATGAACACAATAGCAAGGAAATTATTATTTTTATTTGCATATTATATTTTCTTGTATTATTGGCACCACTAAGCTTTATGCTTAGCGCGTCGCTTTTGTAACACGTAGGTACTGAAGATTTGGACAGAGGGCCCAGTAGACCACAGATTCGGTAAGGCAGTTCACAGTTCTGCATAGTGTCCGTGTCACCTCACCATCCACAGTGCATTGGTAGGACACTAGGTTTCATTTTGACATTTTGTAACTAATTTCTATTTTCTCATATGTATTTGAACTTATGAAATGTATTTTGAGGTTCATGTAAATAATGAAAAATCGTATTAATGAATGTAAAAGTGAATGTTTATCTGTGATTTATACATGATATCACATGAGATGAATGATTGAGAAATGAATGGTGAAAAATGTTGAGATTTTGATATTGAAGTTTGAGTGTGATGAGATGATTGAATATGATCATAGGAAGTGTTTTTCACAGGTTCCGAAGAACTGTTTTCTCCATTTTTAGCCGGTACTTTGCCGGATTTTCTATAAAATTCTCGGAACCTCAAATAAATTATAATTTCGATAAATGGCTTAAATAAATTATATTTCACAAGTTATATTCAAAAGGAAGAATAAAAATGAATTAAGATAAAATAGAGTGCTCGGCACACTGAGTGGCATAACTTGCTCGGCTACACTGTAGTCGGGTAAGGGGTGTCACAAGTCCATAAGGACAAGAGGTTCGGGTAAACAGAATCTATAGAGACTGTCCTTTGGTGATCCAAGGACATGTTTTCCTATCAGATTTGATTGAAATACCCTTCAGAGAGTATGATATCATCTTGGGCATGGTTTGGTTAGCCAAGCATCACGCCATGATTGACTATAGACTGAAGACAGTCACTTTTGGTCTCCCTCTGTATGGTGATGTGGTAATACATGGGGAGAGACATTTACTGCCATCAAACATCATTTCGGCTGCACTAGCTAGAAGGATGAACAGAAAGGGGTGTGAAGCATACTTGGCACATGTGATAGACACCCAAGTGGGGAGTCCAGCACTGAGGGACATCCCTACTATATGTGACTTTCCGGATATATTTCCTGATGAATTGCTAGGATTACCTCCAGAAAGAGAGGTGCAGTTTGAGATTGATGTTATGCCTGGTGTGGATCCAATCTCTATAACGCCATATAGAATGGCACCTGCAGAATTGAAAGAGTTGAAAGTGCAATTGCAAGAGCTGCTTGACAAGGGCTTTATCCACCCTAGTGTGTCACCTTGGGGATCGCCAGTGTTGTTTGTAAAGAAGAAGGATGACACTCTCCTCTTGTGTATTGATTATTGGCAATTGAATAAGGTGACAATAAAGAACAGATACCCATTGCTCCGCATTGATGACTTGTTTAACCAGTTGAGGGGTGTAGCTGTGTTCTCCAAAATTGACCTGAGATCAGGTTATTATCAGCTGAAAGTACAAGAACAGAGTATTCCTAAAACTGCCTTCAGAACCCGCTATGGCCATTATGAGTCCTTGGTTATGCCATTCAGGTTAACTAATGCTCCATCTGCTTTTATGGATCTGATGAACACTATCTTCAGACCATACCTCGACCAGTTTGTTGTGGTATTTATTGATGATATATTGGTCTATTCGAGGAATGCAGAAGAGCATGATAGACATCTGCGGATTGTACTACAGACTTTGAGGGAGAAATAGCTATACGCCAAATTGTCGAAATATGAATTTTGGTTGAAGGAGATATCCTTTTTAGGGCATGTAGTATCAGAAGAAGGTATCAAGGTAGATCCAAGTAAGATAGAAGCTGTCCTTAATTGGAGGCCACCCAGAAATATCACGGAGATGTGCAGTTTTCTGGGTTTAGCTGGATACTACCGTCGGTTTGTGAAGGGATTCTCCATGTTGGCATCTCCATTGACTAAGCTACTTCAAAAAGATGTGAAATTTCAGTGGACGGATAAATGCCAATAGAGTTTTGATGAATTGAAGAAATGTTTGACTGAAGCTCCAGTCCTAACTTTACCTACTCCGGGTAAAGAATATACAGTTTATAGTGATGCTTCTCACAATGGGTTAGGCTGTGTATTAATGCAAGATCGAAATGTCATTGCCTATGCATCACACCAGCTAAAACCGCATGAGAGGAATTATCCGACACATGATTTAAAGCTTGCAGCTATTATGTTTGCTCTTAAGATCTAGAGACACTATTTGTATGGGGAAAAGTGTTACATCTACACAGATCATAAGAGTTTGAAGTATTTGGGCACTCAGAAGGAATTGAATTTGAGACAGAGGAGATGGTTAGAGTTGATAAAAGACTATGATTATCTGATAGACTATCAGCCAGGAAAAGCTAATGTTGTGGCTGACGCCTTAAGTCGCAAGACTATGGCAAGTGTACGGGTTACTCCTTTGTCTTTGGTACATGAGTTAAGATCATTGCATGCCAGCTTAGAGATGAATGATGATAGGCAGACAGCAGTTGCATGGCATGTACAGCCAGTGTTGATTGATCAAATTAGAATGGCTGCTCAGAATGGTCAGAAGTATCAGAAGATGATGGAAGAAGTCCGACAGGGAAAGAAACCAGAATTCTCAATAAGAGATGATGGTCTACTGCTACAACAGGGCAGAATATGTGTTCCTAATGATGTTGATTTGAGGCAGATCATTTTGAAGGAAGCACATGAGTCTCCTTTTGCCATGCACCCTAGTGGCACAAAAATGTATAGAGGGCTAAAGGAGCATTACTGGTGAATGTGTATGAAAAGAGATGTGGCAGAGTTTGTTTCCAAATGCCTAACTTGTCAGCAAGTGAAGGCAGAGCATCAAGTATCCGTTGGGTGTTACATCCACTACCAGTACCAGAATGGAAATGGGAGAGAATAATGATGGATTTTGTGATGGGACTTTCGAGGACACATAAGAGTCATGATGCAGTATGGGTCATTATTGACAGACTGACCAAGTCTGCTCATTTTCTGCCAGTTCGAATGGACTATAGTTTAGAAAGATTGGCCAAGTTGTACATCGATGAGATTGTGAGACTACATGGAGTGCCAGTATCCATTGTATCAGACAGAGATCCTAGGTTCACTTCTAGATTCTGGGTTAGTCTTCAGAGAGCCCTAAGAACTAGATTGAACTTCAGTATAGCATTCCACCCACAGACAGATGGCCAGTCTGAGAGGGTAATTTAGATCTTGGAGGACATGCTACGGGCTTGTGTGATTGAATTTGAGGGCAGTTGAGACACACACTTGCCTTTGATTGAGTTTGCTTACAACAACAGCTACCAATCAAGCATTGGGATGCCTCCATATGAAGCTTTGTATGGCAGAAAATGCAGAACTCCCTTATGTTGGGATGAGGTAGGTGAAAGAAAGATGATTGGGCCAGAAATTATTCAACAAACTGAAGAGAAAATCGGATTGATCAGAGATCAACTTAAGACTGCATCAGACCGTTAGAAGTCCTACATTGATCTAAAGAGAAGGGATATTGAGTATGCAGTGGGTAAGAAAGTATTCCTCAAGGTTTCTCCTTGGAAGAGAATTATGAGATTCGACAGAAAGGGGAAACTAAGTCCTCGTTTTATCAGGCCATATGAGGTTCTGGAAAGAGTGGGTCCCTTGGCATATCATTTGGCACTACCTCCAGAGTTGGAGAAGATACATAATGTCTTCCATGTGTCTATGTTGAGGAGGTATCGATCAGACCCATCTCATGTACTACCAGTCGAAGAAATTAAAGTGAATCCAAACCTCACATATGAAGAAAAACCCATAGAGATTCTGGTTTATGAGGTGAAACAGCTACGGAACAAGCAGATACCATTGGTAAAAGTGCTGTGGAACCATCATTCAGGCCAGGGAGCTACTTGGGAACGAGAGGAGGACATAAGGAGACAGCATCCACAGCTGTTCAGATATTGATACTAGGTAAAATTTCGAGACAAAATTTATTTTAAGGGGGGGAGAATTGTAACACCCCTATTTGTATAGCCTGGTATATTTCACTGTTCCGGTGACTGGAGTCGGTCCGAATAATTAAGGGGATTAGAACCACATCTAAGAGAATTAGATAAGCTATAAACACAAATAATTAGTAATTGCCAATTAGTTAAGTGTAAATAAGAAAAACAGAACATAAGAAGTTAAACGAGCCGAGAGTCATATTGATGGGTGACCTTCTCGGGAAGGGTTACGAAGTCAATTTAAACTCAAATTTCGAACCGTAAAATGCGATGCCATGGTCCTTAAGATCATTACAAACACAGTGGAAAAGAGAAAATCACGAAAAAGAACTGTTAAGCCAGTCAAATAATTAGGTCAGGGATCAAGAAGAAATATTGAATTATTTGTAAACCGGGTTGAACCGGCGAGAGGCAATTTGGTCAATTGACCCCGAGAGCTGACTCCTGACCTAACTGTCAAATAAAATCAGAGAAAAGAAAATTTCAGAGTCGGGAATTAAATTAAAGAACTAATAGAAAAATAAATGAAAAAAAAGAAGAAAAAGAAAAGTTGAAAAAGTTATGACATCATCATGGTGACATCATACTTGAGGTCATAAATAATTTTTCATTACTTAATAATTTGACTAAGTCAATTAGAAGATAAATATACAAATTAAATAAACAAAATTCATTTTCCTTATTCTTTCTTCAAGCTAGCCGAAACTCCTCTCTTTCTCTCTAAACTCTATAGTTCCACCATTAATGAGTTATTCAAGCTTGAATAACTTGAATCTTTCCCATAAATTTTAGTCTTGGGCCCTAGAAAACTTCTAAATTACCCTAGAAAGGAAGAATTGAGGAAAGAAAAAGTGAAAAATTGGAGGAAAAAGGGAAGATCAAAGACTTCACTTAAGGTTAGTATTTTAACTTTCAATTACCTATTTAAATGCAAGTTTAGTTACTTAAATGAACTTAGAAACTAAAGAAATGAAATAGAAACAATTGTGAAGGACCAAGTTGAATTTTGGTGAACTAGGTTTTTTGATATATGTATGAATGAATTTGGTGGATTTAAAGGTGTATGTGAGCTTAATTGTGTTGAATGATTATGATTAAATGCCTTGAATTAGTTAAGTGCAATGAATTGGTGAATTAGGGTTTTGGACACTTAGGGTTTAGGAGAAAAAATTTGGAGAAATGGTGAGATGATGTGTTTGACCTAGTTTGAAGTGAGAAAAGGTCATTTGGGACCAAATGAAGTGTATTGGAAGTGTTTGAATTGAGGTTAAATTCGGATTCAATGTGGTCTTATTGCTGGCTGCAAGACCAGGGTCCCTTTAAGGGACCAAAACTGAAAATTTACAAGTCCAATTGGTATGAGACCAATTGGGAATGAAAACAGACACAAAATGACACAATTTTTATTTAGGAAGGATGCCCAAAAAGTGACCAAAACCTAGTGAACAAATTGATCAAATCCAGAAATTCTTAGTCTGACCTGTACAAACTGACCAAATGAATAGTGTTAATTCATTTAGTCATAACTTGAGCTAGGCAAGGCTAAATGATTTGAAATTTTACCAGTGGATAGACGAGATATAGACCTAAAGCTTTCATTAAGAATACAAATCCAAATTATCCCATTAACCAAGTCATTTGGCCACCCAAAGTTGGTGACCTAAAACTGCCAGAACCAAAATTTGCCCAGAAATCTGGGTTAAGTCCAATCCGGTAGTCATAGTTTAAATGGCGATAACTTGAGCTACAAAAATCCAATTGGAGTGATCCAAAAAGGAGAATAAAGTTAAGAAAATAAGGAACATTTTCTATGAAGGAAGTTTTGCCAAATTCTAATAGAAAAGTAACCAACGGAACAGTGCAACTTAAGACACCAAAACTAAAAATTTGCAAATTTGCCTAAAAGACATAGAATTTGAGTAAACAACCAAAACCAACAAATTTAGTGACCAAAATGTGGTATATGGGTGAAGCTGGAATTCCCATACCTATTAAGCCTTAGAAAGTCAACAAATTGACTTGAATAATGTAGTGAATAGTAACCCCGAAACACAAAATTTAAAGAACGTCAAGTTTAGCACATTAGAGCTAGGTAAAAGTGAATTTAAATTTATTTTTGGATTTATGCTATGTTATGATACTGAAACACTGTGAAACTGTGTGTTTCAGAGGAAAAGAATACAAGGAAGGAACCCGAAGAATCGAGTCAGGGCCAAGAGGCGACTCGCTTAAGGTTTGTGCACAACGTATAATTTTTGTAAATTATCTTCTGCATATTATTTTGAATAATTTGAAATATTGAATTGTGACATTACTATGATGAAGTATTTATGATGCTTTTGATTTAAATTATTGAAAGTTATTTGTGTATATTTGAAATGGCAATGTTTAGTAAATTATTAAGATAAGTTTTGAAACCACAGTGTCATGACCATATATTTGAACACCTCACTAGCATGACTAGTGGGGGTAATCAGTTTCGAATTTTGATTCCTTCTCTGGCTGAAGTGTTGAGGTGTGTGCCAGTACAAGAAGAAATTGAATGGATATCCATATATTTGAGCTAGCAAGCCTTGTTATGTGACTTCTCCTTAGCCTCTGGTTATTGAGATTATATTTGTTTCGAATGGCATGATATAACTGTGGGTTTTATAAAATGTGTTTTGGCATTTCGAAATGAACTTATTTAGATTAAAATCTCATATTTCATGTTTTGTATTTAATTCTCATGTTTCGTCCAATTTTTGAAGAAATGTGATTTAAATTCTGCATAAAGATTATTTTAGTATGTTGTGCACCACTGAGTCCTAGTACTCAGCGATGGTTGTTATTGCTGTCACAGATATAGAGACTAGAGGAGCAGCAGACTGAGCTGCTGAGGATTAAGGACCTACTTGCTTGAAGTTATATCGGGTATAAGTTATACCCTGGCTGTAAATATTTATTTTGATGTATGTATTGCACATAAATGTATGGACATGTAAAATTGGTCTTGAGCAGCTTGTACAAAGTTTGTATAAAGTTTGTAATAAATTTTAGTTTAGGTTTTCCTAATGTAGATTTTAGTATGATGTATATATAGATTGTTATTCTTTAATGAAATATGAATGGAAATATTTTATTTTAATTTGAATGAAATTGATAGATATTATTTTGATGATTATTGAATTTTTGGAAATTGAGAAATGAGGATTATTGAATTTTGAAACTTGAGAAATTGGTTGAGATTGATTGTGGAGTTGTTGGAATTGATTGTGAATTTGAAGAAGTTATTGAGAAAAATTATTGGAAGTGTTTTTTTCAGGTATTTGAAGAACTGTTTTATCAAAATACAGACGACACTCTGCTAAAATTTTTATAAAATTTGCGAAAAAATAAAATTGGCCAAAAATTTTAACTAGTTTCCAACTTTAATTAAATGTTTTAATACATATTAGAAAATACTCACCACTTATCAAAAGTAAAAAAATTGTTTTAAAATCCCTTTAGGGTACTTAATGAGTTATCGGTAGGTGAAGTTCAGTAGTTCATTAGGTATTCTACGGGATCATGTTATGCTTTACAGAGGGGTAAGGTGTGACACCTATATACAAGATAACTATGTTATCTCAGGTCTGAAGATTATATCCACTGATATGATATATGACAATGCATTGACAAGAGTAAACTCTATGTGCTTATCATAAGCGTCACTGGTTCGGCCTACTTATCATTTATAAGCGCCTATCATGTTTGTTATCTAGCATGTGACTCACCACTCTAACTTATTAATATCACATACTAATTCTTTGGGAACAAACATGATTATAATCTATCTGGATAAGTCAAGTCCTTTGTGCAGTATCCTCGATTTTGAACTAATTTATGATACTTTCTGCTAGAAATACTATCACTCATATTCTTAACAACTTAAGAATATAATTTCTAGTAAAATATCAATGGATTTATTCAATTACACATAAATAGATTATGTTAACAGAAAAGTGTAATTGCCTTTTATTAATGAAATATATACAAGATACATACAAAATGATATGCTCTAGGACATACTACTAACAATCTCTCACTAGCACTAGAGCCATTCATTACAGTATCTTAGACCCATCTTCTTAAGATGTTAGTCTAACTGAGCTTGTGACATAGCCTTCGTGAATGGATCAGCTGGATTTTTTGCTGATGTTATTTTTTGCATGGCTACTTCACCTCTCCCAACTATTTCTCTGATAATGTGATAGGGTCTTTCTATGTGTTTGGATTTCTGGTGAGATCGTGGTTCCTTAGCCTAAATGATAGCTTTATTGTTGTCATAGTAGAGAGAAACTGCTGACTCAATAGAAGGAACTACTCCAAGTTCTGTTATGAACTTCTTTATCCAAATAGCCTCTTTTGTAGCATCTGATGCAGCAATATACTCGGCCTCTATAGTGGAATCAGCAATCGTACTCTATTTGGAACTCTTCCAACTAACTGCACCTCCATTACAAATGAATACAAAGCCAAAGATAGACTTTTTATAATCAATATCTGATTGAAAATCAGAATTAGTATAACCATCTAATTGTAGGTCGCCTCCTCCATAAATCAAGAATAAATCCTTAGTTCTTCTCAAGTACTTAAGGATATTCTTGACTGCTATCTAGTATTCTAAACCTGGGTTGGATTGAAACCTGCTAGTTAAACTAACAGCATATGCGATATCCTGCCTAGTACACAATATTGCATACATTAAACTTCCAATAGCTGAAGCATATGGAATCCTAGCCATTTTGCCTCTTTCTTCAAGTGTCTTAGGAGACATCTCCTTAGAAAGATGGATACCATGTCTTACCGACAACAATCCTCTCTTGGAATCAAGCATGTTAAACCTTTTTAACACTTTTTCCAAATATAGACTTTGGGATAAACCAATTATTTTTTGTGCTCTATCTCTATAAATGCGAATTCCAAGAATATAGGTTGCTTCCCCTAAGTCTTTCATGGAGAATATATTTGACAACCATACCTTGATAGTTGTTAACTTAGTTAACTTATCTATATCATTGCCTATCAACAAAATGTCATCTACATATAAGACAAGGAAAGTGACAGCTCTCCCACTAACCTTTTTATATACACATGGCTTATCCACATTTTTTATAAAATCAAATGATTTAATGGATTCATCAAAATGGATATTCCAACTCCTCGAAGCTTGTTCTAACCCATAAATAGATCGTTTTGGCTTGCACACCTTAGAATGATCTTGAGATTCAAAACCCCTTGGTTATTCCATAAAAATGTTTTCCTCAATGTTTTTATTGAGAAAAGCTATTTTGACTTCTATCTGTCAAATTTCATAGTCATAGTGTACAGCTATTGTTACTAAAATCCTAATGGATTTAAACATGACAATAGGCGAGAAAGTCTCCTCATAGTCGATTCCTTGCCTTTGGTGAAACTCTTTCGTAACTAGCCTTACTTTATAGGTCTATACCTTTCCATCAGAACTAATTTTCCTCTTGAAAACCCATTTATTACCTATAGGTACAATACCTTTAAGTGGGTCAACAAGATCCCAAACTTGATTCTTATACAAGGAATCCATTTCAGATTTCATAGCTTCAATCCATTTAGAAGAATTTATATATGATATAGCTTCTTCATAGGTTAAAGGATCATCTCCATGATCTGTTTCTTCATGAGCAAACATATCTCTCTGGTAGGTGAGATATTCTAGTTGATCTGTGAGGATTTATTGTAGATGTTTCATCAATAGGCACAGGTTGGCTAGATGGAACTATATCCATCTGATTTATTGGTTGGTCAGAATTTTCTAATTCTAACTTTATTTACCTTCCTTTGCCACCCTCTTAAATAAACTGCCATTCAAGAAATATGGCATCTCTTCTTATCACAACCTTTTGTGATAAAGGCAAATAAAAATAATATCCAAAACTTTCTTTTGGATATCCAACAAATTGACCCTTTTTCTGGTTTGGTTTCCAATTTGTCAGTCTTTAGCTTTTTAATGTAACCTAGACAACCCCAAATCTTACATGCTTAAGACTTGGTTTTCTTCCATGCCATATCTCATAAGGTATGGAAGAGACTGACTTTGATGGAATCCTATTAAGAATATGCAAAGCCGATTCTAATGCAAATCCCCACAAGGAGATTGCATGTCAATATAGCTCATCATGCTACGTACCATATCTAATAGGGTACGATTTCTCCTCTCAGATACACCATTTAATTGTGGCATTCATGGAGGAGTCAGCTATGAAATAATGCCATGCTCTTTTAAGTATTCATCAAATTCAATACTTAAGTATTCACCTCCATGATCTGATTGAAGTGTTTTAATACTTTTTCCCGTTTGATTTTCTACTTTAGATTTAAATTCTTTGAACTTTTCAAAGGATTCATGTTTGTATTTCATCAAATATAAATACCCAAACCTTGATTTGTCATCAGAAAAGGTAATAAAGTAATGAAAACCACCTCTAGCCATTTTCTCAAATGGACTACATACATCACTATGTATCAGTTCCAAAATATTTTCAGCTCTTAACCCTTGTCCAACAAAAGGCGATCTACTCATTTTGCCTTGAAGGCAGGATTCACAAGTTGGAGTAGGTTCAGAACCCAAGGAAGATAAAATCCCCATTTTCTCCAGCTTTGTAATCCTATCTTCTGCAATGTGACCTAATCTTAAGTGCTAAAGACGTTTTGGCTGGGGTTGATTTTCATTATGGCATTACATTCATTTAGATTGCTTGCATTGGATTTGTATTTATCATTATTATCCAAATAATAAAGTCCATCATGCATAAAACCCGAGCCAACATATTTATTTTCAAAATAAATATGACAAACATCATTTGTGAACTGAAATTCATAATCATTTCTAGTCAAACTAGATACAGAAATGATATTTTTAAATGCATTAGGTACATACAAAACATGATCCAAATACAAAACATGTCCATATATGTACAAAGATTTAGATCCTATGGCTAAAGCTTCAACAGTTAAGCCATTGCCAATCCAGAGTCTAACATCTCATGCTTGCAAGCTGCTACTGCTTGCTAGTTTCTGCATATCAAAAAAAATGTGAGAACTGGCACTAGTATCTAAAACCCAAGCTGCAGATGAACTATGAGCATCATCATAATTTAAATAATAAGATATAAACATACCTTCTAAAGGTTTATCTTTCTTGTCCTTCAGAGATACAAGATACTATAGGCAGTTCCTCTTCCAGTGTCCATCCTTTTGGTAGTGGAAACACTTTCCTTTGTCATTGTTAGCTTTGGTCTTGTCTTTCTGTTTGGCTATTTTCTTGGAAGGTCCAAGAACTTGAGGTTTCTTTTTCGTATTGCCCTTCTTCTTCTTGGACTTTCCAACAGAAGAAGAAGATGCAACCAAAGCTACCTCTTTTCCTTTATTACCTATCATATTCTTTTGGGAAATAACCAGCATTTTAAGCAAGCTAGCCAAAGTGCATTCTTGCTTAATCATATGGAAATTTGTCACAAAATTCCCAAAAGACTCTGGTAGGGACTGAAGGATCAAATCTATCTGCAGTTGGAAATCCATGTGAAAATCAAGATGTTCTAATTGCTCTATGAGTCGGATCATCTTGTGGACATGATCTCCTATATTCTGTCCCTCTGACATTCTCATTTGGAATAGTTGTCTAAATATCTCATACGTAGCATTCCTACTATGTTCACCATATAACTCTTGCAAGTGAAGAAGGATCTCATTTGCACTTTGCATGTTTTCATGCTACTTCTGTAACTCATTAGTCATAAAAGCAAGCATTTAACATCTGGCTCTCATATCATGCTCCTTCCACTTGTCCAACGTCTCTAATTCCTCTGGAGTGGCCCCTAGAGGTAAGGGACTAGGAATTTTTGAATCTAGAACATATCCAATATGCTCTAAGTTCAGGACAAGTTTTAAATTTTTGAGCCAATCAGAAAGATTAGGTCCCGTCAACCTATTATGATCAAGTATACTCGCAAGTATATTGGATGGTGGTGGTTATTGTGTGCTCATTATTATCAGAATATTTATTACATAAAATAATAAGATCAATTAGTATATGTATCAAGTCATTAGCCAAAATGATTATGGCCTTTTAATCAAATTGGTCCTCTTGCTAACTTGGCAAATCCTACACTTCCATAGTAGGAAACGGAAATCCTAGTTGGATGGATTTCTAGAGGGTGATTAAATTTTTATAGTCTTATTGACCATCCTCAGGCACATCCATTATTAGAATCACAATAAACTATAAGTGAGCAACTCCTTGCCCATCACATTTTATGTGAGGTTCAATCATTCATTTGGCCCCTAATGCTCAAAACCTCAGGCACATCCATTATTGATTTATCTTGCATTAGTTAAGTTGATCCCATTGAGCCAGCAAGCATGTAAATTACTTCAATGACCTCAGGCACATCTATTGTTGCCCATCAAGCATTTACATACCTACAACATCTCATGCTTAACAATTACTCTTAAGAAAGTCTCTTAAACAAATGCATCATTCCCATGTCTTTCATAACTAAATAATGCAAGTGCTTAAAATTCCTTAAAGTAATTACCTCAATGGAGAGCTATGATATAATTACCATATTTATACCATTACCAACTTAATCATTTGTTTGGAAGATTTTGTGATCGACTTAATTACTATTATGGTCTCACTTTGCACATTATCCAGTTTGGCATGCATATATCACATATTTGCATACATTCATACACATTTCATGCATACATGGATAATCAAACAATATGGCATGATCATGGACTTTCTAAGGGATTCAATTATGAGCCATCACGAATTGAATTAAGGCATTCCTAGGTGTATTTTATTCATTTTATTACAAGAGATGCTAAAGGAGTATATAACCAACATCTTGATCTTGATCTCCTCCCACTGGTTCCACCAATGCTCTTGACCTCCTTGTGCTTCTTGCAATCCATTTACATTGTAACCCTTGGCATACCAAGGTGAATTAACAAGAATTTGGACTTTAAAGTCCTTAAATAAATGAAATTACATCTTAAGTAACATAACACTTATATTATATGCCATTATGAATAAAATTAATTATTTTACATCCCAAAGAAAAATAAAAGAAATAAATCCAATCATATTGATCTTTTATTGTCCATGATCATCCATCATGCATATTAAAATTTAACAATTAAATAAATATACATGTTTAAAATTAAATTAAATATCACATACTCAATTAGTATTCAATTTGAATCTCATTCAAATCAATTCTAAATTTTAGGAACTTTTCCTAAATTTTAATTTTATGAAAACAATTTTCAAAATTATTTGTGTGATTGAAAATCCTAATTAAACCATTTAATTAGGTCTAGGCTTAATTTTGGGTTCTTAATTATACAATAATTACACAAAAGAGGCCTAAAATAACCAAAACACGCCCTTAATGCATAACACGGCTCGTGTAACCATTACACAGCCCGTGGTACTGATCACACAGCCCGAAGCACGAAATAACACGGGCCGTGTCGTGTGACTCTATCGAATAGAGAGAAGCATAGGTCAAGGCGTGAAAAAACAGGGCCCGTGTAACACGCCAAATTGACGCCATTGCCAGTAAGCCTAGGAACACGGCCCATGGCTTGGGACAGTCCTAAGTCGTGTTTCTTGCTTCAATTAGGATTTTCTAGGGTTTTTCATTTCAAACCTTATCCAATCGCACAATTGTGTCCCAAAATCAATCCTAATGGCAACTATAGTGGCTCTGATACGAATTGAAGGCTTAGGAAGTGTAGGTTTGGGGCTTTTAGTAGGTTGGAATTCAAAATTTTATCTAGGGTTACATGCTAGCATACCATAGTAGCTTATGAACCTAGCTAACCTCTTATGCCCATAGGCATGCCAAAACACCTTTTAGTATGCTTTATTAGTTCATTTGCCATTAAAGATTGGTATATAGTATTTAATCACATTAAATGCTAATTAAAAGAGGGATAAAGTTCAACTAACCTCCAAGGTGCTAAATTGACCTTCTTAATTCTCTTTAGGAGTTTCTAAGAGCTCCAATTATAGCTCCTCTAACTTGTCCACCACAAGCTCACCAAGGTCACCTTTGCAATCCCAAAACCTCTCTTAAAGTTTACCAACCACTTGAATGAGATGGGTTTGTTTTAGAGAGGGTTAATGGATGTGGGTGCACTAGAAACTCTTTTTAGTATTTTGATTCATGAGAAAACAAAGCTTTCTCTTAGCTATCAATGGAAGAAAAATAAAAGAGGGAGAAAGAGCAAGTGTGCCGTCCTCTTAGAAGAAAAGGAAGAAGATGGTATCTTCTTCTTCTTTCTTCATTTACATACAAGGAACAAAATCCAACTAGAGTAATGAAAACAAATCAAATTAGAGTAATTAAAGATGAATGGAACAAGTGCACACTAATGCTTAAATGTGCCACTTGAATGACTTGAAGACAACTTGAACAATTCAATCTTGTATGATTAAAATAGCTCCAGATCTGAATTTTGTAATGAACACACCAACTTTATTAATTCAAGAACATGAATCTTGAATGGTTCTTGAATAATCTTGAATCAAACAAATAACTTCTTGAAATGATCTTGAATTAAACTACAAGCTAAGGATGCAATTGATATTTAAAGAAAGGTAGAAAGAAAAAAGAAACTTGTAAGCTTTTTGGATAAGTAACACACCACCAAGGAATGATCAATGGTCTTGTATGCTATTATATGATAAGCAAAGCACCATAAAGAATAACACACAATAGGTTTAGATGCTATTGCTAGTTGTTTGCCCAGAGCATATTTTGAAATTGCATCTTATAAATATTTATTCCCATTAAGGGTGTGTATCATTTTCTTTTAACTTTAAATGGTTTAAATTTATTAGAAAATATCCTTTAGTAACTTGTTAGAAGTTTCATTCTTAAAGTGTTAAGAACATGAGTGATGAAATATTCTAGTATAAGTACTATAAATTATAGTTTATAGTTTTGGATACTTTAGAGGATAAGATTTATCCATATGGGCTATCATTTTGTTTGTTCCCATTGATTAGTATGAGATACTAATGATATAGAATGGTGAGTCACATGACATATAACAAACAAAGTAGGCACTTATAAGATAAGTAGGCCAAACTAGTGACATAAGATTATATGAATATGGAGTTTACTCTTGTCAATACATAATCATCTACATCATAATAGTGCATATAATCCCTTGACCTGAGATAACATCGTTATCTTGTGGTTTGAGTTTGATACTGCTGTCATACTTATATTAAGTATGTGTATATGGCCATGTGTTGGCTTCGACTAGTTATATATGGAGATAGGTTTTTAATCAAGATGGGATCTATTACCCTTGTAACACCCTCACCGTCGGTAGTCCGTATGTTCTACTATTTCAATGGCTGATGCTTACACGAATAGTCAGGATGTCTAGAACTACACTTAAATAGTGAGGAGACATGAAATGATGGAATAAATGATAAGAAAAATACAAGAAAAATTAAGGAAAAATAAAAGAGATAAAATGTAACTAGGTTAAACGTGTCGAAACTGTAGCGATGTGTAACCACACCAGGAAGTTACGGCGAAGATAGTTGCCGATCCCAGGACCACAGGAAACGCCAAGAAAATATTTTTGGGACCTAATTAAAGGTCTACAGAGGTATAAATGACATTGGAAATGTGAAAGGAAATTTAGAAAATCGATACAAATGAAAATGAAAAAATTAAAGAAATTGGCGGATCAAGGACTTAATCGGTGCTACCCAAAAATTTGAAATACAACCCGAAGAGGGGCATTTTGGTCAATTGACACCTAGAGTTGACTTTGGACCTAAATGTCCATGGAAAATAAGTAGTATTAAATTTTCAAAATGCCATGAAAATAAGAAATTTGACATATAATGTCAATAGTGAAATATGAGGACATAATTACAATTAGGGAAAAACCTTGGATTATTTAAATGTTTAATTAACATTAGTGGAGTATTATGGACATATAAAAGCACCAAGGGACATGTATATCCACTTTCACCTTCTTCTTCCTCAAATATTCATTTAGCCGAATTGGTTTCCTCTCCCAAAACTCCATGGCTGGCCACACAACCAAGCTTCATCTATCCACTTTCAAGCCAATTTTTCTTATAAATTCCTTCACTAAATTTAGTCTACACAACTTAGGAAAGGTATTGGCAGCAAAAAGAAGGAGTTTTGGTGAAGTTTGATCAAGCTCAAAAAATGCTTAGTGCTAGTTTTCCTTACCTCACTTAATTAAACTTTGTATTAAGGTTGAGATGAGTTGATTTGCTAAGAAAAATTGAGGAAATGGTTGAGTATTGGGGAGCCATAAAATCGGCAGCCATGGGAATTAAGGGACTTTAATTTGTTTTGATATGTAATGGATGGGTAATGATATTGATTAAGGTAATTAGATATTTTATCAAATTGATTTCATGTGTAAGTTGAGATTTGGAAATTTGAATGAGGTTTTTGAAAGAAGTATTGAAGATTTGTATAATTGTCAAGTTGGTGGCCTTAGTTCTTTGATAATTTGATGAATGATTTTAGAGTGCTATAAATCCAAAATTTTAGTTTGGGAGTTAGGGAAATTGAATTTGAATATGTATTGTTTGTATGTTTGAGGAATTAAATGAGGGCAGTATGTTTTTGGAGTTATAACCCTAATTGTGTGATCCCAATTGGTATGAGGACAATTGGAGGTAAAAATAGACATAAAATGTGCCAACTTTTATGCAAAAACCTTGCCAAAATTCTGTCCGGAAAATGATCTAATCTGGAATTGGTAATGTGCAAATCTAGAATTTGACCATATGAACAGTATTTACATAATTGGCCATAACTCACTATAGATAGGTCCAAATGACCTTAAATTTATACTATTAGAAAGCTTAGACATAGGGCTATAACTTTGGTAAAGACACCAAAGCCCAAAAATGCCATTAACCAAGTCGAAATGCTTGCCCAAGTTGGGTTACAAAAATTGTCTAGAATCAAAATTGACCATAATTTGCTAAATAAGTGCAATCTGTCTAGCTTTAGTAAAATGACCATAACTTGGTTCATAGAACTCCAAATGACATGAAATCAGTGTCAAAATTTCAATAAGACATAAACCTACAAAATTGGTAATTGGACCAAAATTCAGAAATCAAGGAAACTAGGTCAATTAATTAGGTCAATCCAACATACCAATTCTGAAAATTTGAAATCACATATAATGAGCCTTAAATTGAGATTGGAAATTGATGCCAACAGGAGTTAAACTCAAAATGAGGAATCATAATGTAACTTGTCACACCCTACCCCTCCGTAAGGCATAACATGATCCTATAGTATACCTAATGAATTACCAAACTTCGCCTACTGATAGCTCATTAAATACACTATAAGGGATTTTAAACCTTTTCTTATTTCTTTTTACAGTGGTGAGCACTTTTGATAGGTGTTAATTTTTTTTTATTTTACTGAAGTGAAACCAAATAAAAAATTTGAGTATCAATAATTTTTGTAAAAATTTTGGCAGAGTGCTATCTGTATTTTGAATAAAATAGTTCTTCAAAAACCTGTAAAAAGCACTTCCAATATATATTTATTCAATTCCAAACTCCAATAATAGTTCAACACAATAAATTTCTCAGGTTCCATAGCACTTTAACCAGGGGTATTTGTTTATTCCTTAGCTGTTTCACCTCATATGCCAGAATCTCTAGGGTTGTTCCTCATATGAAAGGTCTGGATTTACTTCAATCTCTTCAACTGATAGTACATGAGATGGGTCAGATCTATACCTCCTTAACATGGACACAT
This sequence comes from Hevea brasiliensis, assembly GCF_030052815.1. Classification (NCBI taxonomy): domain Eukaryota; kingdom Viridiplantae; phylum Streptophyta; class Magnoliopsida; order Malpighiales; family Euphorbiaceae; genus Hevea; species Hevea brasiliensis. The sequence goes on from NC_079503.1 coordinate 25,997,996, forward strand.
GGAAGACACTGTGTATCCTTTCTAGCTTTGAAGGTAATGCTAACTGATATGCCAAAGGACCCACTTTTTCCCGAACCTCATATGGTCCGATGAAACGAGGACTCAGTTTCCCCTTTCTGCCAAATCTCATAATCCTCTTCTAAGGAGAAACTTTGAGGAATACCTTATCACCCACTTCATACTTAATATCTCTTCTCTTCAGATCAATTTAGGACTTTTGACAGTCTGATGCAGCCTTAAGTCGATCTCTGATCAATTTGATCTTTTCCTTTATCTGCTGAACAATTTCTGGCCCAATCATCTTTGTTTCACCTACTTCATCCCAACATAGGGGAGTTATATACTTTCTGCCATATAAAGCTTCATATGGAGGCATCCCAATGCTTGATTGGTAGCTGTTGTTATGAGAAAACTCAATTAAAGACAAGTGTATATCCCAACTAACTTCAAACTCAATCACACAAGCTAGTAGCATATCCTCCAATATCTAAATTACCCTTTCAGACTGGCCATCTGTCTGCGGGTGGAATGCTATGCTAAAGTTCAATCTAGTTCCTAGGCTCTCAGAAGACTACCCCAGAATCTAGAAGTGAACCTAGGATCTCTGTCTGATATAATCGATACTGGCACGCCATGCAGTTTTACAATCTCATTTATGTATAATTTGGCCAATCTCTCCAAACTATAGTCCGTTCGGACTGGCAGAAAGTGAGCAGACTTGGTCAGTCTGTCAATTTTAACCCATACTGCATCATGACTATAGTAAACCATCATCTCTCATAGAAAATTCAGGTTTCTTGCCCTGTTGGACTTCTTTCAATAGCTTTGGACATTTTTCATCATTCTAAGTAGCCATTCTGATCTGATCAATCAACACTGGCTGTACATGCCATGCAACTACTTTCTGTCCCTCATCATAAATCTCCAAACTGGCATGCTGTGCTTTTAACTCATGTACCATGGACAAAGGAGAAACTCTGAGACTTGCCATAGTCTTTCGACTTAAGGCGTCAGCCACCACATTTGCTTTCCCTGGCTGATAGTTTATTAAGCAATCATAGTCTTTAATCAGTTTTAACCATCTCCTTTGCCTCAAGTTCAATTCCTTCTGGGTGCCCAAGTACTTTAAGCTCTTGTGATCCGTGTAAATGTAGCATTTCTCCCCATACAAGTAGTGTCTCTAGATCTTCAGAGCAAAAACAATAGCTGCAAGCTCCAAGTCACGTGTTGGGTAGTTCCTCGCATGCGGTTTCAGCTGGCATGATGCATAAGCAATGACATTCCAATCTTACATCAGTACACAGCCTAACCCATTGTGAGAAGCATCACTATAAATTGTGTATTCTTTACCCGGGGTAGGTAAAGTAAGGATTAGAGCTTTAGTTAAACACCTCTTCAACTCATCAAAACTCTGCTGACATTTATTTGTCCATTAAAATTTTACATCTTTCCGAAGTAGCTTGGTTAGTGGAGAAGCTAACATAGAAAACCCTTTCACAAATCGATGGTAATATCCAGCTAAACCCAGAAAACTGTAAATTTCTGTGATATTCCTCGGTGGCTTCCAATTAAGGATAGCTTCTACCTTGCTGGAATCGACCTTGATCCCTTCAGCTGACACAATATGTCCCAAAAAAGAGATTTCTTTTAGTCAAAATTCACATTTTGACAATTTGACATATAGCTGTTTCTCCCTTAAAGTCTGCAATACAATCCGCAGATGTCTGTCATGCTCCTCTGCATTCCTCGAATATATCAAAATATTATCAATAAACACCACCACAAATTGGTCAAGATATGGTCTGAAGATAGTGTTCATTAGATCTATAAAAGCAACTGGAGCATTAGTTAACCAGAATGGCATTACCAGAAACTCATAGTGGCCATATCGAGTTCTGAAAGTAGTTTTTCGAATACTCTGCTCTTGCACTTTCAACTGATAATAACCAGATCACAAATCAATTTTGGAGAATACAGCTGCGCCCTTCAACTGATCAAACAAATCATCAATGCGAGGCAATGGATATCTGTTCTTTATTATCACTTTATTCAATTGTCGATAGTCAATACATAAGCGAAAAGTGTCATCTTTCTTCTTAACAAATAATATTGGCACTCCCCAAGGTGACACACTAGGGCAGATGAAGCCCTTTTTAAGTAGATCTTGCAACTGTACCTTCAACTCCTTTAACTCTGCTGGTGCCATTTTATATGGTGTTATGGAGATTGGATCCACACCAGGCATAACATTTATCTCAAACGACACCTCTCTTTCTGGAGGTGATCCTAGCAATTCATCAGGAAACACATCTGGAAAGTCATATACTATAGGGATGTCCCTCAATGCTGGGCTCCCCACTTGGGTGTCTACTACATGTGCCAAGTATGCTTCACACCCCTTTCTGATCATTTTTCTGGCTAGTGCAGCCGAAATGATGTTTGATGGCAATAGTTGTCTCTCCCCATGTATTACCACATCATTGTACTGAGGGAGACCAAAAGTGACTATCTTCAGTCTACAGTCAATCATGGCGTGATGTCTGGCTAACCAATCCATGCCCAAGATGATATCATAATCTCTGAAGGGCATTTCAATGAGATCAGATAGAAAAGTATATCCTTGGATCACCAAAGGACAATCCCTATACATTCTATTGACCCTGACCTCCTGTCCTAACGGACTTGTTACTAGCACCTCAAAGTCCATTTTCACACACGGAACAGCAATGCAATCAATGATGCTAGTACTCACATAGGAATGGGTAGAACTCGAATCAAATAACACAAACACATCTTGATTAAAAGTTGAGAAGGTACCAGCCACAATATCAGATGTCTCAGCCTCTTCTCTCTATCTCATTGCGTAGACTCTGATTGGAGCATTGCCTTGCTCTGATTGATTCACTGTGCCTTGGCTGCCTGCTGGACTACCTCTGCCCCTGCCTCTACCTCTACTAGGTGGTTATGAACCTTTGGTGGCAGGATTCTGAACTGACCCTTCTGCAGTAGTAAGAGGTGGCCAACCTCTACGGGTACTGGTGCAGTCTTTGGCAAAGTGTCTTGTGCTTCCACAGTTATAACAGGCTCCTGTGGCCTTATAGCATACCCCACCATGATTTCTTCCACAAGTTTCACATTAGCAGGGAGGGTAGAAACTTTTGATAATCTGCTGATCAGATGGAGGAGGTTTCTGTCCTTAAAATCTTCCCCTACTAGACTTTTTACCACCCTCGTTGTGTCCCCCAAAGTTCTTCCTCTTCCCAGTAGGACTACTGGAACTCTGATCTACTGACTTCCCCTCTTTCTCTTTTTCTGTCTTCTCTGATTTCTTTTTCTCTGGGGTGTAAGTAGTATGCCCCAGAGCATATCATTTAGTATGTATCTTCTACATATTTTTATTAATAAAAGGCATTTCCACTTTTCCGTTTACATAATATATTTATGTGTAATAGAAAAGGTCCATTGATATTTTGTTAGAAATATTATTCTTAAGTTGTTAAGAATATGAGTGACAATATTTCTAGCATGAAGTATCATAAATAGGTTCACAATCGAGGATACTTCATAATAAGGACATGACTTATCCAGAAAGATTGTATTCATGTTTGTTCCCAAGTTATTTATATGAGATATAAATAAGATGGAATGGTGAGTCTCATGCCATATAACAAACATGATAGGCACTTATAAATGATAAGTAGGCCGAACCAGTGACACTTATGACAAGCACATGGAGTTTACTCTTGTCAATGTTTTGTCATAAATCATATCAGTGCATATAATCTTTAGACTTGAGATAGCACAGTTATCTTGTATATAGGTAGTTTGAGTTTGATACTGCTTTCATACTTGTACTGTGTATGGGTATATGGGCATGTGTTGGCTCCTACTAGTTATATATGGAGGTAGGTGTTGATCAAGATGGAATCTGTTCCTCTAAGTAAATAGAGATAAAATCCTATGTTCATTTAATTGTTCTTGATGTTTCAAGTTCTGGCCGGGACAGATAGATTTATTCGAAAAGAGTTTCGATGAGAAAATCTTTTTAATCAAGAACTGGAATTAAAAGAGAACATAATATTCATAGCAAATGGAGTTTGACATAAACCATGACTCCAGCTTGAGTTGGGATTTTGTAACAGAGAGATTCTAGTGCATGGTAACATATGATTATAGGTTCATTTAAGGTAAACCTTATTACTAATTGGGTGGCCATGGCATGCTATGCTAGGTGTTAACCATGGTCTATGAGGTTCATAAAATGATTTAGAGAAATCATTTATGGTAAGAAAGAGTTCTGATGATATTAAGAGTTGATATCATGTCTCATTGCCAATTAGTGATGAGCCTAGTAAGTCACACACATACACAAGTTATCACCTAATTAAATATAATTTAATTAATTAATTAAAGAGTTTAAATTGATTAATTAAATAGGTTTGGTTTGTAATTAAATTGCAAAGTCCCTAGCATGACTTGAAACCAAATCTAGATTATTGGATGTGTAGTATAAATTAAATTTATATTTAAAGTGTTTAAATATGAATTTAATTGATGAGAAATTAATTAATAGAGATTAATTAATTAATTTATATTTGATATAAATTAATTAGAAGAAGAAAAATTATTTTGGATTAAGAACTCAAAATTAAGACACAGGGGCATTTTGGTCATTTTGCAGTGTGACACGTGGCACCATGAGATGGTGACACATGGCATAACACATAAGCTTGCCAAATGTTTTTTAATCATGTAAGATGATTAAAATCAAGATTAAATATACGTTTGACACTTGGCACAATGTGATTGGGTCACTTAAACCTAGAGGTAATCAAAGGGTGACATGTGGCAAGGGTTTAATGTGTTAACCTAGCTATTTAAGTGTTGTTATGAGAAAATAAAATACAATCAGCAGCCACTCCTCTCCTTTGTCACGCCACTTTGAGGGTTTTTATCTCTTCTTCTTCATCTCTTATCAATTCAAAGAGATTAGCCATCAATCTCTTGAATTAAGAACACTAGGAATTGTTTCTAGTGTCCTGTTTACATCTCTAATCTCTTAAAAGGCAGAACTTGAATTTCTAATTAATAGAAAAGGCTTTAGAAGCTGTTCAAGGGCTGCCATAGGTGTTCTTGGTGTGGACAAGCTAGAGGGACAACATCCGTGTCACGAAGGCGAATCTCGAGGCAGCCTGACACGCTGCAGTGCATCAAGAGGTTAGTGTAATCGTTCTTGATTTAATCTAGGGTTCTAAAATTAATCTGATTAATTTTAAAATCTTAAATGGAAAATACGGATCCAAAAACATATTAAAAGAGTTTTAATATGTTGTTTATCATTGAAATCAAATAGATAAAAAATAAATCTTGCATGATGCATGTGACCCTAGGTGAAAATTTTTGAATTCAATGGTATAAACTTGTGTTTTTCACGCTTCCGTTCCTTCAATTGGTATCAGAGCCACTATATTTGCCATTTAGATTGTTGATTATATGATTTAATTGTGTGTTTGATCATGAGATCAAAAGTTCATTGCTGGTTGCAAAGCAAGTTGGCGGCATACTTGAAAAAACACCATCAATGGTGCACATGGTTTGGCTTTTAATTCTGCAATTGTTGTATGATCTAAGGCCTATTCTTTGACTAATTAAAGTGTTTAATTAGTAGTTTTTATCACACAATTAAATTATGATTCAAATCAGAATTTTAAAAATTGTTTGAATGTGATTCAAATCTGAATTTTAAAAGTTGTTTGAATGTGATTCAAATCTGAATTTTTAAAGTTGTTTGAATCATATTTAAATATGATTTTTTAAAATTGATTGAATAAAATTCAGATCTGATTTTTTAAAAAATGTTTGAATGTGATTCAAATCTGATTTTTTAAAAAATGTTTGAATGTGATTCAAATCTGAATTTTTGAAGTTGTTTGAATGTGATTCAAATCTGAATTTTTAAATTTGTTTGAATGAGATTCAAATCTGAATTTTTAAATTTATTTGAATCATATTCAAATCTGGATTTTTAAGTTGAATATGAGATATTCAATTTAATTTAAGTATGTATATTTTATTTAATTGTTAAATAGTGATATGCATGATGGATGATCATGGACTATAAAAGACCAATGTGATTGGATTTATTTCTTTTATGTTTCTTTGGGATTGTAAATTAATTAATTTATTTTAATTTATTTTGGGCATGTATTATTAAGTTTGTAATAATTTTTGGGTTGTAATTTCATTTATTTAAGTTCTTGTAAATTCGCCTTGGTATACCAAGGATTACTATGTAATATTGGATTGCAAGAAGTTCAAGGAGGTCAAGAGCATTGGTGGGACCTGTGGGAGGAATTCAAGATCAAGTGTTGATTATGTACTCCTTCAACAACTCTTGTAAAATGAATGAATGAAATGCACCTAGGAATGCCCTGATTCAATTCTTGGTGGCTCAAAATTGAATCCCTTAGAAAGTCCATGATCATACCATATTTACTGCTTATCCATGAATGCATGAGATGTATGGGAATGTATGCAATTATATGATATATGCATGCTAAATGGATAATGTGCAAAGTGAGACCTTAATAGTAAATAGAATGACCATAAAATCTTCCAAACAAATGATTAAGTTGGAAATGCTATAATTAAAGGAATTATAACATAGGCCCTCCATTGGGGCAATTATTTTAAGAAATTTTAAATAGTTGCATGAGATGCAATTAATTTAAGAGATTTTCTTAAGAATAATTGTTAAGCATGAGATGTTGTAAATATGTAAATGGTTTGGTGGCCAATATTGGATGTACCTGAGGACATTAAAATTATTTGCATAATTACTGGCTCAATGGGATCAACTTAACTACTACAAGATAAGTCAATAATGGATGTACCTGAGATTTTGAGCATTAGGGGCTAGGTAAAGGATTGAACCTCACATGAGATGTGATGGGCAAAGAGTTACTCACTTATAGTTTATTGTAATTCCAATAATGGATGTACCTGAGGATGATCAATAGAATTATAAGAATTCAATCACCCACTAGAAATCCATCCAACTAGGATTTCCGTTTCCTACTTTGGAAGTGTAGGATTCGCTAAGTTAGTGGGAGGACCAATTTGATTAAAAGACCATAATCATTTTGGTTAATTACATGATACATTTACTAATTAATCTGGTTATTTTCTGCGATTAATTTTACGATAAAAATGAGCACAAAACAACCACCACCATCCAATATCCTTGCAAGCATACTTGATCACAATAGGTTGACAGACCTAATCATGCGATTGGCTAAGAAATTTGAAACTTGTCCTGAACCTTGAACATATAGGATATGTTCTAGATTCAAATGTTCCTAGTCCCTTACCTCCATAGGCCACACAAGAGGAACATGAAACTTTGGACAAGTGGAAGGAGCATGATATGAGAGCTAAGTGTTACATGCTTGCTTCCATGAGTAATGAGTTACAGAAGCAACATGAGAACATGCAGAGTGCGAGTGAGATCCTCCTTCACCTACAAGAGTTGTATGGTGAGCATAGCAGGAATGCTAGGTATGAGATATCTAGACAGCTATTCCGTATGAGGATGTCCGAGGGATGAATATTGGGGATCATGTCCACAAGATCACTCGGAGGCTTGAGCAGTGGGAACCGCTTGAGTTTAACATGGATTTCCAACTACAGACGGATTTGATCCTTCAGTCCCTTCCTGAGTCTTTTGGGAATTTTGTGACAAATTTCCATATGACTAAACAGGAATGCACCTTAGCTGGTTTACTCAACATGCTGGTTATTGCCCAAAAGAATATGCCAGGCAATAAAGGAAAAGAGGTAGCTTTGGTTGCATCTTCTTCTACTGGAAAGTCCAACAAGAAGAAGGGCAATAAGAAAAAGAAACCTCAGATTCTTGGTCCTTCCAAGAAAATAGCTAAACAGAAAAGGAAGACTAAAGCTGATGGTGGCAAAGGAAAGTGTTTCCCTTTGCCAAAGGATGGGCCTTTGGAAAAGGCGCCCATAGTATCTTGCTTCTCTGAAGGACAAGAAGGATACACCTTCGGAAGGTATGTCCATATCTTGTTATTTAGATTCTGATGATACTCATAGTTCATCTACAGCTTGGGTTTTAGATACTGGTGCCAATTCTCACATTTCTAATGATATGCAGGAACTAGCAAATAGTAGCAGCTTGCGTTCTCAAGATGTTAGAGTCCGGATTGGCAATGGCTCAACTGTTGAAACTTTAGCCATAGGATCTAAATCTTTTTACATGTTTGGACATGTTTTGTGATTGGATAATATTTTATATGTACCTGATGCTTTTAAGAACATCATTTCTATATCTAGTTTGACTAGAAATGGCTATGAATTTCAGTTCACTAATGATGTTTGCAATATTTATTTTGGAAATAAATATATTGGTTCGGGTTATATGAATGATGGTCTTTATTATTTGGATAATAATGACAAACACAAATTGAATGCAAGTGATCTAAAAGAATGCAATGCCATGGTGAAAACTAACTCAAGTTCAAAATATATTTGGCACTTAAGGTTATGTCATGTTGCAGAAGATAGGATTGCAAAACTGGAGAAAATGGGGATTCTATCCTCATTGGGCTTTGAGCCTACTCCAACTTGTGAATCTTGCCTTCAGGACAAAATGACTAGATCACCCTTTGTTGGACAGGGGCTAAGAGCTGAAAATATTTTGGAGCTAATACATAGTGATGTATGTGGTCCATTTAAAGAAATGGCTAGAGGGGGTTTTCATTATTTTATTACCTTTACTGATGATAAATCAAGGTTTGGGTATTTGTATTTGATGAAATACAAACATGAATCTTTTGAAAAGTTCAAAGAATTTAAATCAAGTAGAAAATCAAAGCAGAAAGAATATTAAAGCTCTTGATCGGATCGTGGAGGTGAATATTTGAGTCTTGAATTTGATGAATACTTAAGAGAGCATGGCATTGTTTCTCAACCGACTCCTCTAGGAGCATACGGTGAATGGTGTATCTGAAAGGAGAAATCGTACCCTATTGGATATGGTACGTAGTATGATGAGCTATCTTGATATGCCAATCTCCTTTTGGGGATTTGCATTAGAATCGACTTTGTATATTCTGAATAGGATTCCATCAAAATCGTTTCTTCCACACCTTATGAGATATGGCATGGAAGAAAACCAAGTCTTAAGCATGTTAAGATTTGGGGTTGTCGACTTATATCAAAAAGTGAACAACGATAAATTGGAGACGGATCGAGAAAAGGTCGATTTGTTGGATATCCAAAAGATAGTTTTGGATATTATTTTTATTTGCCTACTTCACAAAAGGTTGTGATAAGTAGAGATGCCATATTTCTTGAACAACAGTTTGTTCAAGAAGGAGGCAAAGGAAAGCAAATAGAGTTAGAATTGGAGAATTCGACCAACCAATGCATCGGATGGATATAGATCCATCTAGTCAACCTATACCCGTTAATGAAACATCTACAATTTGTTCCTCGTAGAACAACCGAGTATCTCACCCACCGGTGAGATATGGTTTTCTTCATGAAGAAGAACAAGAGTTGTCTACTCATGAAGAAGTAGATCATGGAGATGATCCACTTACCTATGAAGAAGCTATATCAGATATAGACTCTTTAAAATGGATTGATGCTATGAAATCCGAGATTGATTCCATGTATAAGAATCAAGTTTGGGATCTTGTTAACCCACCTGAAGGTATTATACCTATAGGGAACAAATGGGTTTTCAAGAAGAAAATTGGTTCTGATGGAAAGGTAGAGACCTATAAGGCAAGGCTAGTAGCGAAAGGGTTTCGCCAAAGGCAAGGAATCGACTATGAGGAGACTTTCTCGCCTGTTGCCATGCTTAAATCAATTAGGATTTTATTAGCAATAGCTGCGTACTATGATTATGAGATTTGGCAGATGGATGTCAAAACAGCTTTTCTCAGTGGATACATTGAAGAAAACATTTTCATGGAACAACCAAGGGGATTTGAATCCCAAGATGGTTCCAAGGTATGCAAGCTAAAGCGATCCATTTATGGGTTGAAACAAGCTTCGAGGAGTTGGAACATCCGTTTTGATGAAGCCATTAAATCCTTTGGTTTTATCAAAAATGAAGATGAGCCACGTGTATATAAGAAGGTTAGTGACAGTGCTATCATTTTCCTTGTCTTATATGTGGATGACATACTGTTGATGGGTAATGACACAGGTATGTTGACGACTATAAAGGTATGGTTGTCAAATACATTCTCCATGAAAGACTTAGGGGGGGCAACCTATATTCTTGGGATTCGCATCTATAGAGATAGAGCGAAAAGAATAATTGGTTTATCCCAAAGTCTATACTTGGAAAAACTGTTAAAGAGGTTTAACATGCTTGATTCCAAGAGAGGATTGTTACCAGTGAGACATGGTATCCATCTTTCTAAAGAGATGTCTCCAAAGACACCTGAAGAAAGAGATAAGATGGCCAGGATTCCATATGCTTCGGCTATTGGAAGTTTAATGTATGCAATGTTGTGTACTAGGCCGGATATCGCATATCTTTGTTAGTTTGACTAGCAGGTATCAATCCAATCCAGGTTTGGAACACTGGATAGCTGTCAAGAATATCCTTAAGTACTTGAGAAGAACTAAGGATTTATTCTTGATTTATGGAGGTGGAGACTTGCAATTGGATGGTTATACTGATTCTGATTTCCAATTAGATATCGATGATAGAAAGTCTACCTCTGGATACGTGTTCATTTTGTAATGGAGGTGCAGTCAGTTGGAAGAGTTCCAAACAGAGCACGACTGCAGATTCCACTACGAGTGAGTATATTCTTTGCATCGAGATCTTTGCAAAGGAAGTCGTTTGGATAAAGAAGTTCGTGAGAACTTACAGTAGTTCCTTCCATTGAGTCAGCGGTTCCACTACCTTTGTGACAATAATGGAGCGATCATCTGAGCTAAGGAACCAAGGTCTCACTAGAAATCCAAACACATAGAAAGCGCTACCACATTATCGGAGAAATAGTTGGGCGGCGATGTAGCCATGCGAAAATAGCATCGGTGAATATCCGGTGATCCATTCACTAAGCCTATGTCACAGACTCAGTTAGACCGACATCTTGAGAAGATAGGTCTAAGATATTGTAATGAATGGCTCTAGTGCTAGTGGGAGATTGTTAGTAGTATGCCCTAGAGCATCTCATTTAGTATGTATCTTGTACATATTTTTATTAATAAAAGGCATTTCCACTTTTCCATTTACATAATATATTTATGTGTAATAGAAAAGGTCCATTGATATTTTGTTAGAAATATTATTCTTAAGTTGTTAAGAATATGAGTGACAATATTTCTAGCACGAAGTATCATAAATAGGTTCACAATCGAGGATACTTTATAATAAGGACATGACTTATCCAGAAAGATTGTATTCATGTTTGTTCCCAAGTTATTTATATGAGATATAAATAAGATGGAATGGTGAGTCTCATGCCATATAACAAACATGATAGGCACTTATAAATGATAAGTAGGCCGAACCAGTGACACTTATGACAAGCACATGGAGTTTACTCTTGTCAATGTTTTGTCATAAATCATATCAGTGCATATAATCTTTAGACCTGAGATAGCACAGTTATGTTGTATATAGGTAGTTTGAGTTTGATACTGCTTTCATACTTGTACTGTGTATGGGTATATGGGCATGTGTTGGCTCCTCCTAGTTATATATGGAGGTAGGTGTTGATCAAGATGGAATCTGTTCCTCTAAGTAAATAGAGATAAAATCCTATGTTCATTTAATTGTTCTTGATGTTTCAAGTTCTTGGCCAGGACAGATAGATTTATTCAGAAAAGAGTTTCTGATGAGAAAATCTTTTAATCAAGAACTCGAATTAAAAGAGAACATAATATTCATAGCAAATGGAGTTTGACATAAACCATGACTCGGCTTGAGTTGGGATTTTTGTAAGAGAGATTCTAGTGCATGGTAACATATGATTATAGGTTCATTTAAGGTAAACCTTATTACTAATTGGGTGGCCATGGCATGCTATGCTAGGTGTTAACCATGGTCTATGAGGTTCATAAAATGATTTAGAGAAATCATTTATGGTAAGAAAGAGTTCTGATGATATTAAGAGTTGATATCATGTATCATTGCCAATTAGTGATGAGCCTAGTAAGTCACACACATACACAAGTTATCACCTAATTAAATATGATTTAATTAATTAATTAAAGAGTTTAAATTGATTAATTAAATAGGTTTGGTTTGTAATTAAATTGCAAAGTCCCTAGCATGACTTGAAACCAAATCTAGATTATTGGATGTGTAGTATAAATTAAATTTATATTTAAAGTGTTTAAATATGAATTTAATTGATGAGAAATTAATTAATAGAAATTAATTAATTAATTTATATTTGATATAAATTAATTAGAAGAAGAAAAATTATTTTGGGTTAAGAACTCAAAATTAAGACACAGGGGCATTTTGGTCATTTTGCAGTGTGACACGTGGCACCATGAGATGGTGACACATGGCATAACACATAAGCTTGCCAAATGTTTTTTAATCATGAGAGATGATTAAAATCAAGATTAAATATACGTTTGACACTTGGCACAATGTGATTGGGTCACTTAAACCTAGAGCTAATCAAAGGGTGACATGTGGCAAGGGTTTAATGTGTTAACCTAGCTATTTAAGTGTTGTTATGAGAAAATAAAATACAACCAGCAGCCACTCCTCTCCTTTGTCACGCCACTTTGAGGGTTTTTATCTCTTCTTCTTCATCTCTTATCAATTCAAAGAGATTAGCCATCAATCTCTTGAATTAAGAACACTAGGAATTGTTTCTAGTGTCCTTTTACATCTCTAATCTCTTAAAAGGCAGAACTTGAATTTCTAATTAATAGAAAAGGCTTTAGAAGCTGTTCAAGGGCTGCCATAGGTGTTCTTGGTGTGGACAAGCTAGAGGGACAACATCCGTGTCTCAAGACGAATCTCGAGAGAGGCAGACGCTGCGATTGCATCAAGAGGTTAGTGTAATCGTTCTTGATTTAATCTAGGGTTCTAAAATTAATCTGATTAATTTTAAAATCTTAAATGGCAAATACAGATCCAAAAACATATTAAAAGAGTTTTAATATGTTGTTTATCATTGAAATCAAATAGATAAAAAATAAATCTTGCATGATGCATGTGACCCTAGGTGAAAATTTTTGAATTCAATGGTATAAACTTGTGTTTTTCACGCTTCCGTTCCTTCATGGGGCCGCTTCTGACTCAATTCTTTCTAATTCCAGTGCTTGAGAAATAAGCTTAGAGAAGTTAGTATGTTTGAATCTGACCACCTATAATTTGCTACTAGGCTTCAAGCCGGTTTCAAACCTTTTACATCTTTCCCTGCTGGTAAAAGGAGACTTCCTGCATAGTGGCTCAGGCGAAAAAATTCTCTTTCATATTCTGCCACTGATCTACCTCCCTGTTTTAGACTTAAGAACTCCTGTAGCTTCTGGTCCATATAGGCATCTGGGACTTATTTTTGTCTGAATTCCATAGAAAGTCATCCCAGGTTAGTACTGGAGGTTCCACCAAACTATGAGGAATGGTTTTCCACCAGTCATATGCGTCTCCCTGTAGTAGTGACACTGAATACTCAAATCTGAGCTCCTCTGTACAATGTAGTTTCTTAAACACCCTGTCCATTCTCTCTAACCATTATTCTGCCTCTACAGGATCTACTGTGCCCTTGAACTCAGTAGCTCCATATTTAATCAGCTTGTCATACTGCCTAGCTGAAGACTGTGGTTGTACCACTGGTGTCTGTAGTGGGACTTGAGTAGGCATGTTACCAGCCATTTATTAGAACATTGCAGCCATCTGCTAAGTAAATTGAGCAGGGAACTGCGGTATTGAGGGGGCTAGTGCGACTGATCCACTCACATTGTGTAGGGCTGGGGCATCCCCTTGTACCTCAGCCTCTATTGATTGATCGACTGAACGATCCCCTTCTTCCATAGTCAATTTGAGGATCTTAAACCTCCGAACAAATAAAATAATGAGATTTCCTCCCGTGAGTGCATATTTATAATGTAAGGTACTGTATGTATTAAACAATGACATTGAGCAGTTGTACTATGAAGAAAGAATATTCAAATTACAGATCAAAACAGAATTTAAAAACTAGCTTTGATACCACTAAAACATGTCACACCCTATCCCTCCGTAAGACATAACATGATCCCGTAGTATACCTAATGAATTACCAAACTTCGCCTACTGATAGCTCATTTAAACCTTTTCTTATTTCTTTTTACAGTGGTGAGCACTTTTAACAGGTGTTAAATTTATTTATTTTTATTTATTTTTTTTTCTACTGAAGTGAAACCAAATAAGAAATTTGAGTATCAATAATTTATGTAAAAATTTTGGCAGAGTGCCATATATATATTTTGAATAAAATAGTTTTTTAAAAACCTGTAAAAAGTACTTTCAATATATATTTATTCAATCTCAAACTCCAGTAATAGTTCAACACAATAAATTTCTCAACTCAATTCAACATCAATTTTCCAGTATTTCCAAAAGCTAAGATAAGAGAAATATGTCATAATATTCTTACAAGCCAAAATAATTTATAATTTTAGTTTACAACTGCTCAAGACCAAGTACAATATATACATACAAAGCACATACATTACAACAAAAACTACAAAAATATGGTATACTCAATATACCTGGCGAAATCTCAAAATGTAGCATAAGTAGCCTACTTTGCTGCTCTGTCCGTCTGTCTACCCGCGACAGCAATGAAAAAGCTATTGCTGAGCCAATGTCTCAGTGGTGCACAACATTAAGAAAATACAATTTAAAATCATAAACCATAAATCATATGAATTGTGGATACTTAAAATCATAGTTAAATTCAAACGACTGTGAATGTCATAAGAATTAAACTCCATTTCACAATATCACAATAAATATTTATAAATCACACACACTGCTCAATCATGATTCCATAGTCCAATTCGTCCCAAAAGCTGATGGCTAATGAGGAATAACATAGCTAGCTAGCAAATAAATGAGTACTCATCCTATTCATCCTCAACTGGCACACACCTCAACACTTCAGCAAGAGAGGGAATTCAAAGTCAATTCATTCCACTAGACAAGGTAGCGAGGAATTCACTCAAATATACAAGATAGTTGTGGTTTCAAACCATTTGCAATATTTTTCAAACAATAAGTATCCATCAAATTTCCATTCAAACAATTTTCCACAATTTAAAACAATAACATACAAATTGTCAATATTTATTTCAATTGAAAATTCAAAAGAAATACTGTTGTGCACAAACCTCTGAAGTGTAACCTCTTGGCCCTAACTCAGTGTTTCCTTCCCCTTTTCTGAGTCTTTCCTAACTGAAACACACAATTTAAAGTGTTTCAGTACTCATTGAAACTATCTCTAACAATAAGGTTCAATAATTAATTTATTTAATACTATTGCCTTCCTTAGTCAACCTATAATGTTGACCCTTAATGCACTCTAGGGAAATAAATTTTAATGTTACCATTATGTCACATTTTATAGTCCTTTAGTGTTGATACATGTTACCAAATTCATTTTCAAGTATATTGCATTTTATTACAATTTATTGGATTTCGGTATGCTATTTTGACCTAGCCGGATGACCTAGTTTCCTTAGTTTTCGGTGTCACACCTTACCCCTCTGTAAGGCATAACATGATCCCATAGAATACCTAATGAACTACCGAATTTCACCTACTGATAACTCATTAAGTACCCTACAAGGGATTTTAAAACAATTTTCTTATTTTTGGTAAGTGGTGAGCATTTTCTAATGGGTATTTAAAATATTTAATTGAAATTAAAAACTAGTTAAAACTTTTGGCCCATTTTATTTTTTCTCAAATTTTATAAAAATTTTGACAGAGTTCCGTTTATATTTTGAGAAAATTGTTCTTCAAATACATGTAAAAAGCACTTCCAAAAATTTTCTTAACCACTACTTCAATTTCACAATCAATCTAGATTAATTTCTCAAATCTCAAATTTCAACAGTCAACATTTCTCATTCATAATTCATTAAGAACAAAACAATTTATAAACATCCTTACAAATTTACATTAAGAGAAATTCAACTAAAATTTATTACAAACTTTACACAAGCTTTATACAAGCTGCTCAAGACTGAATTTACATGTCCATACATTTATGTGCAATACATACATCAAAATAAATATTTACAGGCAGGGTATAAATTATACCCGATAACTTCAAGCTGATAAATCCTCAATCCTCAGCAGCTCAGTCTGCTGCTTCTCTAGTCTTTATATCTGCGACAGCAATAAAAGCTATCGCTGAGTACTAGGACTCAGTGGTGCACAACATAGTAAAATAATCTTTATGCAGAACTAAAATCACATTTATTCGAAAATTTGACTGAACATGAGAATTAAATACAAATCATGCATTATGAGATTTTAATCCCAAACAATTTCATTTTGAAGTATCAAATCACATTTCATAAAACCCACAGTTAGTTCATGCCATTCGAAATAAATAGAATCTCAATAGCCAGAGGCTAAAGAAAAATCAAATCACAAGGCTAGCTAGCTCAAATATATGGATATCCATTCACATCCTCTTCTACTGGCACACCTCAACACTTCTCTAGAGAAGGAATCAAAATTCGAAACTGATTACCCCCCACTAGTCGTGCTAGTGAGGTGTTCAAATATATGGTCATGACACTGTGGTTTCAAAACTTATCTTAGCAATTTGCTAAACATTGTCATTTCAAATATACACAATAACTTTCACAATTTAAATCAAAACATCATAAATAAGGTCACAATAAACTTTCAACAATTCAAAGCAAAAGTAAAATACATATTTCATTCACTTAATCAATGAATTTTAAAGCATAGTGATGTTGTGCACAAACCTCAAGCGAGTCGCCTCTTGGCCTTGACTCGGTTCTTCGGGTTCTTTTCCAGTATTCTTTTCAACAGAAACACACAATTTTACAGTGTTTCAGTACTATAACTTAGTATAAATTCAAAAATAAATTTAACTTCACTTTTACTTAGCTCTAACGTGCTAAACTCGACGTTCTTGAAATTTTCTATTTCGGGGTTACTATTCACTATACTATTCAAGTCAAATTGCTGACTTTCTAAGGCTTAATAGGTATGGGAATTCCAACTTCACCCACATACCACATTTTGGTCACTAAATTTGTTGGTTTTGGCTGTTTATTCAAATTCTAAGTCTTTTAGGAAAATTTTGACAATTTTCAGTTTTGGTGTTTAAGGTTGCACTGTTCCATTAGTCATCTTACTGTTGGAATTTGGCAAAATTTCCTTCATAGAAAATGTTTCCTATTGTCTTAAGTTTATTCTCCTTTTTGAATCACTCCAATTGGAGTTTTGTAGCTCAAGTTATAGCCATTTGAACCATGGCTGCCGGATTGGACACAACCCAGAATTCTAGGCAATTTTTTTTGGTGCTGGCAGTTTTGGGTCACCAAATTGGGGTGGCCAAATGACTTGGTTAATGGCATAATTTGAGTTGGTTTTCTTCATGAAAGTTTTAGGTCTATATCTCATCTAACCACTGGTAAAAGTTTAGGTCATTTTGACCTGTCTAGCTCAAGTTATGGCCAAATGAACAAATACTGTTCATTTGGTCAGTTTGTACAGAGGCAGACTGTGATTTTTCAAATTTGGTCAATTTGTTCACTAGGTTTTGGTCACTTTTTAGGCATGCTTCCTAAATGAAAATTGTGTCATTTAGTGTCTATTTTCATCCCCAATTGGTCCCATA
Source organism: Hevea brasiliensis (assembly GCF_030052815.1). Lineage (NCBI taxonomy): Eukaryota > Viridiplantae > Streptophyta > Magnoliopsida > Malpighiales > Euphorbiaceae > Hevea > Hevea brasiliensis. Next base: position 26,015,878 of record NC_079503.1, read on the forward strand.
CCAATTGGACTTGTAAAATTTCATTTTTGATCCCTCAAAGGAAATTTGGTCATGCTGCTAGTAGCATGACCATACTCCATTCGAATTTGGCCTTAACTCCCACCATTCCAACACACTTCGTTTGGTCACAAATGACCATTTTTCACTTCACATTAGGTCAAACATATCATTTACCAATTTCTCCAAATTTTTGCCTCTAAACCGTAGGTCTCAAACCCTAACCACACTAATTCATTGCATTTAACTAGTTCAGAGCATATAAACACAATCCTTCAACTCATTCAAGCATCCGAACATGTTTAACTCAATCAAACTCATGCAAATCACCCTCCCCTTCATGCTGGCTGAATTTCAGTTTAGTCCCTCACACATATTTTTATTTCATTTCTTTAGTTTCTAAGCTCATTTAAGTAACTAATCTTGCATTTAAAGTAGAAAGTTAAAAGTTAGCATACTAACCTTTCTTAGGTGTCTTTTTCCTCTTCTTATTTCTCCTCCTTTCTTCTTCTTTTTGTAGACAATAGCTAAATCAAGGGTCTAGGTTAAGATTTACTTAAGGACTTTAGGGGAATTCATGGTTAATTTAGGGTGTATGAAGCTTGACTTAAGAGCTCTAATGGAGTTTTGCAATGGTGAGGGAGAGAGAGAATGAGGGCGGCACAAGGTGAGGAAGAAGAAGACTTTTGGTTTTTTTTTTCTTTTCTTTTCCTTTTTTTATGTCTTATGAAAGACCAAAAATCAATTTAATTAAATATATTAACTATTATTTTTATGGCATCATGCATGATGTCATGCATGATGTCATCACCTTTTTAACTTTTTCATTTTTTGTTATTTATTTTTCTATTAGTTCTTTAATTTAATTCTCGATTCCAAAATTTTCTTTTCTTCGATTTTATTTGGCAGTTAGGTCAGGAGTCAGCTCTCGGGGTCAATTGACCAAATTGCCCGTCGCCGGTTCATCCCGGTTTGCAAATAATCTAATATTTCTTCCGGCTCCCTGACCTAATTATTTGACTGGCTTAACAGTACTTTTTCATGATTTTCTCTTTTCTACTGTGTTCATAAGGGTCCTAAGGACCTCAGCGTCACATTTTACGATTCGAAATTTGAGTTTAAAATGACTTAGCAGTCCTTCCCGAGAAGGTCACCCATAGCTGTGACTCTCGGCCTGTTTAACTTCTTATGTTCTATTTTTCTTATTTATACTTAACTAATTGAACATTACTAATTATTTGTGTTTATGGCTTCTCTAGTTTTCTTAAGTGTAGTTCTAATCCCCTTAATTTTCTGGACCGACACCGGTCACCTTGAAAAGTGAAATATACTAGGCTATGCAAATAGGGGTGTTACAATTCTTCCCCCCTTAAAATAAATTTCATCTTGAAATTTTACCTGGTATCAATCTCTGACCAGCTGTGGGTACTGTCTCCTCATGTCCTCCTCTTGTTCCCAAGTAGCCTCCTGGCTCGAATGATGGTTCCACAGCACTTTTACCAACGATATCTGCTTATTCCGTAGCTGCTTCACCTCATAAGCTAGAATCTCTATGGGTTCTTCCTCATATGTGAGGTCTGGATTCACTTCAATTTCTTCCACTGGTAGTACATAAGATGGGTCTAATTGATACCTCCTCAACATAGACACATGGAAGACATTATGTATCTTTTCTAACTCTAGAGGTAGTGCCAAACGATATGCCAAAGGACTCACTCTTTTCAGAACCTCATATGGCCCTATGAAACAAGGACTCAGTTTCCCCTTTCTGCCGAATCTCATAATCGTCTTCCATGGAGAAACCTTGAGGAATACTTTCTCACCTACTGCATACTCAATATCCCTTCTTTTCAAATCAATGTAGGACTTTTGACGGTCTGATACAGTCTTAAGTCGATCTCTGATCATCCTGATCTTCTCCTCAATTTGCTGAACAATTTCGGATCCAATCATCTTTCTTTCACCCATGTCATCCCAACACAACGGGGTTCTACATTTTCTGCCATACAAAGCTTCATATGGAGGCATCCCAATGCTTAATTGGTAGCTATTGTTGTAAGCAAACTCAATCAAAGGCAAATGTGTATCCTAACTGCCCTAAAATTCAATCACACAAACCCGTAGCATGTCCTCCAAGATCTGAATTACCTCTCAGACTAGCCATCTGTCTGTGGGTGGAATGCAGTACTGAAGTTCAATCTAGTTCCTAGGACTCTTTAAAGACTACCCTAGAATCTAGAAGTGAACCTAGGATCTCTGTCTGATACGATGGATACTGGCACTCCATGCAGTCTCACAATCTCATCAATGTACAACTTGGCCAATCTTTCTAAACTGTAGTCCATCCGGACTAGCAGAAAATGAGTAGACTTGGTTAGTCTGTCAATAATGACCCATACTGCATCATGACTCTTTTGTGTCCTCGGAAGTCCCATCACAAAATCCATTATTATTCTCTCCCATTTCCACTCTGGTACTGGCAGGGGATGTAACAACCCAGCGGGTACTTGATGCTCTACCTTTACTTACTGATAAGTTAGGCATTTAGAAACAAACTCTGCCACATCTCTTTTCATACCCATCCACTAGTAATGCTCATTTAGCCCTCTATACATTTTTGTGCCACCAGGATGCATGACAAAAGGAGACTCATGTGCTTCCTTCAAAATGATCTGCCTCAAATCAACATCATTAGGAACACACATTCTGCCCTGGTGTAGCAGTAGACCATCATCTCTTATTGAGAATTCTAGTTTCTTGCCCTGTCGAACTTTTTCCATCAGCTTCTGATACTTCTAATCATTCTGAGCAGCCATTCTAATCTGATCAATCAACATTGGCTGTATATGCCATGCAACTGCTGTCTGCCCAACATCATTCATCTCTAAGCTGGCATGCAATGATCTTAACTCATGTACCAAAGACAAAGGAGTAACCCATAGACTTGCCATAGTCTTGCGACTTAAGGAGTCAGCCACAACATTAGCTTTCCTTGGCTGATAGTCTATTAGACAATCATAGTCTTTTATCAACTCTAACCATCTCCTCTGTCTCAAATTCAGCTCTTTCTAGGTGCCCAAATACTTCAAACTCTTATGATCTATGTAGATGTAACACTTTTCCCCATACAAATAGTGTCTCCAGATCTTAAGAGCAAACACAATGGCTGCAAGCTCCAAATCATGTATTGTATAATTCCTCTCATGCGGTTTCAGCTGGCGTGGTGCATAGGCAATGACATTTCGATCTTGCATCAACACGCAACCTAACCCATTGTGAGAAGCATTGCTGTAAATTGTATATTCTTTACCCAATGTAGGTAAAGTCAGGACTGGAGCTTCAGTCAAACATCTTTTCAATTCATCAAAACTCTATTGGCATTTGTCCGTCCACTGAAATTTCACGTCTTTTCTAAGCAGCTTGGTCAATGGAGATGCCAACATGGAGAATCCCTTCACAAACCGACGGTATTACCCAGCTAAACCCAAAAAATTGCGAATCTTTGTGACATTTCTGGGTGGCCTCCAATTAAGGACAGCTTCAATCTTACTTGGATCTACCTTGATGACTTCTTCTGATACTACATGCCCCAAGAAAGATATCTACTTCAGCCAAAATTCACACTTCGACAATTTGGCATATAGCTGTTTCTCCCTCAAAGTTTGCAGTATAATGCGCAGATGTCTATCATGCTCTTCTGCACTCCTCGAATAGACCAATATATCATCAATGAATACCACAACAAACTAGTTGAGGTATGGTCTGAAGATAGTGTTCATCAAATCCATAAAAGCAGCCGGAGCATTAGTTAACCCAAATGGCATGACCAAGAACTCATAATGGCCGTAGCGGGTTCTAAAGGCAGTTTTAGGAATACTCTGCTCTTGTACTTTCAGCTGATAATAACCTAATCTTAGGTTAATTTTGGAGAACACAGCTGCACCCCTCAACTGATTAAACAAGTCATCAATGCGGGGAAATGGATATCTATTCTTTATTGTCACCTTATTCAACTGCCGATAATCAATTCACAAGCGGAGAGTGCCATCCTTCTTCTTTACAAACAACACTGGCATTCCCCAAGGTGACACACTAGGGCGGATAAAGCCCTTGTCAAGTAGCTCTTGCAACTGCACTTTCAACTCTTTCAATTCTGCAGGTGCCATTCTATATGATGTTATGGAGATTGGGTCCACACCAGGCATAACATCAATTTCAAACTGCACCTCTCTTTCTGGAGGTAATCCTGGCAGTTCATCAGAAAATATATCCGGAAAGTCACATACCGTAGGGATGTCCCTTAGTGCTGGACTCCCCACTTGGGTGTCTATCACATGTGCCTAGTATGCTTCACACCCCTTTCTAATCATCCTTCTGGCTAGTGCAACCGAAATGATGTTTGATGGCAGTAAATGCCTCTCCCCGTGTATTACCACATCACCGTATAGAGGGAGACCAAAAGTGACTGTCTTCAGTCTAAAGTCAATCATGGCGTGATGTTTGGCTAACCAATCCATGCCCAAGATAATATCATAATCTCTGAAGGGCATTTCAATCAAATCTGATAGGAAAACATGTCCTTGGATCACCAAAGGACAGTCTCTATAGATTCTGTTGACCCGGACCTCTTGTCCTAACGGACTAGTTACTAGCACTTCAAAACCCATTTGGACACATGGAACAGTAAGTGAACAGACTATGCTAGCACTAACATATGAATGGGTTGAACCCGGATCAAACAATACAAATACTTCTTGATCAGAGATAGAGAATGTACCAACTACCACATCGGAAGTCTCAGCCTCTTCTCGCTGTCTCATTGTGTAGACTCTGGCTGACGCACTCCCTTGTGCTGACTGACCAACTATGCCCTGACTGCCAGAAGCAGTGCCTCTACCTCTGTCTCTTCCTCTGCCAACTGACTGTGAACCTCTGAGAGCAGGACTCTGAATAGATCCCTCGGCAGTAGTAGGAGTTGGACCATATCTCGGAAACGGAGCACTAGTGTAGTCTTTAGCTATATGGCCCTTGCCTACACAGTTAAAGCAGGCTCCAGTGGCCCAATAACAATCCCCCCCATGAATCTTGCCACAAGTCTCACAGGGGCTGGCAGAATGTGAACCCTTGCTCGACTGCTGACCAGACCTAGGGGGTCTCTGTCCAAAAAATTTGCCCCTACCAAATCTTCCACCTCGACCCCTGCTGGGTCCATTAAATTTCTTCTTCTTCCCAGAAGTCCCACCAGAACTCGGCTCTACTGATTTTTCCCCCTTGTCTTTTTCTGATTTCTCAGCTTTCTCTGATTTTTCTTTCACTGGGGTTGCTTTTGATTCTATTCTTTCCAACTCAAGTACTTGAGATATGAGCTCTGAAAAGTTGCTGTGTCGGAATCCCACAACCTGCATCCTTATACTGGGCTTTAAACCCATCTCAAATCTCTTGCACCTTGCCTTGCTGGTGGAAAGGAGACTCCCAGCATAATGACTTAAGCGGGAGAACTCCCTCTCATACTCTGCCACTAATCTATTCCCTTGTTTTAAACTCAGAAATTCTTGCAGTTTCTGATCAACATATACATCTGGGATGTATTTCTGTCTGAATTCTCTGATGAAGTCATCCTAGGTTAGCACTGGTGGTTCATCCAAGCTGTGGGGGATGGTCTTCCACCAATCATACGCATCCCCTTGCAGTAGCGATACAGAATACTCAAACTTCAATTCATCTTCGCAATGCAGCTTCTTAAATACTCTGTCCATTCTTTCAAGCCATTGCTCTACCTCTAAAGGGTCCACTATACCATTAAATTCTGCAGCCCCATACTTCAGTAATTTATCATATTGTCTGGCTGGAGGTAGTGGTTGTGCCACAGGTGTCTGGGGTAGAGCTTGAGCAGGCATACCCCCAGCCATTTGTTGAAATATCGCAGCCATTTGCTGTGCAAACTGTGCAGGAAACTATGGCATTTGCATAGCTGGTGCTACAGATCCACTGACATTCAGTAAAGCTGGGGCTTCCCCTTGTGCCTCAGCTTCAACTGAGCGATCTCCTTCTTCCATTTCAATCAGAAGTTAGGGTATCTCCTGAACAAGTAACACAATGAGATTTCCCTCCGTTAGTTCATATTTATGATGTAATGCACTGTATGTAACACATATGGACATTGAGCAGTTGTACTTAACAAAGAAACACACAAATTCATAAGTTAAAACATACTTCAAAAATTTTGCTTCGATACCACTAGAACATGTCACACCTTAACACTCTGTAAGGCATAACATGATCCTGTAGAATACCTAATGAACTACTGAACTTCACCAACCGATAACTCATTAAATACCCTACAAGTGATTTTAAAACAATTTTCTTATTTTTGGTAAGTGGTGAGCATTTTCTAATAGGTATTTAAAACATTTAATTGAAATTAAAAACTAGTTAAAACTTTTGGCCCATATTATTTTTCTGTAAATTTTATAAAAATTTTGACAGAGTTCCATTTATATTTTGAGAAAACAGTTCTTCAAATACCTGTAAAAAGCACTTCTAAAAATTTTCTCAACCACTACTTCAATTTCACAATCAATCTCGAATAATTTCTCAAATCTCAAAATTCAACAGTCAACATTTCTCATTCAAAATTCATTAAGGACAAAACAATTTATAAACATCCTTACAAATTTATATTAAGAGAAATTCAACTAAAATTTATTACAAACTTTACACAAGCTTTATACAAGATGCTCAAGATCGAATTTACATGTCCATACATTTATGTGCAATATATACATCAAAATAAATATTTATAGGCAGGGTATAAATCATACCCGATAACTTTAAGCTGATAAATGCTCAATCCTCAGCAGCTCAGTCTGCTGCTCCTCTAGTCTCTATATCTGCGACAGCAATAAAAGCTATCGCTGAGAACTAGGACTCAGTGGTGCACAACATACTAAAATAATCTTTATGCAGAACTAAAATCACATTTATTTGACAATTTGATTGAACATGAGAATTAAATACAAATCATGCATTATGAGATTTTAATCCCAAACAATTTCATTTTGAAGTATCAAATCACATTTCATAAAACCCACAGTTAGTTCATGCCATTCGAAACAAATAGAATCTCAATAGCTAGAGGCTAAAGAAAAATGACATCACAAGGCTAGCTAGCTCAAATATATGGATATCCATTCACATCTTCTTCTACTGGCACACCTCAACACTTCTCCAGAGAAGGAATCAAAATTCCAAACTAATTACCCCCACTAGTCGTGCTAGTGAGGTGTTCCAATATATGGTCATGACACTGTGGTTTCAAAACTTATCTTAGCAATTTGCTAAACATTGTCATTTCAAATATACACAATAACTTTCACAATTTAAATCAAAACATTATAAAAAAGGTCACAATAAACTTTCAACAATTCAAAGCAAAAGTAAAATGCATATTTCATTCACTTAATCAATGAATTTTAAAGCATAGTGATATTGTGCACAAACCTCAAGCGAGTCGCCTCTTGGCCTTGACTCGGTTCCTCGGGTTCTTTTTCGGTATTCTTTTCAATTGAAACACACAATTTTATAGTTTTTCAATACCATAACTTAGTATAAATTCAAAAATAAATTTAACTTCACTTTTACCTAGCTCTAACGTGCTAAACTCGACGTTCTTGAAATTTTGTGCTTCAGGGTTGCTATTCACTATACTATTCAAGTCAAATTGTTGACTTTCTAAGGCTTAATAGGTATGGGAATTCCAACTTCACCCACATACCACATTTTGATCACTAAATTTGTTGGTTTTGGTTGTTTATTCAAATTCTAATTCTTTTGAGCAAATTTTGACAATTTTCAGTTTTGGTGTTTAAGGTTGCACTATTCCATTGGTCATCTTACTGTTGGAATTTGGCAAAACTTCCTTCATAGAAAATGTTTCCTATTGTCTTAAGTTTATTCTCCTTTTTGAATCACTCCAATTGGAGTTTTGTAGCTCAAGTTATAGCCATTTGAACCATGGCTACCAGATTGGACACAACCCAGAATTCTGGGGCAATTTTTTTGGGTGCTGGCAGTTTTGGGTCACCAAAATAGGGTGGCCAAATGGCTTGGTTAATGGTATAATTTGGGTTGGTGTTCTTCATAAAAGTTTTAGATCTATATCTCATCTAACCACTGGTAAAATTTCAGGTCATTTTGACCTGCCTAGCTCAAGTTATGGGCAAATGAACAAACATTGTTCATTTGGTCAGTTTGTACAGAGGCAGACTATGATTTTTTAACTTTGGTCAATTTGTTCACTAGGTTTTGGTCACTTTTTTGGCATGCTTCCTAAATTAAAATTGTGTCATTTAGTGTCTATTTTCATCCCCAATTAGTTCCATACCAATTGGACTTGTAAAATTTCATTTTTGGTCCCTCAAAGGAAATTTGGTCATGCTCATACTCCATCTGAATTTGGCCTTAACTCCCACCATTCCAACACACTTCATTTGGTCACAAATGACCATTTTTCACTTCACATTAGGTTAAACATATCATTTACCAATTTCTCCAAATTTTTTCCTCTAAACCTTAACCACACTAATTCATTGCATTTAACTAGTTCAAAGCATGTAAACACAATCCTTCAACTCATTCAAGCATCCTAACATGTTTAACTCAATCAAACTCATGCAAATCACCCTCCCCTTCATGCTGGCTGAATTTCAGTTTAGTCCCTCACACATTTTTATTTCATTTCTTTAGTTTCTAAGCTCATTTAAGTAACTAATCTTGCATTTAAAGTAGAAAGTTAAAAGTTAGCATACTAACCTTTTTTAGGTGTCTTTTTCCTCTTCTTATTTCTCCTCCTTTCTTCTTCTTTTTGTAGACAATAGCTATATCAAGGGTCTAGGTTAAGATTTACTTAAGGATTTTAGGGGAATTCATGGTTAATTTAGGGTGTATGAAGCTTGACTTAAGAGCTCTAATGGAGTTTTGCAATGGTAAGGGAGAGAGAGAATGAGGGCGGCACAAGGTGAGGAAGAAGAAGACTTTTGGTTATTTTTTTTCTTTTCTTTTCCTTCTTTTATGTCTTATGAAAGGCCAAAAATCAATTTAATTAAATATATTAACTATTATTTTTATGGCATCATGCATTATGTCATGCATGATGTCATCACCTTTTTAACTTTTTCATTTTCATTTTTTTTATTTATTTTTCTATTAGTTCTTTAATTTAATTCTTGATTCTGAAATTTTTCTTTTCTCTGATTTTATTTGACGGTTAGGTCAGGAGTCAGCTCTCAAGGTCAATTGACCAAATTGCCCCTCGCCGGTTCATCCCGGTTTGTAAATAATCTAATATTTCTTCTGGCTTACTGACCTAATTATTTAACTGGCTTAACAGTTCTTTTTCATGATTTTTTCTTTTCCAATGTGTTTGTAAGGGTCCTAAGGACCGTAGCGTCACATTTTATGGTTCGAAATTTGAGTTTAAAACGACTTCACAGTCCTTCCCGAGAAGGTCACCCATCGCTGTGATTCTCAGCTCGTTTAACTTCTTATGTTCTGTTTTTCTTATTTATACTTAACTAATTGAACATTACTAATTATTTGTGTTTATGGCTTCTCTAGTTGTCTTAAGTGTAGTTCTAATCCCTTTAATTGTTCGGACTGACATCGATCACCCGGAACAGTGAAATATTCCAGGCTATGCAAATAGGGGTGTTACATTCAATTTCTGGTCTGACTTATAAACTTGTAGGTCTATGTCTTAGTGAACTTTTGCCACAAATTTTAGGTCCTTTGTAGTTTACTAGACCAAGTTATGGTTATTTTACTATTGCTAGTCAGATTGCACTAAAATGGCAAAATTATGTCATTTTTAGGTCATTTCTGGTTCTGACAGTTTTTATACCCAAACTTGTGCAAGTATTTTGACTTGCTTATGGTCATTTCTGGGTTTTGGTGTCTTCATAAGAGTTTTAGCTCTATGTCTAATCTATCCATGGTAAAAATTTCGGGTCATTTAGACTTGTTTTGAGTGAGTTATGGCCAATACACTAACTGTTGTCCAAATGGTCAATTTTCAAGTTTTCAAGTCACTAATTCGGATTTGGTAATTTCTCAAGTCACTTTCTGGACAGAATTTAGGTAGGCTTTCTTCATGAACGTTGGCACATTTTGTGCCTAGTTTCACCTCCAATTGGCCTCATACCTGTCACACCTTACCCCTCTGTAAGGCATAACATGATCCCGTAGAATATCTAATGAATTACTGAACTTCACCTACCGATAACTCATTAAGTACCTTACAAGAGATTTTAAAAAAATTTTCTTACTATTATAAGTGGTGAGCATTTTCTAATAGGTATTAAAATATTTAGTTAGAGTTTGAAAGCTACTTAAGATTTTTGTCCCATTTTATTTTTTTGCAAATTTTATAAAAATTTCGGCAGAGTGCTGTCCGTATTTTGAGAAAACAGTTCTTCAAATACCTGAAAAAAAAAAACACTTCCAATAATTTGTCTCAACAACTTCATCAATTCCACAACCAATCCCAACAAATTTCAACATTATTTTTCAATTTCCAAAATTCAACAATCATCAAAATACTATTAATCAATTCTATTCGGATTAAAACAAAATACTTTCATTCATATTTCATTAAAGATAAAATAATTTATATACATCATTACAACAATTTACGTTAAGAGAAATTCAAACCAAAATTTATTACAAATTTTATACAACTCTATACAACTTTATACAACTGCTCATAACCAATTTTACATGTCCATACAGTTACATACATCAAACTAGTTTTTACAATTAGGATATAAAATATACCCGATAACTTCAAAGTAGGTAGCTCCTTAATCCTCAGCAGCTCACTCTACTGCTTCTCTAGTCTCTATATCTACGACAGCAATAATAGCTATCGCTGAGTACTAGGACTTAGTGGTGCACAACATTCTAAAATAATCGTTATGCGGAATTTAAATCATTGTTATTCAAAAATTAAACTGAACATGAAATATAAATTCAAAACATGATTTATAAGATTTTAATCCAAACAATTTCATTGCAAGAGTCTCAAAACAAATTTCATGAAAACACACATTTATATCATGACATTTAAAACAAATATAATCTCAATAGCTAGAGGCTAAGGAGAAGTCACATCACAAGGCTAGCTAGCTCAAATATATGAGAACCCATTCTTTTTCTTCTTCTACTGGCACACAGCTCAACACTTCAGCCAGAGAAGGAATCAAAATTTGAAACTGATTTCCCCCACTAGTCATGCTAGTGAGGTGTTCAAATATATGGTAATGACATTGTGGTTTCAAAACTTATCTTAACAATTTCCTAAACATTTATTGCCATTTCAAACATACACAAATAAACTTTCAACAATTCAAAGCAAAAGCATAATACACATTTCATGCACTTTGTAAATGAATTTTAAAGCATATTGATGTTGTGCACAAACCTTAAGCGAATCGCCTCTTGGCCTTGACTCGATCTCTCGGGTTCTTTCTTGGTATTCTTTTCAACTGAAACACACAGTTTCACAGTGTTTCAGTATCATAACTCATTATAAATCCAAAAATAAATTCAAATTCACTTATACCTAGCTTTAATATGCTAAACTTGGCGTTCTTTAAATTTTGTATTTTAGGGTTACTATTCACGATACTATTCAAGTCAATTTGTTGACTTTCTAAGGCTTAATAGGTATGGAAATTCCAACTAGACTCACATACAATTTTTTGGTCACCAATTTGGTTGGTTTTGGTTGTTTTCTCAAAACTTAAGTCTTTTATGTAATTTTGCAAATTTTCAGTTTTGGTGTCTTATGTTGCACTGTTCCATTGGTCATTTTGCTATTAGAATTTGATAAAATTTTCTTCATAGAAAATGTTCCCTATTGTCTTAACTTTATTCTGCTTTTTGAATCACTTAAATTGGAGTTTTGTAGCTCAAGTTATAGCTACTTGAATCATGGCTGCCGGATTGGACTTAACCCAGATTTCTGGGCAAATTCTAGTTCTGACAGTTTTAGGTTACCAAATTTAGGTGACTAAATGACTTGGTTAAGGGTATAATTTGGGTTTGTATTCTTCATGAAAGTTTTAGGTCTATATCTCAGCTTTCTACTAGTAAAATTTTAGGTCATTTAGACCTGCCTAGCCCAAGTTATGGCCAAATGAACAAGTTCATTTGGTCATTTTTGTACCGGTCAGATTGCCTAATCCAGATTTGGTCAATTTGTTCACTAGGTTTTAGTCACTTTTTGGGCATGATTCCTAAATAAAAAAAAAGTGTCATCTTGTGTCTAATTTCATTCCCAATTGACCTCACACCAATTGGGCTTGTAAATTTTCAGTTTTGGTCCCTAAAAGAGACCTTGGTCATGCTGCTTGCATGCTGCGCACATCCAATCTGAATCTAAACCTAATTCTAACACTTCCAACATACATCAATTGGTCACAAATGACCATTTCTCAACTCCAACAAGGTCAAACACATCATTTAACAAATTTTCACATTTTTGTCTTTCAAACCCTAGGTGCCAAAAACCTAACTACACTAATTGTTACATTTAATTAATTCTAAGTATACTAACATCACTCCATCACTCAATTAAGCTTCCTAACATAATTAATTGAGCTAAAACACTTCAACATCTCCTAGCCCCATGGCTGCCGAATTCTCACTCCCATTATTCAAGCATAGTTTTCTTTATTTCTAATTTAATTTCATCACATTTAAACTTAAATTCATGCATTTGATAAAAATCTAAGCTTGAAGTTACACTTACCTCAATTTGTGAATTCACTAGTTCTTCAATTCTCCACTTTCCTATTCCTTTTTATTCACAAGATGCTTGTCAATATCCAAGAATAAGATTTACTTAAAGGAGTTAGGGAATTTATAGAATAAAATTAAGCTTTTGAAAGCTTGAGATGGGTGTTAATGGTGGAAAGGAATGAGAGAATTGAGAGAGAAAGGGTGGGACGGCAAGGAGAAGATGAGAGGATAAAAAAATTGTTTTTCTTTTCATTTTAAACTTTATTTATGTCACAATTATCTCTAATTTTCATAATATACAAATTTAAAGTAATTAGGTCATGCATGATGTCATACTCCTATTTTATTTTCTTTTCTTTTTCCTTTACTTTTCTATTAGTTCTTTAATTTAATTCTCGATTCTAAAATTTTCTTTTCTCTGATTTCATTTGATAGTTAGGTCAAGAGTCAGCTCTCAGGGTCAATTGACCAAATTGCCCCTGGCCGGTTCGACCCGGTTTGCAAATAATTCAATATTTCTTTCGGATCCCTGACCTAATTATTTGACTAGCTTAACAATTCTTTTTCGTGATTTTCTCTTTTCCACTGTGTTCGCAATAGTTCTAAGGACCGCAGCGTCACATTTTACGGTTCGAAATTTGAGTTTAAATCGACTTCGCAATCCTTCCTGAGAAGGTCACCTATCGCTGTGACTCTAAGCTCGTTTAACTTCTTATGTTCTGTTTTTCTTATTTATACTTAACTAATTGACAATTACTAATTATTTGTGTTTAGGGCTTATCTAGTTATCTTAAGTGTGGTTTTAATCCTCTTAATTATCTGAACTGACACCAGTCACCGGAATAGTGAAATATAACAGGTTATGCAAATAGGGGTGTTACAATTCTGCCCCCCTTAAAATAAATTTCGTCTTGAAATTTTGCCTGGTATCTGTCTCTAAACAGCTGTGGGTGCTGTCTCCTCTTGTCCTCCTCTCGTTCCCAAGTAGCTTCTTGGCCAGAATGATGGTTCCACAACACTTTCACTAACGGTATCTGCTTGTTCCGTAGCTGCTTCACCTCATAAGCCAGAATCTCTATGGGTTCTTCTTCATATGTGAGGTATGGATTTACTTCAATTTCTTCTACTGATAGTACATGAGATGGGTCTAATCGATACCTCCTCAACATAGACACATGGAGGACATTATGTATCTTCTCTAACTCTATAGGTAATGCCAAACGGTATGCCAAAGGACCCACTTTTTCAGAACCTCATATGGCCCAATGAAACGAGGACTCAGTTCCCCTTTCTGTCGAATCTCATAATTTTCTTCCAAGGGGAAACCTTGAGGAATACTTTCTCACTCATTGCATACTCAATATCCCTTCTCTTCAAATTAATATAGGACTTCTGATGGTCTAGTGTAGTCTTAAGTCGATTTTTGATTAATATGATTTTCTCTTCAGTTTGCTGAACAATTTCTAGCCCAATCATCTTCCTTTCACCTATCTCATCCCAACACAAGGGAGTTCTACATTTTTTGCCATATAAAACTTCATATGGAGGCATCCCAATGCTTGATTGGTAGCTGTTGTTGTAAGTAAACTCAATCAAAGGAAAGTGTATGTCCCAACTGCCCTCAAACTCGATCACACAAGCTCGTAACATATCCTCCAAGATCTGAATTACCCTCTCAGATTGGCCATCTGTCTGTGGGTGGAATGCCGTACTGAAATTCAATCTAGTTCCTAAGGCTCTCTAAAGACTACCCCAGAATCTAGAAGTGAACCTAGGATCTCTGTCTGACACGATGGATACTGGCACTCCATGCAGTGTTACTATCTCATCAATGTACAACTTGGTGAATCTTTCTAAACTGTAGTCGATCCGAACCAGTAGAAAATGAGAAGACTTGGTCAGTCTGTCAACAATGACCCATACTGCATCATAACTCTTCTGTGTCCCTAGAAGTCCCATCACAAAATCCATCGTTATTCTCTCTCATTTCCATTTTGGTACTAGTAGAGGATGTAACAACCCAGTGGGTACTTGATGCTCTGCCTTCACTTGCTGACAAGTTAGACATTTGGAAACAAACTCTGCCACATCTTTTTTCATACCCATCCACCAGTAGTGCTCCTTTAGCCCTCTATACATTTTTGTGCCACCAAGGTGCATGGCAAAAGGAGACTTATGTGCTTCCTTCAAAATGATCTTCCTCAAATCAATATCATTAGGAACACATATTTTACCCAGATGTAGCAATAGACCATAATCTCTTATTGAGAATTCTGGTTTCTTGGCCTGCTGGACTTCTTCCAACAACTTCTGATACTTCTGATCATTCTGAGCAGCCATCCTTATCTGATCAATCAACACTAGCTGTACATACCATGCAATTGCTGTCTACCCCTCATCATTAATCTCTAAGCTAGCATGTAATGAGCTCAACTCATGTACCATAGACAAAGGATAACCCGTAGACTTGCCATAGTCTTGTGACTTAAGGCGTTAGCCACTACATTAGCTTTCCCTAGCTGATAGTCTATTAGACAATCATAGTCTTTTATCAACTCTAACCATCTCCTCTGTCTCAAATTCAACTCTTTCTGGGTGCCTAAATACTTCAAACTCTTATGATCTGTGTAGATGTAGCACTTCTCGCTATACAAATAGTGTCTTTAGATCTTAAGAGCAAACACTATAGCTGCAAGCTCCAAATCATGTGTCAAATAATTCCTCTCAAGCAGTTTCGCTGCCATAATGCATAGGCAATGACATTTCGATCTTACATCAATACACAACCTAACCCATTGTGAGAAGCATCACTATAAACTGTATATTCTTTACCCAGTATAAGTAAAGTCAGGACTGGAGCCTCAATCAAACACCTCTTCAATTTATCAAAACTTTGTTGACATTTATCCGTCCACTGAAATTTCATATATTTTCGGAGTAACTTAGTCAATGGAGATGCCAACACAGAAAATCCCTTCACAAATCGACTACAGCATCCAGCTAAACCCAGAAAACTGTGAATCTCCGTGATATTCCTGGGTGGCCTCCAATTAAGGACAGCTTCTATCTTACTTAGATCTACCTTGATGCCCTCTACTGATACTACATGCCCCAAGAAGGATATTTCTTTCAGCCAAAACTCACACTTCGACAATTTGGCATATAGTTGTTTCTCTCAAAGTCTGGAGTACAATCTGCAGATGTCTATCATGCTCTTCTGCGCTCCTCGAATAGACCAATATATCATCTATGAATACCACAATAAACTGATCAATGTATGGTCTAAAGATAATGTTTATCAAATCCATAAAAGCAGCCGGAGCATTAGTTAACCCGAATGGCATGACCAAGAACTCATAATGGCCATAGCGGGTTCTGAAGGTAGTTTTAGGAATACTCTGCTCTTGTACTTTCAGCTGATAACAACCTAATCTCAGGTCAATTTTGGAGAACACAGCTGCACCCCTCAACTAATCAAACAAATCATCAATGCGGGGCAATGGATATCTATTCTTTATTATCACCTTATTTAACTGGCGATAGTCAATGCATAACTATAGAGTGCCATCTTTCTTCTTTACAAATAACACTAGCGCTCCCCAAGGTAACACACTAGGACGGATAAAGCCCTTGTCAAACAGCTCTTGCAACTGCACTTTCAACTCTTTCAATTTTGCAGGTGCCATTCTATATGGTGTTATAGAGATTGAGTCTACACCGGGCATAACATCAATCTCAAACTACACCTCTCTTTCTAGAGGTAATCCTAGCAATTCATCAGGAAACACATCGTAAAGTCATATACAGTAGGAATATCCCTTAGTGTTGGACTCCCCACCTGGGTGTCTATCACATGTGCCAAGTATGCTTTACACCCCTTTCTGATCATTCTTCTGGCTAGTGTAGCCGAAATGATGTTTGATGGTAATAAATGCCTCTCCCCATGTATTACCACATCATTATATAAGGGGAGACCAAAAGTGACTGTCTTCAGTCTACAATCAATCATGGCGTGATGCCTGGCTAACCAATCCATGCCCAAGATGATATCATAATCTCTGAAGGGCATTTCAATCAAATCTGATAGAAAAACATGTCCTTGGATCACCAAAGGACAGTCTCTATAGATTTTGTTGACCTGAACCTCTTGTCCTAACGGACTAGTTACTAGCACTTCAAAATCCATTTTGACACACAGAATAGTAAGTGAACTGACTATGCTAGCACTAACATATGAGTGGGTTGAACTCGGATCAAACAACACAAATACTTCTTGATCAGAGATAGAGAATGTACCGACTACCACATCGGAAGTCTCAGCCTCTTCTCGCCGTCTCATCGTATAAACTCTGGCTGAAGCACTTCCTTGTGCTGACTGACCAACAGTACCCTGACTGCCAGAAGCAGTGCCTCTACTTTTGCCTCTTCCTCTGCCAATCGGTTGTGAACCTCTGAAAGCAAGACTTTGAATAGATCCTTCTGCAGTCGTAGGAGCTAGACCGATTATAGGAGCACTAGTGTAATCTTTTGTAATATGACCCTTGCCTCCACAGTTAAAACAGGCTTCTATTGCCCAATAGCATTCTCCCCCATGAATAAACCACAAGTCTCACAGGGTTGAGGAGGTTGTGAACCCCTACTCGACTGCTAACCATACCTAGGGGGTTTCTGTCCAGAAAATCTGTCCCTTCCAAACCTTCCACCTAAACCTCTGCTAGGTCCACTAAATTTTTTCTTCTTTTCAGAGGTACCACTAGGACTTTGCTCTACTGACTTTTCCCCCTTATCTTTCTCTGATTTCTCAGCTTTTTCTGATTTTTCTTTTACTGGGGTCTCTTCTGATTCAATTCTTTCTAACTCAAGAGCTTGAGAAATGAGTTCTGAAAAATTACTGTGCCTGAATCCCACTATTTGCATCCGTAGGCTGGGCTTCAAACCCGTTTCAAATCTCTTACACCTTTCCTTGCTAGTAGAAAGGAGACTCCCAGTGTAGTGACTTAAGCGGGAGAACTCCCTCTCATATTCAGCCATTGTTCTGTTGCCTTTTTCAAACTCAGAAATTCTTGTAGTTTCTAATCCACATATGCATCTGGGACGTATTTCTGTCTAAATTCTCTGATGAAGTCATCCCAGGTCAGTACTGGTGGTTCAGCCAAGCTGTGGGGGATGGTCTTCTACCAATCATACGCATCCCCTTGCAGTAGTGACACGGAGTATTCAAATTTCAGCTCATCTGGGCAGTGCAGCTTCTTGAACACTCTGTCCATTCTTTCAAGCCATTGCTTTGCCTCTAAAAGGTCTACTGTACCCTTAAATTCTGTAGCCCCATACTTCAACAGTGTAACACCCCTAAGTTCGGTAGTGTGTTCTGCTGTTCCGGTGACCAGTGTTGTCCGGACAGGTAGGATGCCTAGAACTACACTTCAATATGAGTGAGGAGATATAAAATAATGAAATACAAGAAAAGAAAATACAAGAAAAACAAAGGAAAAATAATAGCAAAGAAATGTGATCAAGTTAAGCGAGCCGGGAAACCTAGCGATGGGTGACCGCACCGGGAAGTCACGGCGTGGACCGTTAACTAGCCCTGGACTGCGAGGAACCCTGGAAAACATTTTTAGGACTTAAATAGACCCTTATAGAAGAATAAATATCATTAGAAAGATCAAAGAAAAATTAAATAATTAGTACAAAGAAAAGTGAGAAATCGAAAAACAGACAAAACCCGGTGTTACCGAAAAATCGGGAATGCAACCCGAACAAGGGCATTATGGTCATTTGACATCCCGAATTATCTTTTGACCTAAATTTCCATTAAAAATAAATAGTATTACACTTAGAAAATAAAATGAAAAATTAGTTTAGTGGTACCTAATACAAATAGCTAAAATCATGGGTTAATGTGGAATAAGTGCACAATTGGCTTATTATATGATTATTTGGAGTTAGTGGACCATTAAAGGATTAATTAAACACATAGTGGGGCAGGTGTACTTCCATTACACCATCAGAAAATTTCATCTTCTCCATTGTACCAAAGTTGCCGTGAATGAAGGTGAGAGAAAACTCCATGGGCGTTTCATGCAAGCTCACTTAACCTCCCCATTTTCAACTCCAATCCCTTAAGTGGCTTCATGAAAGTTTGTCTACTCATCACAAGGAAGAGTTTGATACCAAATTTGAGAAGTTTAAGCAAGGTTTAACAAGCTTCAACCATAAGGTAAGTTAGTATTTTTGAAGATAGCTTTGTTAAGTTTTGTGTGCATGTTATGGGTGTTGGATTTGTGAAGAAAATTTTTGAGTTTGAAGAGTTATTGTTGTGTTCATTTTGGACAGCCATGGAGTCATGTAGTTGATGAAATAATTGTGCATATATTTGATGAGAAATGGTGTTGATCATGATGATTTAATAACTTAGTGAATTACTTCATATTTATATGGTGATTTTTGGCACTTGGATGAGAATTGATGAATTGTAGGGCAATTTGGTGTTGAAGAAGATTTTCGGCAGCTTGGGGACACTTGAATAAATGTATGTATTCATGGAAGTGTTGGCAGAATATTGACATAGAAGGATTGATGGATATGTATGTGAACTTGTTGTGTAAAGAGTAGGTAAAAACTAGTAATGTTATGTGTATGTGTAATTGTGTTTGGACTTTGGGAATTAGAGTTATATTTGGTGTATTGAAGATAATTGTAATCTGCCCAAAGTGATGTTAATGTAAAGTAATATATAGTTTTGGTAATGTACCAAAACAGATTTCGTAGGGAAGTAAACATATTGCAAGGTAAATGTGTGTAATTGATGTGTGTTAAGCAAAGTAACCAAGGGCAGTGTACATTTTAGCCAATAAGTTTAAATGTGTAACCTCAATTGGTATGAGACCAATTGGAGGTGAAACTAGGCACAAAATGTGCCAACTTTCATTGAGAAAACATACCAAAATTCTGCTTTCAAGGTGACCTAAGAAAATGACCAATTCGGATTAGGTACAATTAGGACCTGAAAAATGACCAATTGGGCAGCAGTGAGTGTTTAGGCCATAACTCACTCAAAACAGGTCCAATTGACCTGAAATTTTAACCATGAATAGTTAAGACCCATACCTACAAGTCTTGTGAAGACTCCAAAGCCCAGAAATTACCAGAAGCATGTCAAAAAGCTTGCACAAGTTCGGGTCCAAAAACTGGCCGAACCAAAGTTGACCAAATTGACCTAAAATTGACCTAATTTGATGCCATTTGACCAGCAATAGTATAATGACCATAACTTGGTCTACTTAACTCGGATTGACCTAAAATTTTGCCCCGCGTGCAATAAGACATAGATCTACAAGTTTTTAGTTTTGACCGAAACCCGAAAACCAAGGGAACTAGATCGTCCGGCTAGGTCAAACTAGTATCCCGAAATCCAACAATTTGCAATGAAATGCAAGAAAACGCAATATACATAGAATTGAGTTTGGTAACACGTACCAACCCTAAAACCCTATCGAATGTGACATATAAAGGACACTAAAACCTAATTTACCTAGAAAACATCGAGGGTCGACATATTAGGTTGATTAAGTAAATATTTAAATTCAGTGAATTATTTGTCAAACATTATAGATAGAGACAGTTTAATTTAGTATTGAAACACTTTAAATTGTGTTTCTCAGTTAGTAAAGACTCAGGGAAAGGGAAGGAAACACTGAGTCCAGACCAGGAGACAGCCATCAGAGGTTTGTGCACAACTAGTTTTTAATTGATTTTGTTCTGAATATTTTATATGATTAAATGACATATTTTCTTATGAACTATGTTTAATAGGCATTGGATTTAATTCAATTATTATTGAAATTGCTATAGTATGTATGATTTTAGCTTTGTGAAATGGTATTTCCACAAGTATTAAGCATTGTTATGGATTGGACAAAATATGTTTTGGAAAATTGTGATAGAACATGTTTTGAATTGTGATGGTAATTTTCATGGAAAAATGCAAATTTATGATTTGAATTGTGATGAGCATAAAAATTATTGGATATTAGAATTGACTTTGAATCGAATTATATTGTGATTTATGCTCACTAAATGGATTGTGTTATTGTTTTATATCTCACTATAGATGCTTGACTAGGTTATTACCCGTCTCTCTCATTTGTTGAGAAGACAATGGAGTTAGTTGTGTTTTGATTACCATGGTACGTGCATAGGCTTAGATTTTCCTCTGATGTGAGGTTAGATCTAAGTTTATTTTATCGTTATGGCCCTTGCAGAAGATTCATTATTGTGATGGTACTGTGCACGATGATTCGACCTCCCCGACCATAGGGAGTTAGAATCACATCGAAGATGGCCCTATCGGATTAGTCTTGCATAGTTAGTGAGATAAAGAATAATTTTTGAGATACAACATGGGTTTGAGATAAAGATTGATTTTTGAGATATATAATGGCTTTTGAATGGTAAGAAATTGTGATTTCAATTATGGTTTATGTATAATTGATTTTGTTGGAATTACTTAAATGGTTAGTCATGATTTGATAAATTGAATTTTGTGATCAAAGTCATTTATACAAATGATTTACATTATTGGAAACGAATATTTTGAGTTTTGAAATTTGATGAGTATTCAGATTCCCAATTTATTTATTGTAAATTTTGTCAATGTATATTGTACTATGTTTTAAATTATAGTTGTGCACCACTGAGTTCACCACTCAGCGATAGCTTTGTATGCTGTCGCAGGTAAGAAGAGCATAGAGCAGTAAGTAAATTTCCTTGAAGATATATTCAGATCAGCTCCAGGTATATCATAGGTATACCCATGTACATAGGTTTTGATGTATTGTATAGAAACTCTTGTAAAATATTTTGGTATGTAAATTATTGTAAATGTAAATTTGAGATTTCATTTACTTGAATAGTTTTGTATTATAATTCTTGTATCTCAGTCTTTGAAAAATCACTGCGGATTTGAGTTGAGATTTGCAAATACATATTGAAGTGCTTTTTACAGGTTTTCTGAAGAACTGTTTTATCCAAAATACAGAGGGCACTCTGCCAAAATTTTTACAGAAATTCCAAATAATTCAAATGTGTCAATTCTATCACTTCAGTTCAAAAAGGTTTTAACACCTGTAAATAGTGCTCACCACTGTAAAAGAAGTAAGAAAAGTTTTGAAAATCCCTTGTAGTGTATTTAATGGGTTATCAGTAGACGGAGTTAGTAATTCATTAGGTATACTACGGGATCATGTTATGCCTTACAGAGGGGTAGGGTGTGACATGTTTTAGTGGTATCAGAGCAATGTTTGCAAATTTTCAGTTTTGGTGTCTGATGTTGCACTCTTTCCTTGGTCATTTTGCTGTTAGAATTTGATAAAATTTTCTTTATAGAAAATGTTCTCTATTGTCTTAACTTTATTATGCTTTTTGACTCACTCCAATTGGAGTTTTTTAGCTCATGTTATAGCCATTTGAATCATGGCTGCTGGATTGGACTTAACCCAGATTTCTGGGCAAATTCTGGTTCTGGCAGTTTTAGGTCATCAATTTTGGGTGACTAAATGACTTGGTTAAGGGCAAAATTTGGATTTGTTGTCTTCATGAAAGTTTTAGGTCTATATCTCAGCTTTCTACTGGTAAAAGTTTTAGGTCATTTAGACTTGCCTAGCTCAAGTTATGGCGAAATGAACAAGTTTATTTGGTCATCTTTGTATAGGTCTGATTGCCTAATTAAGATTTGGTTAATTTGTTCACTAGGTTTTAGTCACTTTTTGGGCATGATTCCTAAATGAAAAATGTTTCATTTTGTGTCTAGTTTCATTCCCAATTGGCCTCACACCAATTGGGCTTGTAAATTTTTTGTTTTGGTCCCTAAAAGAGGCCTTGGTCATGCTACCTGCATACTGCCTACATTCAATCCGAATCTAAACCTAATTCTAACACTTCCAACATGCATCAACTGGTCACAAATAATCATTTCTCAACTCCAACAAGGTCTAATACATCATTTAACAAATTTTTACATTTTTGTCTTTCAAACCCTATGTGCCAAAACCCTCACTACACTAATTGTTACATTTAATTAATTCTAAGTATACTAACATCACTCCATCACTCAATTAAGCTTCCTAACATAATTAATTGAGCTAAAACACTTTAACATCTCCTTACCCATGGCTGCCAAATTCTCACTACCACTATTCAAGCATAATTTTCTTTATTTCTAATGAAATTTCATCACATTTAAACTTAAATTCATGCATTTGATAAAAATCTAAGCTTGAAGTTACACTTACCTCAATTTGTGAATTCACTAGTTCTTTAATTCTCCACTTTCAGCTTCCTTTTTGTCCACAAGATGCTTATCAAGATTCAAGAATAAGATTTACTTAAAGGACTTACGGAATTTATAGAATAAAATCAAGCTTTTGAAAGCTTGAGATGGGTGTTAATGGTGGAAAGGAATGAGAGAATTGAGAGAGAAAGGGTGGGATGGCAAGGAGAAGATGAGAGGATAAAAAAATTGTCTTTCTTTTTAATTTTAACTTTATTTATGTCACAATTATCTCTAATTTTCATAATTTACAAATTTAAAATAATTAGGTCAGGCATGATGTCATACTCCTATTTTATTTTCTTTTCTTTTTCCTTTACTTTTCTATTAGTTCTTTAATTTAATTTCTGATTCTGAAATTTTCTTTTCTCCGATTTCATTTGACAGTTAGGTCGGGAGTCAACTCTCAGGGTCAATTGACCAAATTGCCCCTCGCCGGTTCGACCCGGTTTGCAAATAATTCAATATTTCTTTCGGATCCTTGACCTAATTATTTGACTGGCTTAACAATTTTTTTTCGTGATTTTCTCTTTTCTAATATTTTGGCAATAGTCCTAAGGACCGCAGCGTCACATTTTACGGTTCAAAATTTGAGTTTAAATCGACTTCGCAATCCTTCCCGAGAAGGTCACCCATCTCTGTGACTCTCGACTCGTTTAACTTCTTATGTTCTGTTTTTCTTATTTATACTTAACTAATTGATAACTACTAATTATTTGTGTTCAGGGCTTTGAAGGAACGGAAGGGTGAAAAATATAAGTTTATACCATTGAATTCAAAAATTTTCACCTAGGGTGACATGCATCATGCAAGATTTATTTTTATCTATTTGATTTCAATGATAAACAACATATTAAAACTCTTTTAATATGTTTTTGGATCTATATTTGCCATTTAAGATTTTAAAATTGATGAAATTAATTTTAGAACCCTAGATTAAATCAAGAACAAACACACTAACCTCTTGATGCACTGCAGTGTATTTGCGCCTTTGAGATGCATCTTCAGGACACCAGTTGTTGTCCCTCTAGCTTGTCCACACCAAGAACACCTATGGCAGCCCTTAAACAGCTTCTAAAGCTTTTTCTCTTAATTAGAAAATCAAGTTTTTCCTTTTAAGAGATTAAAGATGTAAACAGGATACTAGAAACGCTTTCTAGTATTTTTAATTCAAAAGATTATTTGCTAATCTCTTGGAATAGATGAGAGATGAAGAAGAAGAGAGGAAGAGCCTCAAGGTGGCAGCACAAATGAGAATAGCAGCTGGTTGTGTTATTTTCTTTTCATAACAACACTTATATAGCTAGGTCAACACATTAAACCCTTGCCACATGCCACCCTCTGATTGGTTCTAGGTTTAATTGACCCAATCACATTGTGCCAAGTGTCAAACCTATATTTAATCTTAATTTTAATCATCTTACATGATTAAAAGACATTTGGTAAGCTTATGTGTAATTCCATGTGTCACCATCTCATGGTGCGACAGTTCACCCTGTGAAATGACCAAAATGCCCTTGTGTCTTAATTTTGAGTTCTTAACCCAAAATAATTATTTCTCTTCTTCTAATCAATTTATATTAAATATAAATAAATTAATTAATCTCTATTAATCAATTTCTCATTAATTAAATTCATATTTAAACACTTTAAATATAAATTTAACTTATACTATACATCCAATAATCTAGATTTGGTTTCAAGTCATGCTAGAGACTTTGCAATCTAATTGCAAACCAAACCTATTTAATTAATCAATTAAAGTCTTTAATTAATTAATTAAATCATATTTAATTAGGTGATAACTTGTGTATCTGTGTGACTTACTAGGCTCATCACTAATTGCCAATGAGATATGATATCAACTCTTAATATCATTAGAACTCTTTCTTACCATAAATGATTTCTCTAAATCATTTTATGTAGCTCATAGACTATGGTTAACACCTAGCATAACATGCCATGGCCACCCAATTAGTAATAAGGTTTACCTTAAATGAACCTATAATCATATGTTACCATGCACTAGAATCTCTCTGTCACAAAATCCCAACTCAAGCTGGAGTCATTATTTATGTCAAACTCCATTTGCCATAAATATTATATTCTCTTTTAATTTCAGTTCTTGATTAAAAAGATTTTCTCATCAGAAACTCTTTTCTGATTAAATCTATCTGTCCTAGCCAGGAACTTGAAACATCAAGAACAATTAAATGAACATAGGATTATATGCACTGATATGATTTATGACAAAACATTGACAAGAGTAAACTCTATGTGCTTGTCATAAGTGTCACTGGTTCGGCCTACTTATTATTTATAAGTGCCTATCATGTTTGTCATATGGCATGAGAGTCACCATTCCATCTTATTTATATCTCATATAAATAACTTGGGAACAAACATGAATACAATCTTTCTGGATAAGTCATATCCTTATTATGAAGTATCCTCGATTGTGAACCTATTTATGATACTTTGTACTAGAAATACTGTTACTCATATTCTTAACAACTTAAGAATAGAATTTCTAACAAAATATCAATGGACCTTTTCTATTACACATAAATATATTATGTAAATGGAAAAGTGGAAATGCCTTTTATTAATAAAAACATGTACAAGATACATACTAAATGATATGCTCTAGGGCATACTACTAACAATCTCCCACTAGCACTAGAGCCATTCATTACAATATCTTAGACCCATCTTCTCAATATGTCTGTCTAACTGTGCTTGTGACAAAGGCTTAGTTAATGGATCAGCTGGATTTTCAGCTGATGCTATTTTCTGCATGGCTATATCGCCTTGCCCAACTATTTCTCTGATAATGTGGTAGCGCCTTTCTATGTGTTTGGATTTCTGGTGAGACCGGGGTTCCTTAGCCTGTATGACTACTCCATTGTTGTCACAGTGTAGTGGAACTGCTGACTCAATGGAAGGAACTACTGTAAGTTCTGTCATGAACTTCTTTATCCAAACAGCTTCCTTGTAGCATCCGATGCAGTAATATACTCAGCCTCGGTAGTGGAATCTGTAGTCGTGCTCTGTTTAGAACTCTTCCAACTGGCTGCAACTCCATTACAAATGAACACATACCCAGAGGTTGACTTTCTATCATCAATATCTGATTGGAAATCAAAATCAGTATAACCATCCAATTGCAAGTCTCCACCTCCATATATCAAGAGTAAATCCTTAGTTCTTCTTAAGTACTTAAGGATATTCTTAACAGCTATGCAGTTTTCCAAACCTGGTTTGGATTGATACCTGCTAGTCAAACTAATAGCATATGCGATATCCGGCCTAGTATATAACATTGCATACATTAAACTTCCAATAGCCAAAGCATATGGAATCTTGGCCATCTTATTACTTTCTTAGAAAGATGGATACCATGTCTCACTAGTAAAAATCCTCTCTTGGAATCAAGCATGTTAAACCTCTTTGACACCTTTTCCAAGTATAGACTTTGGGATAAACAAATTATTCTTTTCGCTCTATCTCTATAGATGCGAATCCCAAGAATATAGGTTGCCTCCCCTAAGTCTTTCATGGAGAATGTATTTGACAACCATACCTTTACAGTTGTCAACATACCCATGTCATTACCCATCAACAGTATGTCATCCACATATAAGACAAGGAAAGTGATAGCACTGTCACTAACCTTCTTATATACACATGGCTCATCCTCATTTTTTATAAAACCAAAGGATTTAATGGCTTCATCAAAACGGATGTTCCAACTCCTCAAAGCATGCTTCAACCCATAAATGGATCGCTTTAGCTTGTATACCTTGGAACCATCTTGGGATTCAAAACCCCTAGGTTGTTCCATGAAAATGTTTTCTTCAATGTATCCATTGAGAAAAGCTGTTTTGACATCCATTTGCCAAATCTCATAATCATAGTATGCAACTATTGCTAATAGAATTCTAATTGATTTAAGCATGGCAACAGGTAAGAAAGTCTCCTCATAGTCGATTCCTTGCCTTTGGCGAAACCCTTTCACTAATAGCCTTGCCTTATAGGTCTCTACCTTTCCATCTGAACCAATTTTCTTCTTGAAAACCCATTTGTTCCCTATAGGTACAATACCTTCAGGTGGGTCAACAAGATCCCAAACATGATTCTTATACATGGAATCAATTTCAGATTTTAGAGCATCAATCCATTTTGAAGAGTCTATATCTGATATAGCTTCTTCATAGGTAAGTGGATCATCTCCATGATCTACTTCTTCATGAGTAGACAACTCTTGTTCTTCTTCATGAAGGAAACCATATCTCACTGATGAGTGAGATACCTTGGTTGTTCTACGAGGAACAACTGTAGATGTTTCATCAACGGGTGTAGGTTGACTAGATGGATCTATATCCATCTGATCTGTTGGTTGGTTAGAATTCTCTAATTCCAACTCTATTTGCCTACCTTTGCCTCCTTCTTTAACAAACTGTTGTTCAAGAAATGTGACATCTCTACTCACCACAACCTTTTGTGCTGTAGGCAAATAAAAATACTATCCAAAACTATCTTTTGGATATCCAACAAATCGACCCTTTTTTGATCTGGTTTTCAATTTATCAGTGTTCAGCTTTTTGATATAAGCTGGACAACCCCAAATCTTAACATGCTTAAGACTTGATTTTCTTCCATGCCATATCTCATAAGGTGTGGAAGAAAGTTATTTTGATGGAATCCTATTCAGACTAAACAAAGCTGATTCTAATGCATATCCCCAAAAGGAGATTGGCATATCAATATAGCTCATCATACTACGTACCATATCCAATAGGGTACGATTTCTTCTTTCAAATACACCATTCAACTGTGGTGTTCCTGGAGGAGTTAGCTGGAAAACAATGCTACGCTCTCTCAAGTATTCATCAAATTCAGTACTCAAATATTCTCCTCCACGATCTGATCGAAGAGCTTTAATACTCTTTCCTGCTTAATTTTCTACTTCATATTTAAATTCTTTGAACTTTTCAAAGGATTCATGTTTGTATTTCATTAAATACAAATACCCAAACCTTGATTTATCATCAGTAAAGGTAATAAAGTAATGAAAATCGCTTTAACCATTTCCTTAAATGGATCACATACATTACCATGTATTAGTTCCAAAATATTTTCAGCTCTTAGTCCTTGTCCAACAAAGGGTGATCTAGTCATTTTGCCCTGAAGGCAAGATTCATAAGTTGGAGTAGGCTTAGAGCCCAATGAGGATAAAATCCCCATTTTCTCCAATTTTGCAATCCTATCTTTTGCAACATGACCAAATCTTAAGTGCCAAATATATTTTGAACTTGAGTTAATTTTAATCATAGCATTGCATTCTTTTAGATTGCTATACTCTTGACAGTGGAAACACTTTCCTGCTGGCGGTGCAAACACTTTCCTGCTGGTAGTGGAAACACTTTCCTTTACCTTTGTCAACTTTGATCTTTGTTTTTCTGTTTGGCTATCTTCTTGGAAGATCTTGGAACTTGAGGTTTCTTTTTCTAATTGCCCTTTTTCTTATTGGACTTTCTAGGAGAAAAATATGCAATCAAAGCTACCTCTTCTCCTTTATTGCCCGGTATATTCTTTTGGGCAATAACCAGCATGTTGAGTAAATTAGCCAAGGTGCATTCCTGTTTAGTCATATGGAAATTTATCACAAAATTCCCAAAAGACTCAGCAAGGGACTGAAGGATCAAATCCGTCTGTAGTTAGAAATCCATGTTGAAGTCAAGATGTTCCAACTGCTCAATCAGCCGAATCATCTTGTGGACATTATCCCCAACATTCTGTCCCTCAGACATCCTCATGTGGAACAACTGTCTAGATATCTCATATCTAGCATTCCTATTGTGCTCACCATACAACTCTTGTAGGTGAAGGAGGATCTCACTCGCACTCTACATGTTCTCATGCTGCTTTTGTAACTCATTACTCATAGAAGCAAGCATGTAACACTTAGCTCTCATATCATGCTCCTTTCACTTGTCCAAAGTTTCATGTTCCTCTTGGGTGGCCTCTGGAGGTAAGGGACCAGGAACATTTGAGTCTAGAACATATCCTATATGTTCAAGGTTCAGGACTTTCAAATTTCTTAGCCAATCAGAGAGATTAGGTCCTGTCAAACTATTGCGATCAAGTATGCTTGCAAGGATATTGGATGGTGGTGGTTGTTCTGTGCTCATTATTATCAGAAAATTAACTACAGAAAACAACTAGATTAATTAGTAAATGTATCATGTAATTAACCAAAATGATTATGATCTTTTAATCAAATTGGTCCTCCTACTAACTTAGCGAATCCTACACTTCCAAAGTAGAAAACAGAAATTCTAGTTGGATGGATTTCTAGTGGGTGATTGAATTCTTATAATTCTATTGATCATCCTCAGGTACATCCATTATTAGATTTACAATAAACTATAAGTGAACAACTCCTTGCCCATCACATCTCATGTGAGGTTCAATCCTTTACCTAGCTCCTAATGCTCAAAATCTCAGGTACATCCATTATTGACTTATCTTGCATTAGTTAAGTTGATCCCATTGAGCCAGTAATTATGAAAATAATTTTAATGTCCTCAAGTACTTCCAACATTGGCCACCAAACTATTTACATATTTACAACATCTCATGCTTAATAATTATTCTTAAGAAAATCTCTTAAATTAATTGCATCTTATGCAAGTATTTAAAATTTCTTAAAATAACTGCCTCAATGGAGGGCTCATGTTATAATTACTTTAATTATAGCATTTCCAACTTAATCATTTGTTTGGAAAATTTTATGGTCATCCTAATTACTATTAAAGTCTCACTTTGCACATTATCCATTTAGCATGCATATATCACATACTGCATACATTCGCATACATCTTATGCATTCATAGACAATAAACAAATATGGTATGATCATGGACTTTCTAAGGGATTCAATTCTTAGCCACCAAGAATTGAATCAGGGCATTCCTAGGTGCATTTCATTCATTCATATTACAAGAGTTGCTGAAGGAATACATAATCAACAGTTGATATTGAATTCCTCCCACTGGTCCCACCAATGCTGTTGACCTCCTTGATCTTCTTGCAATCCATTATTACATAATAATCCTTGGCATACCAAGGCGAATTTATAAGAAATTAAATAAATGAAATTACAACCCAAAAATTATTACAAACTTAATAATACATGCCCAAAATAAATTATTAAAATAAATTAATTAATTTACAATCCCAAAGAAACATAAAAGAAATAAATCCAATCACATTGGTCTTTTATAGTCCATGATCATCCATCATGCATATCACTATTTAACAATTAAATAAAACATACATACTTAAATTAAATTGAATATCTCATATTCAACTTAAAAATCTAGATTTGAATATGATTCAAATAAATTTAAAAATTCAGATTTGAATCTAATTCAAAAAAATTTAAAAATTCAGATTTGAATCACATTCAAACAACATTAAAAATTCAGCTTTGAATCACATTCAAACAATTTTTAAAAAATCAGATTTGAATCACATTCAAACAACTTTTAAAATTTAGATTTGAATCACATTCAAACAATTTTTAAAATTCTGATTTGAAACAAAATTTATTTTTGTGATTAAAATTCTAATTAAATAATTTAATTAGACATAGGATGAGCTTTTAGATCATACAACAATTGCAATTTAAAAAGTCAAACCTTGAGCCACCCATGAAGCCACAAACCTTGCGCACCATGAAGGTGTTCTCTTGTATGCCGCCATACATCCATTGCAACCAGTAATGGATAAATCATCTCATGATCAAAACACACAATTAAATCATATAATTAACAATCTAAATGGCAAATATAGTGGCTCTGATATCAATTGAAGGAACGGAAGCGTGAAAAACACAAGTTTATACCATTGAATTCAAAAATTTTCACCTAGGGTCACATGCATCATGCAAGATTTATTTTTATCTATTTGATTTCAATGATAAACAACATATTAAAACTCTTTTAATATGTTTTTGGATCTGTATTTGCTATTTAAGATTTTAAAATTAATCAAATTAATTTTAGAACCCTAGATTAAATCAAGAACAAACACACTGATCTCTTGATGCACTGCAGTGTATTTGTGCCTTCGAGATGCATCTTCAGGACATCAGATGTTGTCCCTCTAGCTTGTCCACACCAAGAACACCTATGGCAGCCCTTGAACAGCTTCTAAAGCTTTTTCTATTAATTAGAAAATTAAGTTTTGCCTTCTAAGAGATTAAAGATGTAAATAGGATACTAGAAATGATTTCTAGTATTTTTAGTTCAAGAGATTGTTTCCTAATCTCTTGGAATAGATGAGAGATGAAGAAGAAGAGAGGGAGAGCCTCAAGGTGGTGGTACAAATGAGAACAACAGCTGGTTTTGTTATTTTCCTTTCATAACAACACTTATATAGCTAGGTCAACATATTAAACCCTTACCACATGTCACCCTCTAATTGGTTCTAGGTTTAATTGACCCAATCACATTGTGCCAAGTGTCAAACCTATATTTAATCCTAATTTTAATCATCTTACATGATTAAAAGATATTTGGCAAGCTTATGTGTAATTCCATGTGTCACCATCTCATGGTGCCACATGCCACCTTGTGAAATGACCAAAATGCCCCTGTGTCTTAATTTTGAGTTCTTAACCCAAAATAATTATTTCTCTTCTTCTAATCAATTTATATCAAATATAAATTAATTAATTAATCCCTATTAATTAATTTCTCATTAATTAAATTCATATTTAAACACTTTAAATATAAATTTAACTTATACTATACATCCAATAATCTAAATTTGGTTTTAAGTCATGCTAGGGACTTTGCAATCTAATTACAAACCAAACCTATTTAATTAATCAATTAAAGTCTTTAATTAATTAATTAAATCATATTTAATTAGGTGACAACTTGTGTATGTGTGTGACTTACTAGGCTCATCACTAATTGGCAATGAGATATGATATCAACTCTTAATATCATCAGAACTCTTTCTTAACATAAATGATTTCTCTAAATCATTTTATGCACCTCATAGACCGTGGTTAACACCTAGCATAGCATGCCATGGCCACCCAATTAGTAATAAGGTTTACCTTAAATGAACCTATAATCATATGTTACCATGCACTAGAATCTCTCTGTTACAAAATCCCAACTCAAGCTGGAGTCATGGTTTATGTCAAACTCCATTTGCTATGAATATTATGTTCTCTT
Source organism: Hevea brasiliensis (assembly GCF_030052815.1). Lineage (NCBI taxonomy): Eukaryota > Viridiplantae > Streptophyta > Magnoliopsida > Malpighiales > Euphorbiaceae > Hevea > Hevea brasiliensis. Next base: position 26,048,260 of record NC_079503.1, read on the forward strand.
TTAATTCCAGTTCTTGATTAAAAAGATTTTCTCATCAGAAACTCTTTTCTGATTAAATCTATCTGTCCTGGCCAGGAACTTGAAACATCAAGAACAATTAAATGAACATAGGATTTTATCTCTATTTACTTAGAGGAACAGATTCCATCTTGATCAACACCTACCTCCATATATAACTAGTAGGAGCCAACACATGCCCATATACCCATAGATAGTACAAGTATGAAAGCAGTATCAAACTCAAACTACCTTCATACAAGATAACTGTGCTATCTCAAGTCTAAAGATTATATGCACTAATATGATTTATGACAAAACATTGACGAGAGTAAACTCCATGTGCTTATCATAAGTGTCACTGATTTGGCCTATTTATCATTTATAAGTGCCTATCATGTTTGTCATATGGCATGAGACTCACCATTCCATTTTATTTATATATTTAATATAAATAACTTGGGAACAAACATGAATACAATCTTTCCGGATAAGTCATGTCCTTATTATGAAGTATCCTCGATTGTGAACCTATTTATGATACTTTGTACTAGAAATACTGTCACTCATATTCTTAACAACTTAAGAATAGAATTTCTAACAAAATATCAATGGACCTTCTCTATTACACATAAATATATTATATAAACGAAAAAGTGGAAATGCCTTTTATTAATAAAAACATGTACAAGATACATACTAAATGATATGCTCCAGGGCATACTACTAACAGGCTTATCTAGTTGTCTTAAGTGTGGTTCTAATCCTCTTAATTGTCCGGACCAACACCAGTCTCCAGAATAGTGAAATATTCTAGGCTATGCAAATAGGAGTGTTATAATACCAATTCGAGCAACACACTTAGGTTTTAGGCTCATTTGCTCACTGCCCTCTACATGCCTTTCAAACACCAAACCAAACACATAATTACTAACTACATCTTCACTTCCCCACACCATTCTGCATTTGGCACTAACCATAACCATTCATTACCTTACATTATAGGTCAACTTGGACAGAATATAATAATTTCACAATGCACCAAATGCAGCCATAATTCACAAAGTCCAAACCCAATAATATATACACATAAACTTTCTAATTATTACACATACTTCCATTATCAATTTACATACCTTATCACTACTATTCCACACACATATGCTGCCATTTTTTGTACAATACTTCAACAACATTTCATGAACTTAAACATTACCAATTTCCATTATGAGGCTGCCAAGTAACACATTCACATCAAACTTTCATTTTCACTTTTCAAGCTTACCATTCAAACTTTATACATGGAAATCAACTTCAATACATTTAAACACTTTAATCAATACCCCAAATCACCAAATACATGAAGAAAACAAGTTAACATATTGGACTTCCATGGCTGCCGAAATGGAGCTCAACCTAACTCATCAAAACTTCAACTTTTCTTCCATAAATCAACTCTCCACAACCTTAGTTACAATTTTAATGAAACAAGAAATGAAAACAACCACTTACCTCTTTTGAAGGTTCTTAAAAACTCACCAAAACCTATCTTTCTTGCTCTCTAGTTGCTTCCCAAGCTGTATAGAACAACTTTAGTGAAGAAACCTAGAAGAATTGATGGCTTGATGATGGTGGTTTGGCCCTTGCATGGTGGACGGCCATGGGAGACTTTGGAGAGAGCTTGGTTCGGCAATGGAGAAGAAAGGAAGAAGAAGAAGGTTGTTTAGTGGAAGTGGCTATCCAAAGCTTGGATATGTGTCAATTATCATATGTTAGTGGAGCACTAAGTGATTAAAAAATCTAATTTAATGTTAAACTTTCATTTATTCAACATTATACCCATAATTTTCTTTGTACATACAACACATAATTTTTCATTTTTCTATGGAATTTTCAAACTTTATTACTATTTATTTTTAATGGATATTTAGGTCAAAAGGCAACTCGGGGTGTCAAATGACCACAATGCCCCTATTCGAGTTATATTCCTGATTTTTCGGTAACACCGATTTTTGTCAGTTTCTCGATTTCTCATTTTTCTTTGTACTAATTAATTAATTTTTCTTTGATATTTCTAATGTCACTTATACTTCAATAAGTCTTTAATTATGTCTCGAAACTAAATTCTGAGGGTTTCCTGCAGTCTTGGGGTCGACTATTGCCTGTAGTAACTTCCCGTGCAAATCACTCATCATTGCATGTTTCGGCTCGTTTAACTTGGTTACATTTCATTGCTATTATTTTTCCTTTGTTTTTCTTGTATTTTCCTTTCTTGTATTTCATTATTTTATGTCTCCTCACTAACATTTAAATGTAGTTCTAGGCATCCTAGCTGTCTGGACAAACACTAGTCACCGGAATAGTAGAACGCACTATCGAACATAGGGGTGTTACACAACTAGAATTAATATATCTATTAAGTGTAGAAAAGTCAACATTTATGTTTGACTAGTGATGTGAAGAGTAAACATAATGACTTAATGAAACATATGAATGTGTGAATAGGACATTAATCCTCATTATCAGAGATAAGAAAAATGCTTTGAATATAATGGTACTCTAGAAAAACTGAAGTGAAATGTGATATGTCTGATGATATACTGAATAATTGTGACTTAGAAATCTATGTTCCCACTAGGAACAGAATCAAGTGTGACAACCTGTAATTGAAAATTGTAATTAAATAATGACACTGTAATACTTATTAATTTTTAATTGTAATTATGTGCCCATGTATTGCCTAGACACGTGTGTCAGATTGAATAGGTTGGCATGCCAATAGGGTATTGTTTGAGCAGTACTGCATAATGCTTTATGCGTAAGGCTTTATGCCTATATTTTTGGGGCTTGTATGCCCGATTATCTGATTATCTGTCTGATGGCTTTTTAGCCATATTGATTGTATCTGTTATCATGGCTCTAGCCATAGTGATTGCATACATCATTGAAGTTCTGATAGCGTTTTAGCCATAGTGATGGTGTTTTAGCCATAATGACTAGTTATCCAGTTTAGCCAGCCTGTCATAGGTTACTTGGGCAGTGTAATTTATTGAAATAAGTTAAGAATATTAGCAATTAAAATATTAAAAGTAATGAATGAGATGAGAAAAAGATTAGTAATAGAAACGCAATTGAATTAAATATACGAATGCAATTTTTAGAATCGTAGAAACCAAAAATACAATACTCTTAGAATAAATTGAATATTGAATATTATTACTGTAAAGTTATAAACTCGGCACTTCCAAAGGGGTACAAATTAACATATAAGATATTTATTGCTAGAAACATCATAGCAATTCAGATTGATTCCTAAATATTTAAACTTATGCTCTATCCTTTCTTTATTTGTATATATTATTTCTTAGTTGTATTATTGCACCACTAAGTAGCAATGCTTAGCGCAATGGATTTGTTTCCTCGCGTAGGTAATTTGACTGAGATTTTTGGAGTCCAGATCTGCAGAAGTGTCAGAAGGGTACAAGGTTGTCACCTCTTCAGCAATGAATGTAGATAAAGCTCATATTAATCATATTATATAACTTGTACATTATAATTATTGCTTATGTTGTAATGTGAATTAGCACATTGTAATTTAATTTGTATATCATGTACATGATAAACTTATGTAATTAATTGGCAAATTATGTAAGTTAATGAAATTTAAGTACTCTGATATATGAGTTGATTATTTGATTATGATGAATATAACTGATTCTGAGTTTGAGAAAATAGTATTGAGATTATATTGAATTTGAGAATTGTATTAAGACTATTGGGTTTGAGTTATTGAATAAATAAATCAAGAACTGAAATGAAATAAGATAAGATCAGGTGCTCTGGCACTCCGTGTGACACGCCTTACTCGGCTACACTATAGACGGGTGAGGGGTGTTACATTTAGTAGTATCAGAGCACGGTTTATGTGTTCTTAGGCATAGATATATAGAAAGGGATAGCGTGTATAACATGCATTGCATTTAAAAGAGTCGAGGTAATAATAATACAAATCTATTTTCTCTGGTTAATTTAGGTTAAGGTATGGATCTCGGACCATAGAAAGTCATAGATTTGAAAAAGATAAGTATAGAAAAAAAAAATTTGATATATTGGGATATACCGTGGTAACTATGTAATGTTATCGATGTTTGTACTATAAGCTACAAATTACAGTACCAACTTAGGACTATTGTATAGAGCTACATATTTCTGATAGTAAATTGAGATGAGGATAAGATTGCAGAGCTAAGTCTAGTAAGACAGACTAAAGAGAAAGTGAAGTATTATAACACGAAAAAGTGAAAAGTGTAAGACCCCTAAGTTCGGTAGTGCGTTCTGCTGCTCCAGTGACCAGTGTTGTCCGGACAGCTAGGATGCCTAGAACCACACTTCAATGAGAGTGAGGAGACATAAAATAATGAAATAAAAGAAAAGAAAGTACAAGAAAAACAAAGGAAAAATGATTGCAAAGAAATGTGATCAAGTTAAACGAGCCGGGAAACCTAACGATGGGTGACCGCACTGGGAAGTCACGGCGTGGACCGTTGACTGGCCCTGGACTGCGGGGAACCCTGGAAAACATTTTTAGGACATAAATAGAACCTTATTGAAGAATAAATATCATTAGAAAGATCAAAGAAAAATTAAATAATTAGTACAAAGAAAAGTGAGAAATTGAAAAACAGACAAAACCCGGTAATACCGAAAAATCGGGAAAGCCACCCGAACAGGGGCATTATGGTCAATTGACATCCCGAAGTGTCTTTTGACCTAAATGTCCATTAAAAATAAATAATATTACACTTAGAAAATAAAATGAAAAATTAGTTTAGTGATACCTAATGCAAATAACCAAAAGTGGAGTGAAAATTGTGTAATTAGCACTTTAAGCTTATAATATGATTTAAATGTGGTGAGTGGACCACTAGGGAATTAATTAAGGACTAAAGGGGCAGGTGTACACCCATTATACAATCTGCCATTTCATCTTCAAGCTTGGGAATTGCCATGGCCGTATGAATTTCTCCAAAAACCTCCATGGCATAAATTGAAAAAGCTCCATTAACCACCTTCATTTCACCTCCAATCACCTAAGTGGCTTCATTAAAAATGGTCTACACATCACAAGGAAGATATGGATACCAAATTTGAGAAGTTTGGTAAGGGTTTAGCAAGTTACAATTAAAGGTAAGTTTGCATTTTTGAGAATTTCTTTGTTAAAGTTTTTATGCATGTTATGGGTATTGGTTTGGTGAAGGAAAATTTTGAGTTTGAAGGGTTATTGTTGTTGCCATTTTGGACAGCCATGGGTCACGTTTTTGATGAGGTATTTGTGTATATAATTGATGAGAAATAATGTTAATCATGGTGATTTAGTAACCTAGTGATTTAATGCATGTATATATGGTGAATGATGCACTTGGATGGGAATTGGTAACTTGGACAGCACTTTGATGTTGAAGGACAAATTTGGGCAGCCTTGGGGACACTTGAATAAATGTGTATATTCATGGGAGTGTTGGCAGAATTGTGGCATTAAGGAATGAAGGATATGTGTATGAAATTATTGTGTAAAGTGTATGTGAGAATTAGTGGTGTTTAGGTGTGTATGTAATGGTATTGAGATATTGTAAATGTGAATTATATTTGGTGTGTTGAGGGTAATGGTAATCTGCCCAAAATAATGTTAATGTAAAGTAGATTATACTGTGGTTAATGCACCAAAACAGATTGGTAGGGAAGTGAACCAAATTGCAAGGTATATGTGTGTTTGAAGTGGGGTGTGAAATGCATATTGAGGGCAGTGTACATTTTAGCCCATAACCTGAAATGTGTAACCTCAATTGGTATGAGACCAATTTGAGGTGAAACTAGGCACAAAATGTGCCAACTTTCATTGAGAAACCATACCAAAATTCTGCTTGCAAGTTGATGTGAAAAATGACCAATTCGGATTAGGTACACTTGAGACCTAAAAACTGACCATTTGGGCAGCAGTGAGTATTTAGGCCATAACTCACTCAAAACAGGTCCAATTGACCTGAAATTTTAACCATGAATAGTTAAGACCCATACCTACAAGTCTTATGAAGACACCAAAGCCCAGAAATGACCATAAGCAAGTAAAAAAGCTAGCACAAGTTCGGGTCAAAAAACAGTCAGAACCAGAGTTGACCAAATTTACCTAAAATTGACCTAAAATGGTACCATTTGACCAGCAATAGTATAATTACCATAACTTGGTCTACTTAACTCGGATTGACCTGAAATTTTGCACCGCATGCAATAAGACCTAGATCTACAAGTTTGTAGTTTCGACCGAGACCCAAAACCGAGTGAACTAGATCGTCCGGTTAGGTCAAACCAGTGTTCCGGAATCCAGCAATTTGCATTAAAATGCACTAAGCAAGGAAGTGACTTTGGTAAAACATACCAAATCTAAAACCTTATCGAATGTGACATATTAACGACACTAAAACCTAATTTACCTAAAACGCAATGAGGGTCGGTATATTAGGTGACTTAGTGAATAATTGAGTTCATTGCATTATTTACCAAACCCCATCGATAGAGACAGTTTAATTTGGTACTGAAACACTTCAAATTGTGTTTCTCAGTTAACAAGGACTCAGCAAAAGGGAAAGAAATACTGAGTCAGGACCAGGAGACAAATATCAGAGGTTTGTGCACAACGGCTATTGCTTTTGAATTTTTCAATTGAAATAAATATTGAATATTTGTATATTATTGTTTTAAATTATGTTTGTGCACAACAACTGTTTCTTTTGAATTATTTTCAATGGAAATAACTATTGACTATTTGCATATCATTGTTTTAAATTGTGAAAATGTGTTTGGTGGACACTTATTGATTGAAAAACATTGTGAATGGTTTGAAATCGTGAAAAATTGTTTGAATGGTATTTGATGGATACTTATTGATTGAAAAGCAACGTAAATGGTTTTTGTGGAAATTGAAGTGAATTACGAATTGTGTTGCCATTTTGTGAATGAAATTATAACTTTGGAAATTTATTGGATTCTTACGGATCATTTGAATAAAATGTTTGGAATTGTTTTGACTCACAATTGGCATGACACTGATAATATGTTCCTCCTCCATTAATGGGGTGAGTGTGATTATTCCTCCCTCTTTGACTTATTAGTCTGGGGTGAGTATGATTATGTTCCTCCCTCTTTGACTTACCAGTCTGAGGTGAGTGTGGATGAGTACTCATTATATAGCTAGCTTCCTCCCTCATTGATTTCGATTATTGGGGTGAGCATGTCTTGTCGTGGTGTACAACACGGCATATATGGAAAAATTTGTGTCATGGCCTAAATTGTGTTATAGATTGGCAACACTGTATTCTTCAGTTATTTGATCGAATTGTGTTATTATGTATTGTGAGATTGTGAAATTGATTTAAACTCTTATTGACATATACTGTCTATTGAATTCAACCATGATCTGACTTATTGAAAATTATTGTGATATTAACAAATGGAGTTTAAATTCTTGTTGACATTTATTGTCTTGAATTTAACTATGGTTTTAAGTATCCACTATTGATATGATTTATGAATTGTGATTTAAAATTTGTATTTGGTAAATGTTGTGCACCATCGAGACATTGTCTCAAATGATAGCTTTATTCTTTGTCGCAGTAGAGAGACAGACAGGCGGCAGGCTAGGTCGCTAGTATCGCCAATGAGAGATTTTTGGGTATAGTGAGTATACCACATGTGGCATTTTAATCAGTAATGTATATTCACTGTATGTATATTTTGTTCTTGGTTTTGAGCGGTTGTAAACTTTAAGTTGTACTGATAAAGTTGTAAAATAATTATGAGTTATTTGGCTTGTAAAAATTGTGTTATATCTTTGTATCTTAGTCTTTGAAAATTCGTGGATTTGACTTGAGAAATGTGTTGTGTTGATAAAAATGTTGGAGTTGAGATTTGAAAATATATTGAAGTGCTTTTACGAGTTTTCAAGAACTGTTTTGTCCAAAATACAAATGGCACCTTGCCAAAATTTTCTGAGATATTCCAAATAAATCAAATGAGTTAGTTGTTTCACTTGATTCTCCAAAGTCTTTCACACTGTAAATAGTGCTCACCACTGTAAAAGAAGTAAGAAAAGTTTTAAAATCCCTTGTAGTGTATTTAATGGGTTATCGATGAAGCGGAGTTGGTAATTCATTAGGTATACTACGGGATCATGTTATGCCTTACAGAGGGTAGGGTGTGACATGTTTTAGTGGTATCGAGCAATGGTTTTAAAGTGAATTTAATCGTGAATTTGAAATCTTTATGTCAGTAACTACAACTGCTCAAATGTTTGATACATACAGTACATTACATTATAAATATGCACTAACGGAGGAAATCTCCTTGTATTATTGTACAGAGGTCGTGGAAATAAATTTTGATGCATTAGTGACTAGTCCTTTAGGATAAGGATTGTGATAACAAGTGAAATTAGTTTTGGAAGAGTTTATCACGAAAAATATTTGCTGACACACCATAAAATTATAAGCTAATTGGCGAGCCTACTTAATGTAAGGCGAGAGGACGTAAAAGTAAGATGCAGTAATGGAATTGCTCTAGATGAGGGCAAGGAGGTTATTGTTAGAAATTGCTAATGGATATTGTAATCAGAATAAGATTCGAATATCAGTGAATTCAAAAAGAATAAAAGATAACAAAGTTTGATCTATTGGGATGTATCGTAGTAAGTATGCAATGTTCTTGATGTTTATACCGTGTCGCAGACACAAGATCGACTTGAGATTATTGTGTAGAGCTACGTACTACCCGATAGTACACCTAGACAAGAATAGTTGCCAACGGCATCTGTTTTGGTATAGTTATGCCATGACATAATTTAATTGTTAGAAATAAGTTTGAAAATCCTACTTAGGGATCTAAAACTCAAAAGTTAGAATATCGAAAGGTTACAGTTCAGTACAAAAGGAAGTAAGTTATAGAATATTGACAGATAAAAAGAGTTACGGAAGTAGAGATTTGAACAGTTGATTCATATGTAACAAAGAAATATTACGAATGTGAGGAAGACTATGGATTAGAATGGTCAGAGGACCAATGACTGATGAATGATTCTAACATGACCTCAAGGGTCATTCAAGAAGCAACGTGAACCGAAATATTAGACAACATAATAGTAAGAGGAGATTGGTGTTATCCAAACAAATCAAACATTGTATTAGATTGTTAAAAGACTTATACAAATTTGAGGAAAAGAAAATTATACGATCATATAGAAAGGAGAAAATAAACGTATGACTATTGTAAGATGACTACTGGGTAAAATTTCGTGGACGAAATTTATTTAAGGGGGGGAGAATTGTAACACCCCTAAGTTCGGTAGTGCGTTCTGCTGCTCCAGTGACCAGTGTTGTCCGGACAGCTAGGATGCCTAGAACCACACTTCAATGAGAGTGAGGAGACATAAAATAATGAAATAAAAGAAAAGAAAGTACAAGAAAAACAAAGGAAAAATGATTGCAAAGAAATGTGATCAAGTTAAACGAGCCGGGAAACCTAACGATGGGTGACCGCACTGGGAAGTCACGGCGTGGACCGTTGACTGGCCCTGGACTGCGGGGAACCCTGGAAAACATTTTTAGGACATAAATAGAACCTTATTGAAGAATAAATATCATTAGAAAGATCAAAGAAAAATTAAATAATTAGTACAAAGAAAAGTGAGAAATCGAAAAACAGACAAAACCCAGATACTAAAAATCGGAAAGCCACGAACAGGCATTATGGTCAATTGACATCCCAAGTGTCTTTTGACCTAAATGTCCATTAAAAATAAATAATATTACACTTAGAAAATAAAATGAAAAATTAGTTTAGTGGTACCTAATGCAAATAACCAAAAGTGGAGTGAAAATTGTGTAATTAGCACTTTAAGCTTATAATATGATTTAAATGTGGTGAGTGGACCACTAGGGAATTAATTAAGGACTAAAGGGGCAGGTGTACACCCATTATACAATCTGCCATTTCATCTTCAAGCTTGGGAATTGCCATGGCCGTATGAATTTCTCCAAAAACCTCCATGGCCGCAAATTGAAAAAGCTCCATTAACCACCTTCATTTCACCTCCAATCACCTAAGTGGCTTCATTAAAAATGGTCTACACATCACAAGGAAGATATGGATACCAAATTTGAGAAGTTTGGTGAGGGTTTAGCAAGTTACAATTAAAGGTAAGTTTGCATTTTTGAGAATTTCTTTGTTAAAGTTTTTATGCATGTTATGGGTATTGGTTTGGTGAAGGAAAATTTTGAGTTTGAAGGGTTATTGTTGTTGCCATTTTGGACAGCCATGGGTCACGTTTTTGATGAGGTATTTGTGTATATAATTGATGAGAAATAATGTTAATCATGGTGATTTAGTAACCTAGTGATTTAATGCATGTATATATGGTGAATGATGCACTTGGATGGGAATTGGTAACTTGGACAGCACTTTGATGTTGAAGGACAAATTTGGGCAGCCTTGGGGACACTTGAATAAATGTGTATATTCATGGGAGTGTTGGCAGAATTGTGGCATTAAGGAATGAAGGATATGTGTATGAAATTATTGTGTAAAGTGTATGTGAGAATTAGTGGTGTTTAGGTGTGTATGTAATGGTATTGAGATATTGTAAATATGAATTATATTTGGTGTGTTGAGGGTAATGGTAATCTGCCCAAAATAATGTTAATGTAAAGTAGATTATACTGTGGTTAATGCACCAAAACAGATTGGTAGGGAAGTGAACCAAATTGCAAGGTATATGTGTGTTTGAAGTGGGGTGTGAAATGCATATTGAGGGCAGTGTACATTTTAGCCCATAACCTGAAATGTGTAACCTCAATTGGTATGAGACCAATTTGAGGTGAAACTAGGCACAAAATGTGCCAACTTTCATTGAGAAACCATACCAAAATTCTGCTTGCAAGTTGATGTGAAAAATGACCAATTCGGATTAGGTACACTTGAGACCTAAAAACTGACCATTTGGGCAGCAGTGAGTATTTAGGCCATAAATCACTCAAAACAGGTCCAATTGACCTGAAATTTTAACCATGAATAGTTAAGACCCATACCTACAAGTCTTATGAAGACACCAAAGCCCAGAAATGACCATAAGCAAGTCAAAAAGCTTGCACAAGTTCGGGTCCAAAAACTGGCCGAACCAGAGTTGACCAAATTGACCTAAAATTGACCTAAAATGGTACCATTTGACCAGCAATAGTATAATGACCATAACTTGGTCTACTTAACTCGGATTGACCTGAAATTTTGCCCCGCGTGCAATAAGACCTAGATCTACAAGTTTGTAGTTTCGACCGAGACCCGAAAACCGAGGAAACTAGATCGTCCGGTTAGGTCAAACTAGTGTTCCGGAATCCAGCAATTTGCATTAAAATGCACTAAGCAAGGAAGTGACTTTGGTAAAACATACCAAATCTAAAACCTTATCGAATGTGACATATTAACGACACTAAAACCTAATTTACCTAAAACGCAATGAGGGTCGGTATATTAGGTGACTTAGTGAATAATTGAGTTCAGTGCATTATTTACCAAACCCCATCGATAGAGACAGTTTAATTTGGTACTGAAACACTTCAAATTGTGTTTCTCAGTTAACAAGGACTCAGCAAAAGGGAAAGAAATACTGAGTCAGGACCAGGAGACAAATATCAGAGGTTTGTGCACAACGGCTATTGCTTTTGAATTTTTCAATTGAAATAAATATTGAATATTTGTATATTATTGTTTTAAATTATGTTTGTGCACAACAACTGTTTCTTTTGAATTATTTTCAATGGAAATAACTATTGACTATTTGCATATCATTGTTTTAAATTGTGGAAATGTGTTTGGTGGACACTTATTGATTGAAAAACATTGTGAATGGTTTGAAACTGTGAAAAATTGTTTGAATGGTATTTGATGGATACTTATTGATTGAAAAGCACTGTAAATGGTTTTTGTGGAAATTGAAGTGAATTACGAATTGTGTTGCCATTTTGTGAATGAAATTATAACTTTGGAAATTTATTGGATTCTTACGGATCATTTGAATAAAATGTTTGGAATTGTTTTGACTCACAATTGGCATGACACTGATAATATGTTCCTCCTCCATTAATGGGGTGAGTGTGATTATTCCTCCCTCTTTGACTTATTAGTCTGGGGTGAGTATGATTATGTTCCTCCCTCTTTGACTTACCAGTCTGAGGTGAGTGTGGATGAGTACTCATTATATAGCTAGCTTCCTCCCTCATTGATTTCGATTATTGGGGTGAGCATGTCTTGTCGTGGTGTACAACACGGCATATATGGAAAAATTGTGTCATGGCCTAAATTGTGTTATAGATTGGCAACACTGTATTCTTCAGTTATTTGATCGAATTGTGTTATTATGTATTGTGAGATTGTGAAATTGATTTAAACTCTTATTGACATATACTGTCTATTGAATTCAACCATGATCTGACTTATTGAAAATTATTGTGATATTAACAAATGGAGTTTAAATTCTTGTTGACATTTATTGTCTTGAATTTAACTATGGTTTTAAGTATCCACTATTGATATGATTTATGAATTGTGATTTAAAATTTGTATTTGGTAAATGTTGTGCACCACTGAGACATTGTCTCAGCGATAGCTTTTTATTGCTGTCGCAGGTAGAGAGACAGACAGTGGCAAAGTTAGGTCGCTAGTATCGCCAGCGCGAGAGTTTTGGGTATAGTGAGTCTACCACATGTGGCATGTTGTAATCAGAATGTATATTCACTGTATGTATATTTTGTTCTTGGTTTTGAGCAGTTGTAAACTTTAAGTTGTACAGTAAAGTTGTAAAATAATTATGAGTTATTTGGCTTGTAAAAATTGTGTTATATCTTTGTATCTTAGTCTTTGAAAATCACTGTGGATTTGACTTGAGAAATGTGTTGTGTTGATAAAAATGTTGGAGTTGAGATTTGAAAATATATTGAAGTGCTTTTTACAGGTTTTCTGAAGAACTGTTTTGTCCAAAATACAAATGGCACCTTGCCAAAATTTTTACAGATATTCCAAATAAATCAAATGAGTTAGTTGTTTCACTTCAGTTCTCCAAAGTCTTTCACACCTGTAAATAGTGCTCACCACTGTAAAAGAAGTAAGAAAAGTTTTTAAAATCCCTTGTAGTGTATTTAATGGGTTATCAGTAGACGGAGTTGGTAATTCATTAGGTATACTACGGGATCATGTTATGCCTTACAGAGGGGTAGGGTGTGACAAAAAGACAAAGAGATAACGGCCCTCGATTATTTACACTAGGTAAATTTCGAGGATGAAATTTTATTTAGAGGGGAAGAATTGTAACACCCTTACCATCGGTAGTCCGTACGTTCTACTATTCTGACGGCTGATGCCTGCCTGGACAGTTAGGATGTCTGGAACTACACTTAAATAATAGTGAGAAGACATGAAATAATGGAATAAATGATAAGAAAATATAAGAAAAGTTAAGGAAAAATAAAAGAGATGAAATGTAACTAGATTAAACGTGTCAGAACTGTAGCGATGGGTGACCGCACCGGAAAGTTACGGAGAAGACAGTTACCAATCCCAAGACCATGAGGAACCCTGAGAAAATATTTTTGAGACCTAATTAAAGGTCTACAGAGGTATAAATGATATTGAAAATGTCAAAGAAAATTTAGTAAATCGGCACAAATGAAAATGAAAAAATTAAAGAAATCGGCAGATCAAGAACTTAATCGGTGCTACCGAAAAATTTGAAATATAACCCGAAGAGGAGCATTTTGGTCAATTGACACTTAGAGTTGACTTTAGACCTAAATGTCTATAAAAAATAAGTAGTGTCGCAAGGTATTTTGTGGTCGCCTGGATGAACACTCACCGAAGTGGGAAAAGTGAGGAGTCGCCACTTTAATTTTAAGGGAAATTAAAGAAAACCATTTGTGAAAGTAAGTTATACTAAAACCACTTCAAAAACAGAGATTCTAGGTTCGGGGTCCATGAACGGGTGGGGAAGGTATTAGGCACCCCACCTCATCCCTCAACGAGGGTAAGCAGATTTAATTTCACGTTCTTCATAGTCAGGAGGGCTTGAATGGAAATGTTAATCCTTTTGACCGAAAGGAATGTTTGATTTTTCACTAATCCGGATTACCCAGATACATAAGTAAATGAGACGACCTTAGTGAATTGCGGTTGTGTATTAACTTTATTTCAGGGAGAATCATTTTACATATTTGTTAAAATTTAATTTGGAAATCAGATAAGAACTCTCCTCCAATCTCCTTTAAATATTTATTAAAATTTTTAAGTTTGAGGGTCGGATAAGAACTCTCGTCCGATTTCCTTTAAATATTTGTTAAAATTTTTAAGCTTGAGAATCGGATAAGAACTCTCCTCCGACCTCCTTATAAATATTTGTTAAAATTTTTAAGCTTGAGAATCGGATAAGAACTCTCCTCCGACCTCCTTTAAATATTTGTTAAAATTTTTAGCTTGAGGATCGGATAAGAACTCTCCTCCGACCTCTATTAAATATTTATTAAAATTCTGGGCGAGGATCGGATAAGAACTCTCCACCCTCTATTAAATATTTATGGAAACTCTGGGCGAGGATCGGGTAAGAACTCTCCTCCGACCTCTGTTAAATATTTATGGAAGTTTTGGGCGAGGATCGGGTAAGAACTCTCCTCCGACCTCTATTAAACATTTAAATGGGGATCGGATAAGGACTTTTCCGATCTCTTAAGGTTTAATTTCAGCTACGCATCATAAGAACCTGAGACTAAGAGTTTCGGCATTCAAAGATGCCAAGGGTCGGAATAAGGCTTCTTTTAACTGGTTGGTACCTTGTGACCAGACAAAGGATACCAGACTAAATTTTACCGATCTCCTATGTAATTACCTTACCAGTACCTTTTTATACATAATCCATTCTGTTTATTTACCTGAAATTTAGTTTCATTCTGCTTTATGACGTCATACTGAATCACCTTCTATGTTAGCCTAGTGATGCAACTCTATTATTTTCTTGACGTATTATTCAGGCCTTCTATTTTAAAGAAGCACTTAAGACACGGCTACCTACATTTTACCGAGCTACTTATACGCTACTTGAGATGAGGACTTTCGCATTTAGAAGTAGCAAAGCTTAACAAAAAGAATGGACCAGTTGACAAAGAAAGTAAACTTCGAGAATAACCTTCATTACACCATATAAACTTGGCGAAGATTACAAACATAAAAGTAAAGGGAATGCGTAAAATAAAGAGCTTTTAGTGAAACAGAGATATAAACACTCACCTGTGAGGAGCTGAACCTACTAAACTAATCGCAGAACGTAATAGGGGCACAAGCTGTTTAGCTTGAAGGCTGAAGCTCACCTAGAAATGAAGGATGCTTAGCTAAACGGCAGTCAGGTTTAAACAAGCAAGTTGAGCTTGGAAAATAAGAATGGAAATAAAGATGACAAAGAACTGAAAGTAAGGGCATCACAGGATAATGAAAGAACTGAAAAATGGAGAGTTCCAGTACTTCAAGAATCCCTTTTGCAAGAAAATACTTCAGAAAACTGGTTTCAAAAGTTTTTCCTTATTAAAAACTTAAAAACAGCAGAGTAATGAACTGAATTAAATTTCAGAGTTCTTCCACTATAGTAACTATTTCTCCTTTTTTTTGCCCCTCCTTTGAACAGTTTTCATGCAGGTATTTATAGGAACCGGGTGGTTCCCTTGAAGGGTCAGGATCTATTTTGAGGGAGATGGAGGGTAAGGATTTCGAAGGACATGTCTGAGGCTCAGGAATTAAAGAGGATCAAAATGGACGGCTAAGATCCCCTTCAGAATATTTTTCATTTTCTTCTTCTAATCTAACGGTCCCAAATTTTCTTGTCCGGGGCGATCTGAGGGCTGGGAGTGAAAGGTGCTGATCTTGTCGTTTTCTTCTTCGATCTAAGGGCTCCGAGCTCGTCCTTACAAGTAAGATCAATGGTTGAGATTAGGATGTACAGCGCTGTCCTGACGTACTCTGGCGCATGTCAGAAATGCGGGCAATTCTGGGGCGTGCGGTTGACATTTCTCCTGCAACGCTTTAACTACCTCGGCTCTGATTATGACGATAATTGACAGGAGCTGTCTTATTCTCTTTGTCTTCCAACCTCACCTCTTTTTCGGTCTTTTCAACGTGATCCTTTTTCGATCTCTCATACCGGGTTCCTCTCTTCCGATCTCTCCTGACACGCTCTCTTCCGATCTTTCATGCCAGTCTCCCTTCTACCAATCTTTAAAGATCGCTCTTATAACGTAATCAGACCTTTAATGTAGTCCGATCTCTAGAGATAGCCCAAATGATATGATTAGACTTTTAATGTAATCTGATCTCCCGAGATCATCCAAACGATGTAATCAGATCTTTTCGGAAATAAAATTTATTTTGACAACTGTTGTTTTATTATTATTGCATTGATTATTTTCCGATCCCTGAAGTATTTATCCGATCCGACTCTTAATTTGAATGACACTTATCCGATCTGTGATTCAAAACACCTTAATCTGTCGCCCTACAGTTAACCGATCTCTTTATGGAATCTTCAGAATATTCGTGAGACGTGTCAGAACAGCTGGCGAGTCTCGCTATCCGATGCACTACCTGGAACATCGTGAGCATTAAATGCTCGGATGAGTATAAATAGGGGTGGGGTTAGCCAGTTGCTCCTTCATGTCATTTTCAGTCTCTCGCAAACAACCTCCAAATTCTCTCGTTTTCTCAAGTTCCTCCGACACCGATCAAGCTCCGATAAGGGTTTTGATCTTTCTTTTAGTTTAAATTTTCTGTTTTGAAAATGAGCGGTGCCGAGGGTCAGAGAGCAGCAAGCCCCCCTTCCATTCAGTTCTCGTGGTCATCCGATGATGTAGAGGTGGTCGGACCAAGCGCGCAGCCTGAACTTCCTAGAGTCTTTATTCCAACTCGGGGACAACCAGCACCCTCGAGGCATGTGCTTTCTTCGGGGAGGGAAAATCTTCCCATGGACGAGCTGCCATCAATCTTGCAAGAAACCGAGCTGTAGTCGTTCAGCCAGGAGTACAACATCCGGCCTGATTCGTACGAACTTATCCGGTGTCATGGCGACCTTCGAGCAGATCACTTCTTTGAGAGGGACGATATGATCATGGTGTATGAAGAAACGATTAAAAAGCCGGGCTGCGGTTCCCTCTTGACGACTTCTTTAAAGAGGTTTTAAAATATCACCAAGTGTGCATCGCCCAAGTTCACCCGAACTCGTGGCGGATCTTAGTAGCCTTCCGAGGCCTATGCCGAGCTAAGGGGCTCCGACCCACGGCTAAGGTGTTCGCTGAACTGCACCGGTTAACTCATCGCAAGGACGATGAGTATTGGTTCTTCTAGGCGAAACCCCATTGTGGGCTTTTTACCGATCTACCTTCCTCCCTGAAGAATTGGAAGAACCGCTTCTTTATACTGAGGAGCAAAATTCTGAACAGCTTTGAGGGCTTCCCCCGCAGCTGGCTGCATCAGGGTCCTTTGCTTGCGAAGCACATCGCCCTAAATAGGGAAGAGGGGGCAATGGTGATGGAGTTGAAGGAACAGGCGTCCAGAGAGAAGTTCTCTTGTTTGGATGCCGTGACGGCCGAGCTACACCATTGGACTATGCAGCTGGTCACCGGTCAAGATCGCGGGCTTCAGCTCTCTGATCTCGACATCGGTATTTTCTATATCTCAGATCTTTGGACCTTAGCGATCTCACTGACCTCTTCTTTGTGCAGGTATGGCAAGCAGCGAAGCTTCTAAGGAGAGCCGGAAGTGGAAGAGAGAGATCTCTCGGAAGGTACGGGAGATGAAGCGCTCCGAGCTGCTTCAAACACCTGGTCATGAGCCCGAGGAGACACAGGAAGGCTCATCTCAACCTTCCGGACCGCCGATCATAGAAGTGGTTCGAACTCCTCCTCACCAAGAAGAGCCACCTCCACCTCCGCCGACCACTCCAAGTGCAGAAGGGGGCCCTTCCCAAACTACTGTGAGGCCTCTTTCCCGCGGCGCTCAAGTTCTAATCCATTCCTGTTAGTAGTATGCCCTAGAGCATATCATTTAGTATGTATCTTGTATATATCTTATTAATAAAAGGCATTTCCACTTTTCCGTTTACATAATATATTTATGTGTAATAGAAAAGGTCCATTGATATTTTGTTAGAAATATTATTCTTAAGTTGTTAAGAATATGAGTGACAATATTTCTAGCACAAAGTATCATAAATAGGTTCACAATCGAGGATACTTCATAATAAGGACATGACTTATCCAGAAAGATTGTATTCATGTTTGTTCCCAAGTTATTTATATGAGATATAAATAAGATGGAATGGTGAGTCTCATGCCATATAACAAACATGATAGGCACTTATAAATGATAAGTAGGCCGAACCAGTGACACTTATGACAAGCACATGGAGTTTACTCTTGTCAATGTTTTGTCATAAATCATATCAGTGCATATAATCTTTAGACCTGAGATAGCACAGTTATCTTGTCTATAGGTAGTTTGAGTTTGATACTGCTTTCATACTTGTACTATGTATGGGTATATGGGCATGTGTTGGCTCCTGCTAGTTATATATGGAGGTAGGTGTTGATCAAGAAGGAATCTGTTCCTATAAGTAAATAGAGATAAAATCCTATGTTCATTTAATTGTTCTTGATGTTTCAAGTTCATGGCCAGGACAGATAGATTTATTCAGAAAAGAGTTTCGATGAGAAAAATCTTTTAATCAAGAACTGGAATTAAAAGAGAACATAATATTCATAGCAAATGGAGTTTGACATAAACCATGACTCAAATTGAGTTGGGATTTTGTAATGAGAGATTCTAGTGCATGGTAACATATGATTATAGGTTCATTTAAGATAAATCTTATTACTAATTGGGTGGCCATGGCATGCTATGCTAGGTGTTAACCATGGTCTATGAGGTTCATAAAATGATTTAGAGAAATCATTTATGGTAAGAAAGAGTTCTGATGATATTAAGAGTTGATATCATGTCTCATTGCCAATTAGTGATGAGCCTAGTAAGTCACACACATACACAAGTTATCACCTATTTAAATATGATTTAATTAATTAATTAAAGAGTTTAATTGATTAATTAAATAGATTTGGTTTGCAATTAAAATGCAAAGTCCCTAGCATGACTTGAAACCAAATCTAGATTATTGGATGTAGTATAAATTAAATTTATATTTAAAGTGTTTAAATATGAATTTAATTGATGAGAAATTAATTAATAGAGATTAATTAATTAATTTATATTTGATATAAATTAATTAGAAGAAGAAAATAATTATTTTGGGTTAAGAACTCAAAATTAAGACACAGGGCATTTTGGTCATTTTGCGTGTGACACGTGGCACCATGAGATGGTGACACATGGCATAACACATAAGCTTGCCAAATGTTTTTAAATCATGTAAGATGATTAAAATCAAGATTAAATATAGGTTTGACACTTGGCACAATGTGATTGGGTCACTTAAACCTAGAGCTAATCAAAAGGTGACATGTGGCTAGGGTTTAATGTGTTAACCTAGCTATTTAAGTGTGGTTATGAAAAGAAAACATAACCAGCAGCCTCTCCTCTCATATGTCACGCCACTTTGAGCCTCTCCAGCTATTTCTCTTCATCTCTCATCAATTCAAAGAGATTAGCCATCAATCTCTTGAATTAAGAACACTAGAAATTGTTTCTAGTGTCCTGTTTGCATCTCTAATCTCTTAAAAGGCAGAACTTGAATTTCTAATTAATAGAAAAGGCTTTAGAAGCTGTTCAAGGGCTTCCATAGGTGTTCTTGGTGTGGACAAGCTAGAGGGACAACATCTGGTGTCCTGAAGATGAATCTCAAAGGCGCAGACACGCTGCAGCACATCAAGAGGTTAGTGTAATCGTTCTTGATTTAATCTAGGGTTCTAAAATTAATCTGATTAATTTTAAAATCTTAAATGGCAAATACAGATCCAAAAACATATTAAAAGAGTTTTAATATGTTGTTTATCATTGAAATCAAATAGATAAAAATAAATCTTGCATGGTGCTTGTGACCCTAGGTGAAAATTTTTGAATTCAATGGTATAATCTTGTGTTTTTCACGCTTCCGTTCCTTCAATTCCCTGGAGAAGAATTGGACTGTTCGGGAAAATCCGGGCTTGGCAAAGGTCTTGGGGGCTTCCATCTGTCTTCGGGAAGATTGGGACAGGCTGTCCTCAGACAACCTTGATGACATCCTGACCCGGTCTATGAGCTTGAACGTGGAGTGCTTGGTGAACCAGCACATTGTCCGGGAGAAGGCTCATCGCCTGGGTATAGAGGTCGAGAAAATGGGTCACGAAGTATCTTCTCTCCAATCCCAACTTTCGTCCGCTCAGGACTACATATCTCAGATTGAGGGACGGATGAAGTTCTATGAGGACAAGCTGGCCGAGCAAGCTCATGTTCTGGCCGAGTGAGATCATGTTCTCGGGGAAGTTCAGGCGCTCTGAGCTGATGAAGCTGCTCAACTCGCTCATCTTGCTGAGGAGCTCAAGGCGAAAGAAGAAGAAATGGTGACCGGAGTGGCCGGCGCTTATGTGAATGCTCATAGAGATCTCCTGGATGAGCTCAAGAAGCGTTATCCTGAGGAGGACTTCTCCTGGATGGCCAACCTGGCTCCCGAGGATGAAGGTGAGGATAGCGAAGGGGAGGCTGAAGGTGAGAGAGAAAATTAACATGTAGTTCAGGCTGGGGGATCGCCCCCAGCCGAATGACTTGTATAAATTTTGAAATGAAATGCAATGAAAGTTCCCCTTTTGTTCAATGATTGATTGTGATCAGAAAATTTCTAAATTGCGTAAGCACTCGATTGTTTGAACATATTAGAATGACAACTGAAAGTGATTATTAATCTAAGTATAGGAGATCGGAGAACACAATATGCATGAGATCAGTTACGAAACGGGACTTAATTAAAATTAGAAATTTGGTTTTGAACACTTAAGATCAAGATCATCTTTAAACCGAGTCGAAACTTTTATCATTCTCAAATTGTAAATGAGAGACCGGCAACAAGATTGGTGTTACGAAGGCCTTATGTTGGTTCAATTTTATTTGACAAGAAAGATCGGAAATACAATTAAATGATCGGGGGACTCGAGAATTGGTTTGAGGGATCGGTGAGGCTTTAAATGACCTGGAGACTTGGTATTAATTAAATTCTTTTTGTGGGGAGATCGGAAGTGTGGTCGGTTGGTAAAGGGGACTGTATTGGGGATCGGCTTCAAGGTTTATTAATTTCGGGGGATCGGCCAAAATATGGTGTCGACAAGTAGTATTAAATTTAAAAAATGTCATGAAAATAAGAAATTTGACATATAATGTAAATAGTGAAATATGAGGGCATAATTGCTATTAGGAAAAACCTTGGATTATTTAAATGTTTAATTAACATTAGTGGAGCATTATGGACATATAAAAGCACCAAGGGACATGTGTATATCCACTTTCACCTTCTTCTTCCTCAAATCTTCATTTAGCCGAATTGGTTTCCTCTCCCAAAACTCCATGGTCGGCCACACAACCAAGCTTTATCTATCCACTTTCAAGCCATTTTACTTATAAATTCCTTCACTAAATTTAGTCTACATAACTTGGAAAAGGTATTGGTAGCAAAAAGAAAGAGTTTTGGTGAAGTTTGATCAAGCTCAAAAAATGGTTAGTGCTAGTTTTCCTTACCTCACTTAATTAAACTTTGTATTAAGGTTGAGATGAGTTTATTTGCTAAGAAAAATTAAGGAAATGGTTGAGTATTGGGAAGCCATAAAATTGGCAGCCATGGAAATTAAGGGACATTGATTTTTTTTTTTTGATATGTAATGGATGGGTAATGATATTGATTAAGGTAATTAGATGTTTAGCAAATTGATTTCATGTGTAAGTTGAGATTTGGAAAATTGAATGAGGTTTTTGAAAGCAGTATTGAAGATTTGAATAATTGTCAAGTTGGCAGCCTTAGTTCTTTGATAATTTGATGAATGATTTTAGAGTGCTATAAATCCAAAATTTTAGTTTGGGAGTTAGGGAAATTGAATTTGAATGTGTATTGTTTGTATGTTTGAGGAATTGAATAAGGGCAGTATACTTTTGGAGTTATAACCCTAATTGTGTGACCCCAATTGGTATGAGGCTAATTGGAGGTAAAACTAGACATAAAATCTGCCAACTTTTATGCAGAAACCTTACCAAAATTCTGTTTGAAAAATGACCTTAAATTTGACCTAATCCAGAATTGGTAATGTGCAAATCCAGAATTTGACCATATAAACAGTTTTTACATAATTGGCCATAACTCACTGTAGACAGGTCCAAATGACCTAAAATTTATACCATTGGAAAGCTTAGACATAATGCTACAACTTTGGTAAAGACACCAAAGCCTAAAAATGCCATTAACCAAGTCAAAATGCTTGCCCAAGTTGGGTTACAAAAACTATCCAGAATCGAAATTAACCATAATTTGCTAAACAAGTGCAATCTGTCCAGCTTTAGTAAAATGACCATAACTTGGTCTATAGAACTCCAAATGACATGAAATTAGTGCCAAAATTTCAACAAGACATAGACCTACAAAATTGGTAATTGGACCAAAATTCAGAAATCAAGGAAACTAGGTCAATTAATTAGGTTAAGCCAGCATACCAATTCTAAAAATTTGAAATCACATATAATGAGCCTTAAATTGAGATTGGTAATCGATGCCAACAGGAGTTAAACTCAAAATGAGGAATCATAGTGCAACTAGAATTAATATATCTATTAAGTGTGGAAAAGTCAACATTTATGTTTGACTAGTGATGTGAAGAGTAAACATAATGACTTAATGAAACATATGAATGTGTGAATAGGACATTAGTCCTCATTATCAGAGATAAGAAAAATACTTTGAGTACAATGGTACTCCAGAAAAACTAATGTGAAATGTGATCTGTCTGATGATATAATGAATAATTGTGACTTATAAATCTATGTTCCCTCTAGGAACAGAATCAACTGTGACATCCTGTAATTGAAACTTAATTAAATAATGACACTGTAATACCTATTAATGTTTAATTGTATTTATGTGCCCATGTATTGCCTAGACACATGTGTTAGATTGGATAGATTAGCATGCCAATAGGGTATTGTTTAAGCAGTACTGCATAACGCTTTATGCGTAAGGCTTTATGCCTATATTTCTGGGGCTTATATGCCCAATTATCTAATTATCTGTCTGATAGCTTTTTAGCCATATCGATTGTATCTATTATCATGGCTTTAGCCATAGTGATTGCATACGTCGGTTACATTCTGATGGCGTTTTAGCCATAGTGATTGCATATGTCGGTTACATTCTGATGGCGTTTTAGCCATAGTGATGGCGTTTTAGCCATAGTGGCCCATTATCCAGTTTAGGCAGCCTGTCATAGGTTACTTAGGCAGTGTAATTTATTGAAATAAGTTAAGAATATTAGCAATTAAAATATTAGAAAGTATTGAATGAGATGAGAAAAAGATTAGTGATAGAAACAAAACTGAATTAAATATTACAAATGCAATTTTCAGAATCGTAGAAACCAAAAATACAATACTCTTAGAATAAATTGAATATTGAATATTATTACTCTAAAGTTATAAACTCAGCACTTCCAAAGGGGTACAAATTAGCATATAAGATAGTTAATGCTAGAAACATCATAGCAATTCAAATTGATTTCTGAATATTTAAAATTATGCCCTATCCTTTCTTTATTTGTATATATTATTTCTTGGTTGTATTATTGCACCATTAAGCAGCAATGCTTAGCATGATGGATTTGTTTCCTCGCATAGGTACTTTGATTGAGATTTTTGAAGTCCAAATCTACAAAAGTGTCAGAAGGGTACAAGGTTGTCACCTCCTCAGCAATGCATGTAGATAGGGCTCATATTAATCATATTATGTAATTTATACATTATAATTGTTGCTTATATTGTAATGTGAATTAGCACATTGTAATTTAATTTGTATATCTTGTACATGATAAAATTATGTAATTAATTAGCAAATTATGTAAGTTAATGAAATTTAAGAACTCTGATATATGAGTTGATTATTTCATTATGATGAATATAACTGATTCTGAGTTTGAGAAAATAGTATTGAGATTATATTGAATTTGAGAAATGTATTGAGGATATTGGGTTTGAGTTGTTGAATAAATAAATCAAGAACTGAAATGAAATAAGATAATATTGAAGGAGCGAAAGCATAAAAAACACAAGTTTATACCATTGAATTCAATAATTTTCACCTAGGGCCACATGCATCATGCAAGATTTATTTTTATCTATTTGATTTCAATGATAAACAACATATTAAAAATCTTTTAATATGTTTTTTGATCTGTATTTGCCATTTAAGATTTTAGAATTAATCAGATTAATTTTAGAACCCTAGATTAAATCAAGAACAAATACACTAACCTCTTGATACACTGCAGCGTATTTGTATCTTTAGAATGCGTCTTTAGGACACCAGATGTTGTCCCTCTAACTTGTCCACACTAAGATCACCTATGGTAGTCCTTGAACAGCTTCTAAAACTTTTTCTATGAATTAGAAAATCAAGTTTTTCTTTTTGAGAGATTAAAGATGTAAATAGAACACTAGAAATAATTTCTAGTATTTTTAATTCAAGAGATTGTTTGCTAATCTCTTTGAATTGATGAGAGATGAAGAAGAAGAGAAGGGAGAGCAGCCAAGGGTGGCGACACAAAGAGATAAATGGCAGCTTGTTTAATATGTTCTTACATCCTTACACTTATATAGCTAGGTCACCATTTTAAACCCTTGCCACATGTCACCTTCTGATTGGTTCTATGTTTAATTGACCCAATCACATTGTGCCAAGTGTCAAACCTATATTTAATTTTAATTATAATCATCTTACATGATTAAAAGACATTTGGCAAGCTTATGTGTAGTGCCATGTGTCACCATCTCATGGTGCCACATGTCACCCTATGAAATGACCAAAATACCCCTGTATCTTAATTTCGAGTTCTCAACCCAAAATAATTATTTCTCTTCTTCTAATCAATTTATATCAAATATAAATTAATTAATTAATCTCTATTAATTAATTTGTCATTAATTAAATTCATATTTAAACACTTTAAATATAAATTTAACATATACTATACATCCAATAACCTAGATTTGGTTTCAAGCCATGCTAGAGACTTTGTAATCTAATTGCAAACCAAACCTATTTAATTAATCAATTGAAGTCTTTAATTAATTAATTAAATCATATTTAAGTTGGTGATTACTTGTGTATATGTGTTACTTACTAGGCTCATCACTAATTGGCAATGAGACAGGATATCAACTCTTAATATCATCAGAACTCTTTCTTACCATAAATGATTTCTCTAAATCATTTTATGCACCTCATAGACCATGGTTAACACCTAGCATAGCATGCCATGGCCACCCAATTAGTAATAAGATTTACCTTATATGAACTTATAATCATATGTTACCATGCACTATAATCTCTCTGTTGCAAAATCCCAACTTAAGCTGGAGTTATGGTTTATGTCAAACCCCATTTGTTATGAATATTATGTTTTCTTTTAATTCCAGTTCTTGATTAAAAAGATTTTTCTCATCAGAAACTCTTTTCTGATTAAATCTATCTGTCCTGGCCAGGAACTTAAAATATTAAGAACAATTAAATGAACATAGGATTTTATCCCTATTTACTTAGAGGAACAGATTCCATCTTGATCAACACCTTCCTCCATATATAACTAGTAGGAGCCAACACATGCCCATATACCCATACATAGTACAAGTATGAAAGCAGTATCAAACTTAAACCACCTATATACAAGATAATTGTGCTATCTTAGGTTTAAAGATTATATGCACTGATATGATTTATGACAATACATTGACAAGAGTAAAGTCCATGAGCTAGTCATAAGTGTCACTGGTTCGGCCTACTTATCATGTATAAGTGCCTATCATGTTTGTTATATAGCATGAGACTCACCATTCCATCTTATTTATATCTCATATAAATAACTTGGGAACAAACATGAATACAATATTTCTGAATAAGTTATGTCCTTATTATAAAGTATCCTCCAATGTGAACCTATTTATGGTACTTTGTACTAGAGATACTGTCACTCATATTCTTAAAAACTTGAGAATAGAATTTCTAACAAATATCAATGGACCTTTTCTATTACACATAAATATATTATATAAACGGAAAAGTGAAAAATGCCTTTTATTAATAAAAGATGTACAAGATACATACTAAATGATATGCTCTAGGGCATACTACTAACAATCTCCCACTAGCACTAGAGCCATTCATTATAATATCTTAGACCCATCTTCTCAAGATGTCGGTCTAGCTGAGTCTGTGACATGGGCTTAGTGAATGGATCAGCTAGATTTTCAGCTGATGCTATTTTCTGCATGGCTACATCGCCTCACCCAACTATTTCTCTAATAATGTGGTAGCACCTTTCTATGTGTTTGGATTTCTGGTGAGACCTGGGTTCCTTAGCCTGTATGACTGCTCCATTATTGTCATAGTGAAGTGGAATTGCTGACTCAATAGAAGGAACTACTGCAAGTTCTATCACAAACTTTTTTATCCAAATAGCTTCCTTTACAGCATCTGATGCAACAGTATACTCAGCCTCGGTAGTGAAATCTGCAGTCGTACTTTGTTTGGAACTCTTCCAACAGACTGCACCTCCATTACAAATGAACACATACCCAGAGGTAGACTTTCTATCATCGATATCTGATTAGAAATCAGAATCAGTATAACCATCCAATTGTAAGTCTCCACCTCCATATATCAAGAATAAATCCTTAGTTCTTCTCAAGTACTTAAGGATATTCTTGACAGCTATCCAGTGTTCCAAACCTGGATTGGATTGATACCTACTAGTCAAACTAACAGCATATGCGATATCCGATCTAGTACATAACATTGCATATATCAAACTTCCAATAGCCGAAGTATATAGAATCCTGGCCATTTTGTCTCTTTCTTCAGGTGTCTTTGGATACATCTCTTTAGAAATGTAGATACCATGTATGATTGGTAACAATCCTCTCTTAGAATCAAGCATGTTAAACCTCTTTAAAACCTTTTCAAAGTACAGACTTTGGGATAAACCAATTA
Organism: Hevea brasiliensis; assembly: GCF_030052815.1. Taxonomy (NCBI): domain Eukaryota; kingdom Viridiplantae; phylum Streptophyta; class Magnoliopsida; order Malpighiales; family Euphorbiaceae; genus Hevea; species Hevea brasiliensis. Next base: position 26,075,600 of record NC_079503.1, read on the forward strand.
TTCTTTTTGCTCTATCTCTATAAATGTGAATCGCAAGAATATAGTTTGCCTCCCCTAAGTCTTTCATGGAGAATGTACTTAACAACTATACCTTTACAGCTGTCAACATACCTGTGTCATTACCCATCAACAGTATGTCATCCACGTATAGGACAAGGAAAGTGATAGCACTATCACTAGACTTCTTATATACACATGGCTCATCCTCATTTTTGATAAAACCAAATGACTTAATGGCTTTATCAAAACGGATGTTCCAACTCCCCGAAGGTTGTTTCAACCCATCTTGGGATTCATAGTATGCAGCTATTGCTAATAGAATTTTAGTTGATTTAAGCACGACAACAGGCTAGAAAGTCTCCTCATAGTTGATTCCTTTCCTTTGGCGAAACCCTTTCGCTACTAGCCTTGCCTTATAGGTCTCTACCTTTCCATCAGAACCAATTTTCTTCTTAAAAATCCATTTGTTCCCTATAGGTACAATACCTTCAAGTGGGTCAACAAGATCCCAAACTTGATTCTTATACATGGAATTAATCTTGGAATTCATAGCATCAATCCATTTTGAAGAGTCTATATCTGATATAGCTTCTTCATAGGTAAGTGGATCATCTCCATGATCAACTTCTTCATAGGTGGACAACTCTTATTCTTCTTCATGAAGGAAATCATATCTCACTGGTGGGTGAGATACCCTGGTTGTTCTACGAGGAACAGCTGTAGATGTTTCATTAATAGGTGTAGGTTGACTAGATGGATCTATATCCATCTAATCTGTTAGTTGGTCAGAATTCTACAATTCTAAGTCTATTTTCCTTCCTTTGCCTCCTTCTTGAACAAACTGTTGTTCAAGAAATGTGGCATCTCTGCTTACCACAATCTTTTGTGATATAGATAAATAAAAATAATATCCAAAACTATCTTTTGGATATCCAACAAATTGACCCTTTTTTTATCTGGTTTCTAATTTATCAGTGTTCAGCTTTTTGATATAAGCTGGAGAACCCCAAATCTTAACATGCTTAAGACTTGATTTTCTTCTATGCCATATCTCATAAGGTGTGGAAGATACTGATTTTGATGGAATCCTATTTAGAATATACAAAGTTGGTTCTAATGCAAATCCCCAAAAAAGATTGGCATATCAGTATAGCTCATCATACTACGTATCATATCCAATAGGATACGATTTCTCTGTAACACCCCTATGTTTGGTAGTGCGTTCTACTGTTCCAATGACCAGCGTTGTCCGAACAGCTAGAATGCCTAGAACTACACTTCGATATGAGTGAGGAGACATAAAATAATGAAATACAAGAAAAGAAAATACAAGAAAAACAAAGGAAAAATAATAGCAAAGAAGTGTAACCAAGTTAAGCGAGTCGAGAACCCTAGCGATGGGTGACCGCACCGGGAAGTCACGGCATGGACCGTTGGCTAGCCCTGGACTGCGGGGAACCCTGGAAAATATTTTTAGGACTCAAATAGACCCCTATTAAAGTATAAATATCATTAGAAATATCAAATAAAAAATAAATAATTAGTATAAAGAAAAGTGAGAAATCGAAAAACGGACAAAACTCGGTGTTACCGAATCGGGAATGCAAGCCGAACAGGAGCATTGTGGTCATTTGACACCCCGAGTTGTCTTTTGACCTAAATTTCCATTAAAAATAAATAATATTACATTTGGAAAATATAATGAAAAATTAATTTAGTGATACCTAATGTAAATAGCAAAAATAGGGTTCAAATTGGGTAATTAACATTTAAAACATATAATATAATTGATTTTTGGTGAGTGGAGCACTATGGATTAAAATATTCACTAAGTGGGCAGATGTAAACCCACTAAACTCATCTTTAACCTTCATTCACTCCCATTGCCAAAATGAAGCTTCCAAAGTTCTCCCATGGCCGATTTGCTTGAAGCCTTCAAATCTCCTCCATTCCACCTCCAAACACCAAAGTTGCTTCATTAATTTTGAGCCCCACCTCACAAGGAAGAAGTAGATACCAAAATCAAGGGAGATTAGTGAAGATTTAACAAGTCCCAACAATAGGTAAGTTTGTGTTTTTGATTGTTGCTTTGTTAAAGTTTGTAAGGATGTTATGGGTGTTTGATTTATGGAGAAATTTTTGAGGTTTGATGTGTAAAGGGGGAAGTGTACTTGTGGCAGCCATGGAAACACCTTGAAGACAGTTTATTTTTTTTTCTTGTAAATGGTGAATTAAAGGATTGATCAAATGTATATTGTGTAGGAAATTATTTAGGTGATGTATACTTAGTATATGTGAATGTGTATTGAAATTTGAATGTTTGGAAATTATGGGAATGTAATGCATGAAATGGCAGCCTGGTTTGGTGAACCATAAGGATGTTATTTCATGTTTGGATTATGGAATATTAATGTTGAATTGTGTTGGTTATTATGGCAGTTTGGGTATGTGTGTGATGGTGTGAGGTTGGACATGTAAAAGTGTTATGGTTAGGTGATTGAATTGTTGTAAATTGGGTTTGAAAAATTCTGTACTAAATGGTGCACATTGAATGTAATTGTAATCTGCCAAAATGACCTATAATATGTTGTGAATTATGTTTAGGTTATGGTACAACCAGAATTGGCTTGAATGTTGAGTTAGGTAAGTGTTAAAAGTGATCCTTGATGTGTATGAAGGAAATGCAATAAGGCAATTTGAGTTTTAAGCTTAGAACTTTAAGTGTGTGGCTCCAATTGGTATGAGACCAATTGGAGGTGAAACTAGGCACAAAATGTGCCAACTTTAATGTAGGAAGCATACCAAAATTTTGCTTGCAAGGTAGCTTGAAAAATTACCAAATCCGGATTAAGTGCAAATAAGGCCTGAAAATTGACTATTTGGGCAGCAGTTAGTGTTTAGGCCATAACTCACTCAAAACAGGTCCAATTGACTTGAAATTTTGACCATGAATGTTAAGACCTATATCTACAAGTCTTATGAAGACACTAAAGCCCAGAAATGACCATAAGCAAGTCAAACAGCTTGCACAAGTTCGGGTCCAAAAACTGGCCGAACCAAAATTGACCTAAAATGACCTAAAGTGATCAATTTTGATGCATTTTGACCAGCAATAGTAAAATGATCATAACTTGGTCTACATAACTCAGAATGATCTGAAATTTTGGCCCCCCATGCAATAAGACATGGATCTACAAGTTTGTAGTTTTGACCAAAACTTGAAAACTGAGGAAACTAGGTTGTCCGGCTAGGTCAAACTAGTATCCCGGATTCCAACAAATTGCAAGAAAATGCAGTATACACGGAACTGAAATTGGTAAAATGTACCAACCCTAAAAGACTATCAAATGTGACATATTAGTAACACTAAAACCTAATTTACCTAAAACGCATCGAGGGATGATATATTAGGTTGATTAAGCAAATAATAGCATTCAGTGAATTACTTATCAAGCATTATCGTTGGAGACAGTTTAATTTAGTACTGAAACACTCCAAATTGTGTTTCTCAGTTAGCAAAGACTCAGGGAAAGGGAAGGTAACACTGAGTCAAGGCCAGGAGACAGTTATCAGAGGTTTGTGCACAACAACTATTTCTTTTGAATTATTTTCAATTGAAATAAATTATGACTATTTGTATATTTTTGTTTTAAATTGTAAAACTGTGAAAATTTGTTTGAATGATATTTGATGGATATTTCTTGCTTGAAAAGCATTGTAAATGGTTTGAAACTGTGAAAAATTGTTTGAATGATATTGATGGATACTTATTGATTGAATAGCATTGGAAATGATTTGAAACCACAGCTATCATGTATATTGATTGTATTTCTCGCTAGCTTGTAATGATCAGGCTCCAACCACTAGAGGAATTGTCCGCTTTGGCCATAAGCCTCACGGTTTTGTCCCATAGGTGGAATGGAGAACTTCCCAGGAGGTCACCCATCCTAGGATTTCTCTCAAGCGAGCACACTTAACCCTGGAGTTCTTCCAACTCTCCAGGCCATTCCACCAAAAGGCGCCTCTGGTGATTAGTTCCCCCATTTTATATATCATTACTTTTTGAACCCAGGACCAACTCCGTGCTTTGCCGATGTGGGATTTGCCTAAGGGACCTTTCTCCCCCCCTTTCGGGACTCAGCGTCCTCGCTGAGGTTTGCCCCACCATCGCTCAAGAGGACACACGAGCGGCTCTGATAGCGAGCACCGGTAAACCCTAAACCTTATGCTCTACATTGTGGAGATATAATTGGCAGGTCTTTTCCCAGGGTTTCCCTGAAGTGGAAGCAAAAAGAAACCCCGATGCAATGACTCGTCCAAAATCCTACGTGACTCAACGCCCCTCGAGAGGTTTGAAGGTGGTTTCGTTGTGTTGGAAGGATGTCTTGCGGTTACCGATTGTCCTCACCTTTCGAACATCCCCATTTTAGGTCCCTTAGGCAAATTCCACATCGGCAAAGCACGGAGTTGGTCTTGGGTTCAAAAAGTAATGATATATAAAATGGGGTAACTAATCACCAGAGGCGCCTTTTGGTGGAATGGCCTGGAGAGTTGGAAGAACTCCAGGGTTAAGCATGCTCGCTTGAGAGAAATCCTAGGATGGGTGACCCCCTGGGAAGTTCTCCATTCCACCTATTGTCACACCCTACCCCTCTGTAAGGCATAACATGATCCCGTAGTATACCTAATGAATTACCAACTCCGTCTACTGATAATCCATTAAATACACTACAAGGGATTTTAAAAACTTTTCTTACTTCTTTTACAGTGGTGAGCACTATTTACAGGTGTGAAAGACTTTGGTGAACTGAAGTGAAACAACTAACTCATTTGATTTATTTGGAATATCTGTAAAAATTTTGGCAAGGTGCCATTTGTATTTTGGACAAAGCTTCTTGAAAACTCAGAAAAGCACTTCAATATATTTTCAAATCTCAACTCCAACATTTTTATCAACACAACACATTTCTCAAGTCAAATCCATGTGATTTTCAAAGACTAAGATACAAAAATATAACACAATTTTTACAAGCCAAATAACTCATAATTATTTTACAACTTTCTCAGACAACTTAAATTTACAACTGCTCAAAACCAAGAACAAAATATACATACAGTGAATATACATTACAATACAAAATGCCACATATGGTATACTCACTATACCCAAAATCTCTCGCTGGCGGTACTAGCAGCCTAGTCTGCTGCCCTGTCTATCTCTCTACCGCGATAAAGAATAAAGCTATCACGAGACAATGTCTCAGTGGTGCACAACATTAACCAAATACAATTTTAAATCACAATTCATAAATCATATCATTAGTGGATACTTAAAACCATAGTTGATTTCAAGACAATGAATGTCATAAGGAATTTAAACTCCAATTCACAAATTATCAAAATTCATAATAACACAATTTAGTCAAATAGCTTAAGAATACCGTATTGCCAATTCATACACAATTTGATCAAATTACTGAATAACACAGTTTTTCCAATCAATGACACAATTTGATCAAATAACTGAATAATATCGTTTTGCAAATCAATAACACAATTCGATCAAATAATTGAATAATACAGTGTTGCCAATCAATATCACAATTTAAGTCATGACACAATTTTTCCATATATGCCGTGTTGTACACCACGACAAGACATGCTCACCCCAATAATCGAAATCAATGAGGGAGGAAGCTAGCTATATAATGAGAACTCATCCATACTCACATCAGATCGAAGTCAAAGAGGGAGGAACATAATCATACTCACCCCAGACTAATAAGTCAAAGAGGGAGGAATAATCACACTCACCCCATTAATGGAGGAGGAACATATTATCAGTGTCATGCCAATTGTGAGTCAAAACAATTCCAAACATTTTATTCAAATGATCCGTAAGAATCCAATAAATTTCCAAAGTTATAATTTCATTCACAAAATGGCAACACAATTCGTAATTCACTTCAATTTCCACAAAACCATTTACGTGCTTTTCAATCAATAAGTATCCATCAATATCATTCAAACAATTTTTCACGATTTCAAACCATTCACAATGTTTTTCAATCAATAAGTGTCCACCAAACACATTTCCACAATTTAAAACAATAATATACAAGTAGTCATAATTTATTTCAATTGAAAATAATTCAAAAGAAATAGTTGTTGTGCACAAACACAATTTAAAACAATAATATACAAATAGTCAATATTTATTTCAATTGAAAATTCAAGAGAAATAGTTGTTGTGCACAAACACAATTTAAAACAATAATATACAAATAGTCAATATTTATTTCAATTGAAAATTCAAGAGAAATAGTTGTTGTGCACAAACACAATTTAAAACAATAATATACAAATAGTCAATATTTATTTCAATTGAAAATTCAAGAGAAATAGTTGTTGTGCACAAACACAATTTAAAACAATAATATACAAATAGTCAATATTTATTTCAATTGAAAATTCAAGAGAAATAGTTGTTGTGCACAAACACAATTTAAAACAATAATATACAAATAGTCAATATTTATTTCAATTGAAAATTCAAGAGAAATAGTTGTTGTGCACAAACCTCTGATATTTGTCTCCTGGTCTTGACTCAGTATTTCTTTCCCTTTTGCTGAGTCCTTGTTAACTGAGAAATACAATTTGAAGTGTTTCAGTACCAAATTAAACTGTCTCTATCGATGGGGTTTGGTAAATAATGCACTGAACTCAATTATTCACTAAGTCACCTAATATACCGACCCTCATTGCGTTTTAGGTAAATTAGGTTTTAGTGTCGTTAATATGTCACATTCGATAGGGTTTTAGGTTTGGTACGTTTTGCCAAACTCGTTTCCTTGTTTAGTGCATTTTAATGCAACTTGCTGGATTTCGGGATACTGGTTTGACCTAGCCGGACGGCCTAGTTCCCTCGGTTTTCGGGCTTCGGTCAAAACTACAAACTTGTAGATCTATGTCTTATTGCTCGCGGGGCAAAATTTTAGGTCAATCCGAGTTAAGTAGACCAAGTTATGGTCATTACACTATTGCTGGTCAAATGGTATCAATTTAGGTCAATTTTTGGTCAATTTGGTCAACTCTGGTTCGGCCAGTTTTTGGACCCGAACTTGTGCAAGCTTTTTGACTTGCTTATGGTCATTTCTGAGCTTTGGTATCTTCATAAGACTTGTAGGTATGGGTCTTAACTATTCATGGTTAAAATTTCAGGTCAATTGGACCTGTTTTGAGTGAGTTATGGCCTAAACACTCACTGCTGCCCAAATGGTCAGTTTTTAGGTCTCAAGTGTACCTAATCCGAATTGGTCATTTTTCACATCACCTTGCAAGCAGAATTTTGGTATGTTCTCTCAATGAAAGTTGGCACATTTTGTGCCTAGTTTCACCTCCAATTGGTCTCATACCAATTGAGGTTACACATTTAAAGTTATAGGTCTATTTGCACACTGTCCTCTATGTGTCTTTCAAACCCCAATTCAAACACACATTTAACTTGCTCTACCTTAAATCCCCATACCCAATTCTGATGTTATACCATTCCATATTCATTTATCACTTCTTACTATGGTCAATTTGGACAGAATACAAACATTCTCAATACATCAATTACAACCCTAAACCACAAAGTCCAAATTTAGCAATATATGTACATAATTACACCTAATCATTACATATAATTTCCACTACTAATTTACATACACATTCATCAATTCTTCTATGTCAACATTCTGCCAATACTTCCATCAATACATACAATTATTCAAGGGTCCCCAAGCTGCCGAAAACCTTCTTCAACATCAAAGTGCCCTACAATTTACCAATTCCCATCCAAGTGCATAAATCACCATATATATGTGAAATAATCCTCTAGGATATTAAATCACCATGATCAACATTATTTCTCATCAATTATATGCATAAATATCTCATCAAAAACGTGACTCCATGGCTGTCCAAAATGAAAACAACAATAACTCTTCAAACTCAAAATTTTCCTTCACAAAACCAACACCCATAACATGCACACAAAACTTAACAAAGCTATCTTCAAAATTATGGACTTACCTTATGCTTGGAGCTTGTTAAACCTTGCTTAAACTTCTCAAATTTAGTATCAAACTCTTCCTTGTGATGAGTAGACAAAGTTTCATGAAGGAACCCAAGTGAATGGAGTTGAAATGGAGGGATGGATCAAGCTTGCATGAAAATGTCCATGGAGTTTCCTCTCCCTTCATTCACGGCAACTTTGGTACAATGGAGAAGATGAAGTTTCTGCCTTGGATAATGGATGTACACCTGCCCCACTATGTCTTTAGTTTATTCCTTTAGTGGCCCACTCACATTATTTAACCATATTATAAGTTTAATGTGTTATTTACACCATTTCCACTCCATTTTTGGCTATTTATTTTAGGTACCACTAAACAAATTTTTCATTTCATTTTCTAAGTGTAATATTATTTATTTTTAATGGAAATTTAGGTCAAAAGACAATTCGGGATGTCAAATGACCATAATGCCCTGTTCGTGGCATTCCCAATTTTTCAGTAACAAGTATTTTGTCCTGCTTTTTCGATTTCTCACTTTTCTTTGTACTAATTATTTAATTTTTCTTTGATCTTTCTAATGATATTTATTCTTCAATAAGGGTCTATTTAAGTCTTAAAAATGTTTTCCAGGGTTCCCCGCAGTCCAGGGCTAGTCAACGGTCCACTCCGTGACTTCCCAGTGCAGTCACCCATCGCTAGGTTTCCCGGCTCACTTATTCGGTTACATTTCTTTGCTATGATTTTTCCTTTGTTTTTCTTGTATTTTCTTTTTTTGTATTTCATTATTTATGTCTCCTCTCTCATAACAAGGTGTGGTTCTAGGCATCCTAGCTGTCCGGACAGCACTGGTCACCGGAACAGCAGAACGCACTACCGAACTTAGGGGTGTTACACCTATGGGACAAAACCGTGAGGCTTATGGCCAAAGCGGACAATTCCTCTAGTGGTTGGAGCCTGATCATTACAATTGGTATCAGAGCCGCTCGCGTGTCCTCTTGAGCGATGGTGGGGCAAACCTCAGCGAGGACGCTGAGTCCCGAAAGGGGGGGAGAAAGGTCCCTTAGGCAAATCCCACATAGACAAAGCACGGAGTTGGTCTTGGGTTCACCTCAATCTCCTCTGTTGGCAAAATGTGAGAGGGGTCTGATCTGTACCTCCTCAACATGGAGACATGGAAGACATTGTGAATCTTTTCCAACTCCGGAGGCAATGCAAGTCTATATGCCAATGGACCCACTCTTTCTAGAACCTCATACAGCCCAATGAAGCGAGGACTTAGTTTCCCCTTTCTACCAAACCTCATGATCCTCTTCCATGGGGAAACTTTCAGGAACACCTTGTCACCCACACTATACCGAATATCTCTTCTCTTTAGGTCAATGTAAGACTTCTGTCTATCCGTTGCAACTTTGAGTCTGTCTCTAATGAGCTTAACCTTTTCTTCTGTCTATTGCACTAATTCTGGACCAATCAACTTCCTCTCGCCCACTTCATCCCAACACAAAGGAGTTCTACACTTCCTGCCGTAAAGTGCTTCATATGGAGGCATTCCGATGCTTGACTGATAACTGTTGTTATAGGCAAATTCAATTAAAGGCAAGTGTGTGTCCCAACTCCCTTCAAACTCAATCACACAAGCCCAAAGCATATCCTCCAAAATCTGAATGAACCTTTCAGACTGGCCTTCTGTCTGTGGATGGAATGCTGTACTAAAGTTCAATCTAGTCCCTAGGGCTTTTTGGAGACTATCCCAGAATCTAGAAGTGAACCTAGGATCTCTATCAGACACAATAGACATTGGCACTCCATGTAACCTCACCACTTCGTCAATGTATAGTTTGGCCAATCTTTCCAGGTTGTAATCCATTCTCACTGGCAAAAAGTGTACAGACTTGGTCAATCTATCAACAATAACCCAAACTGCATCATGATTCTTTTATGTACGTGGAAGTCCTGTCACGAAATCCATAGTGATTCTTTCCCATTTCCATTCGGGAATTGGCAATGGCTGTAGCAACCCTGTAGGCACTTAGTGTTCTGCCTTTACTTGCTGACAAGTTAGGCATTTGGCAACATATTCTGCAATGTCTTTCTTCATTCCTCTCCACCAATAGTGCTCTTTCACACTTCTATACATTTTGGTTCCACCAGGGTGCATTGTAAAAGGTGAATCATGTGCTTCCTTTAAAATAGTCTGCCTCAGTTCAACATTCTCAGGAATGCACATTCTGCCCTTATATAATAACAAGCTCTCATCATTTACTGATAATTCTGGTTTCTTGCCATCCCGAGCCTCTTCCATCAACTTCACATACTTATCATCCTTCTGTGCAACTGCTTTAATTTGTTCTGCCAGCATTGGCTTCACTAGCTAAGTAGCTACCATCTGCCCATCTTCATTAATCTCCAAATTAGCATGCAATGCCCTTAATTCATACACCATGGACAAAGGAGAAACCCTCAAACCAGCCATAGTTTTGCGACTTAAAGCATCAGCTACAACATTAGCTTTTCCAGTCTGATAGTCTATCAAACAATCATAATCTTTTATCAGCTCTAACCATCTCCTTTGCCTCAAATTTAACTCCTTTTGTGTGCCCAAGTACTTCAAACTTTTATGATCTGTGTATATATAACATCTCTCCCCATACAAGTAATGTCTCCAGATCTTCAAGGCAAAGACAATGGCTGCTAGCTCCAAGTCATGTGTAGGATAATTCCTCTCATGCGGTTTAAGCTGACGTGAAGCATAGGCAATGACGTTTCTGTTAGTAGTATGCCCTAGAGCATATCATTTAGTATGTATCTTGTACATATTTTTATTAATAAAAGGCATTTCCACTTTTCCATTTACATAATATATTTATGTGTAATAGAAAAGGTCCATTGATATTTTGTTAGAAATATTATTCTTAAGTTGTTAAGAATATGAGTGACAATATTTCTAGCACAAAGTAACATAAATAGGTTCACAATCGAGGATACTTCATAATAAGGACATGACTTATCCAGAAAGATTGTATTCATGTTTATTCCCAAATTATTTATATGAGATATAAATAAGATGGAATGGTGAGTCTCATGCCATATAACAAACATGATATCCACTTATAAATGATAAGTAGGCCGAACCAGTGACACTTATGACAAGCACATGGAGTTTACTCTTGTCAATGTTTTGTCATAAATCATATCAAGCATATAATCTTTAGACCTGAGATAGCACAGTTATCTTGTATATAGGTAGTTTGAGTTTGATACTGCTTTCATACTTGTACTGTGTATGGGTATATGGGCATGTGTTGGCTCCTACTAGTTATATATGGAGGTAGGTGTTGATCAAGATGGAATCTGTTCCTCTAAGTAAATAGAGATAAAATCCTATGTTCATTTAATTGTTCTTGATGTTTCAAGTTCTGCCAGACAGATAGATTTATTCAGAAAAGAGTTTCTGATGAGAAAATCTTTTTAATTAAGAACTGGAATTAAAAGAGAACATAATATTCATAGCAAATGGAGTTTGACATAAACCATGACTCCAGCTTGAGTTGGGATTTTGTTTTAGTGCATGGTAACATATGATTATAGGTTCATTTAAGGTAAACCTTATTACTAATTGGGTGGCCATGGCATGCTATGCTAGGTGTTAGCCATGGTCTATGAGGTTCATAAAATGATTTAGAGAAATCATTTATGGTAAGAAAGAGTTCTGATGATATTAAGAGTTGATATCATGTCTCATTGCCAATTAGTGATGAGCCTAGTAAGTCACACACATACACAAGTTATCACCTAATTAAATATGATTTAATTAATTAATTAAAGAGTTTAATTGATTAATTAAATAGGTTTGGTTTGCAATTAGTTTGCAAAGTCCCTAGCATGACTTGAAACCAAATCTAGATTATTGGATGTATAATATAAGTTAAATTTATATTTAAAGTGTTTAAATATGAATTTAATTAATGAGAAATTAATTAATAGAGATTAATTAATTAATTTATATTTGATATAAATTAATTAGAAGAAGAAAAATAATTATTTTGGGTTGAGAACTCAAAATTAAGACACAGGGGCATTTTGGTCATTTTGCAGTGTGACACGTGGCACCATGAGATGGTGACACGTGGCATAACACATAAGCTTGCCAAATATTTTTTTAATCATGTAAGATGATTAAAATCAAGATTACATATAGGTTTGACACTTGGCACTATGTGATTGGGTCACTTAAACCTAGAGCTAATCAAAGGGTGACATGTGGCAAGGGTTTAATGTGTTAACCTAGCTATTTAAGTGTTATTATGAGAAAATAAAATACAACCAGCAGCCACTCCTCTCCTTTGTCACGCCACTTTGAGGCTTTTCATCTATTTTTCTTCATCTCTCATCAATTCAAAGAGATTAGCCATCAATCTCTTGAATTAAGAACACTAGAAATTGTTTCTAGTGTCCTGTTTACATCTCTAATCTCTTAAAAGGCAGAACTTGAATTTCTAATTAATAGAAAAAGCTTTAGAAGCTGTTCAAGGGCTGCCATAGGTGTTCTTGGTGTGGACAAGCTAGAGGACAACATCGGTGTCCTCAAGACGAATCTCAAAGCGCGGACATTGCGATTGCATCAAGAGGTTATTGTAATCGTTCTTGATTTAATCTAGAGTTCTAAAATTAATCTGATTAATTTTAAAATCTTAAATGGCAAATACAGATCCAAAAACATATTAAAAGAGTTTTAATATGTTGTTTATCATTGAAATCAAATAGATAAAAATAAATCTTGCATGATGCATGTGACCCTAGGTGAAAATTTTTGAATTCAATGGTATAAACTTGTGTTTTTCACGCTTCCGTTCCTTCAATTGGTATCAGAGCCACTATATTTGCCATTTAGATTGTTGATTATATGATTTAATTGTGTGATTTGATCATGAGATGATTGATCCATTACTGGTTGGATCAAGAGGTGTGGCGGCATGCTTGATGAACTCCAACATGGTGCGCATGGCTTTGGAAGATCATGGTGCGCATGGTTGTTATTAAATTCTGCAATTGTTGCATGATGAAAGGTTCATCATATGACTAATTAAAATGTTTAATTAGGATTTTTAATCACACAATTAAATTATGATTCAAATCAAAAATTTTAAATATTGTTTGAATGTGATTCAAATCAGAAATTTTAAAGTTGTTTGAATCATATTTATATCTGATTTTTTAAAATTGATTGAATAAAATTCAGATCTGATTTTTTAAAAAATTTTTGAATGTGATTCAAATCTGATTTAAAAAAAAAAATGTTTGAATGTGATTCAAATCTGAATTTTTGAAGTTGTTTGAATGAGATTCAAATCTGAATTTTTAAATTTATTTGAATCATATTCAAATCTGGATTTTTAAGTTGAATATGAGATATTCAATTTAATTTAAGTATGTATGTTTTATTTAATTGTTAAATAGTGATATGCATGATGGATGATCATGGACTATAAAAGACCAAGGTGATTGGATTTATTTCTTTTATGTTTCTTTGGGATTGTAAATTAATTAATTTATTTTAATTTATTTTGGGCATGTATTATTAAGTTTGTAATAATTTTTGGGTTGTAATTTCATTTATTTAAGTTCTTGTAAATTCGCCTTGGTATGCCAAGGATTACTATGTAATATTGGATTGCAAGAAGTTCAAGGAGGTCAAAAGCATTGGTGGGACCAGTGGGAGGAATTCAAGATCAAGTGTTGATTATGTACTCCTTCAGCAACTCTTGTAAAATGAATGAATGATGCACCTAGGAATGCCCTGATTCAATTCTTGGTGGCTCAGAATTGAATCCCTTAAAAAGTCCATGATCATACCATATTTACTGCTTATCCATGAATGCATGAGATGTATGGAAATGTATGCAATTATATGATATATGCATGCTAAATAGATAATGTGCAAAGTGAGACCTTAATAGTAATTAGAATGACCATAAAATCTTCCAAACAAATGATTAAGTTGGATATGCTATAATTAAAGTAATTATAACATAGGCCCTCCATTGGGGCAATTATTTTAAGAAATTTTAAATAGTTACATGAGATGCAATTAATTTAAGAGATTTTCTTAAGAATAATTGTTAAGCATGAGATGTTGTAAATATGTAAATGGTTTAGTGGCCAATATTGGATGTACCTGAGGACATTAAAATTATTTGCATAATTACTGGCTCAATGGGATCAACTTAACTAATGTAAGATAAGTCAATAATTGATGTACCTGACATTTTGAGCATTAGGGGCTAGGTAAAGGATTGAACCTCACATGAGATGTGATGGGCAAGGAGTTGCTCACTTATAGTTTATTGTAATTCCAATAATGGATGTATCTGAGGATGATCAATAGAATTATAAGAATTCAATCACCCATTAGAAATCCATCCAACTAGGATTTCCGTTTCCTACTTTGGAAGTGTAGGATTCGCTAAGTTAGTGGGAGGACCAATTTGATTAAAACACCATAATCATTTTGGTTAATTACATGATACATTTACTAATTAATCTGGTTATTTTCTGCAGTTAATTTTCTGATAAAAATGAGCACAAAACAACCACCACCATCCAATATCCTTGCAAGCATACTTGATCACAATAGGTTGACAGACCAAATCATGCGATTGGCTAAGAAATTTGAAGCTTGTCTGAACCTTGAACATATAGGATATGTTCTAGATTCAAATGTTCCTGGTCCCTTACCTCCAGAGGCCACACAAGAGGAACATGATACTTTGGACAAGTGGAAGGAGCATGATATGAGAGCTAAGTGTTACATGCTTGCTTCCATGAGTAATGAGTTACAGAAGCAACATGAGAACATGCAGAGTGCGAGTGAGATCCTCCTTCACCTACAAGAGTTGTATGGTGAGCACAAAGAAGAATGCTAGGTATGAGATATCTAGACACTATTCCGTATGAGGATGTCCGAGGGACGAGAATGTTGGGGATCATGTCCACAAGATGATTGGTGATTGAGCGGTTGGAACATCTTGACTTCAACATGGATTTCCAACTACAGACGGATTTGATCCTTCATCCCTTCACGAGTCTTTTGGGAATTTTGTGACAAATTTCCATATGACTAAACAGGAATGCACCTTAGCTAGTTTACTCAACATGCTGGTTATTGCCCAAAAGAATATGCCAGGCAATAAAGGGAAAGAGGTAGCTTTGGTTGCATCTTCTTCTGCTGGAAAGTCTAACAAGAAGAAGGGCAATAAGAAAAAGAAACCTCAGATTCCTAGTCCTTCCAAGAAAATAGCTAAACAGAAAAGGAAGACTAAAGCTGATGGAGGCAAAGGAAAGTGTTTCCACTGCCAAAAGGATGGGCACTGGAAAAGGAACTGCCCAGAGTATCTTGCTTCTCTGAAGGACAAGAAGGATACACCTTCGGAAGGTATGTCCATATCTTGTTATTTAGATTCTGATGATACTCATAGTTCATCTACAGCTTAGGTTTTAGATACTGGTGCCAGTTCTCACATTTCTAATGATATGCAGGAACTAGCAAACAGTAGCAGCTTGTGTTCTCAATATATTAGAGTCCGGATTGGCAATGGCTCAACTGTTGAAGCTTTAGCCATAGGATCTAAATCTTTTTACATGTTTGGACATGTTTTGTGTTTGGATAATATTTTATATGTACTTGATGCTTTTAAGAACATCATTTCTATATCTAGTTTGACTAGAAATGGCTATGAATTTCAGCTCACTGATGATGTTTGCAATATTTATTTTGGAAATAAATATGTTGGTTCGGGTTATATGAATGATGGTCTTTATTATTTGGATAATAATGACAAACACAAATTGAATGCAAGTGATCTAAAAGAATGCAATGCCATGGTGAAAACCAACTCAAGTTCAAAATATATTTGGCACTTAAGGTTATGTCATGTTGCAGAAGATAGGATTGCAAAACTGGAGAAAATGGGGATTCTATCCTCATTGGGCTCTGAGCCTACTCCGACTTGTGAATCTTGCCTTCAGGGTAAAATGACTAGATCACCCTTTGTTGGACAAGGGCTAAGAGCTGAAAATATTTTAGAGCTAATACATAGTGATGTATGTGGTCCATTTAAAGAAATGGCTAGAGGGGGTTTTCATTATTTTATTACCTTTACTGATGATAAATCAAGGTTTGGGTATTTGTATTTGATGAAATACAAACATGAATCTTTTGAAAAGTTCAAAGAATTTAAATCTGAAGTAGAAAATCAAACAGGAAAGAATATTAAAGCTCTTCGATCAGATCGTGGAGGTGAATATTTGAGTACTGAATTTGATGAATACTTGAGAGAGCATGGCATTGTTTCTCAGCTGACTCCTCCAGGAACGCCACAGCTGAATGGTGTATCTGAAAGGAGAAATCGTACCCTATTGGATATGGTACGTAGTATGATGAGCTATACTGATATGCCAATCTTCTTTTGGGGATTTACATAAGAATCAGCTTTGTATATTCTGAATAAGATTCCATCAAAATCAGTTTCTTCCACACCTTATGAGATATGGCATGAAAGAAAACCAAGTCTTAAGCATGTTAAGATTTGGGGTTGTCCAGCTTATATCAAAAAGCTTATCACTGATAAATTGGAGACCAGATCAGAAAAAGGTCGATTTGTTGGATATCCAAAGGATAGTTTTGGATATTATTTTTATTTGCCTACTTCACAAAAGGTTGTAATAAGTAGAGATGCCACATTTCTTGAACAACAGTTTGTTCAAGAAGGAGGCAAAGGAAGGCAAATAGAGTTAGAATTGGAGAATTCTGACCAACCAACAGATCAGATGGATATAGATCCATCTAGTCAATCTATACCCGTTGATGAAACATCTACAGCTGTTCCTCGTAGAACAACTAGGGTATCTCATCCACCAGTGAGATATGGTTTTCTTCATGAAGAAGAACAAGAGTTGTCTACTCATGAAGAAGTAGATCATGGAGATGATCCACTTACCTATGAAGAAGCTATATCAGATATAGACTCTTCAAAATGGATTGATGCTATGAAATTCGAGATTGATTCCATGTATAAGAATCAAGTTTAGGATCTTGTTGACCCACATGAAGGTATTGTACCTATAGGGAACAAATGGGTTTTCAAGAAGAAAATTGGTTCTGATAGAAAGGTAGAGACCTATAAGGCAAGGCTAGTAGCGAAAGGGTTTCGCCAAAGGCAAGGAATCGACTATGAGGAGACTTTGTCGCCTGTTGCCATGCTTAAATCAATTAGGATTTTATTAGCAATAGCTGCATACTATGATTATGAGATTTGGCAGATGGATGTCAAAACAGCTTTTCTTAATGGATACATTGAAGAAAACATTTTCATGGAACAACCTAGGGGTTTTGAATCCCAAGATAGTTCCAAGGTATGCAAGCTAAAGCGATCCATTTATGGGTCGAAACAAGCTTCGAGGAGTTGGAACATCCGTTTTGATGAAGCCATTAAATCCTTTGGTTTTATAAAAAATGAGGATGAGCCATGTGTATATAAGAAGGTTAGTGACAGTGCTATCACTTTCCTTGTCTTATATGTGGATGACATACTGTTGATGGGTAATGACACAGGTATGTTGACGACTATAAAGGTATGGTTGTCAAATACATTCTCCATGAAAGACTTAGGGGAGGCAACCTATATTCTTGGGATTCGCATCTATAGAGATAAAGCGAAAAGAATAATTGGTTTATTTCAAAGTCTATACTTTGAAAAGGTGTTAAAGAGGTTTAACATGCTTGATTCCAAGAGAGGATTGTTACAAGTGAGACATGGTATCCACCTTTCTAAAGAGATGTCTCCAAAGACACCTGAAGAAAGAGATAAGATGGCCAGGATTCCATATGCTTCGGCTATTGGAAGTTTAATGTATGCAATATTGTGTACTAGGCCGGATATCGCATATCTTTATTAGTTTGACTAGCGGTATCAATCCAATCCAGTTTGGAACATGGATAGTCACAAGAATATTCTTAAGTACTTGAGAAGAACTAAGGATTTATTCTTGATTTAAGGAGGTGGAGACTTGCAATTGGATGGTTATACTGATTCTGATTTCCAATCAGATATCGATGATAGAAAGTCTACCTCTAAATATGTGTTCATTTGTAATGGAGGTGCAGTCAGTTGGAAGAGTTCCAAACAGAGCACGACTGCAAATTCCACTACAGAGGCTGAGTATATTCTTTGCATCGAATCTGCAAATGAAGCTGTTTGGATAAAGAAGTTCGTGACAGAACTTACAGTAGTTCCTTCCATTGAGTCAGTAGTTCCACTACACTGTGACAATAATGGAACAGTCATACAGGCTAAGGAACCAAGGTCTCACCAGAAATCCAAACACATAGAAAGGCGCTACCACATTATCAGAGAAATAGTTGGGCAAGGCGATGAAGCCATGCAGAAAATAGCATCAGCTGAAAATCCAGCTGATCCATTCACTAAGCCTATGTCACAGACTAAGTTAGACCGACATCTTGAGAAGATAGGTCTAAGATATTGTAATGAATGGCTCTAGTGCTAGTGGGAGATTGTTAGTAGTATGCCCCAGAGCATATCATTTAGTATGTATCTTGTACATATTTTTATTAATAAAAGGCATTTCCACTTTTCAATTTACATAATATATTTATGTGTAATAGAAAAGGTCCATTGATATTTTGTTAGAAATATTATTCTTAAGTTGTTAAGAATATGAGTGACAATATTTCTAGCACAAAGTATTATAAATAGGTTAACAATCGAGGATACTTCATAATAAGGACATGACTTATCCAGAAAGATTGTATTCATGTTTATTCCCAAGTTATTTATATGAGACATAAATAAGATGGAATGGTGAGTCTCATGCCATATAACAAACATGATAGGCACTTATAAATGATAAGTAGGCCGAACCAGTGACACTTATGACAAGCACATGGAGTTTACTCTTGTCAATGTTTTGTCATAAATCATATCAGTGCATATAATCTTTAGACCTGAGATAGCACAGCTATCTTGTATATAGGTAGTTTGAGTTTGATACTGCTTTCATACTTGTACTGTGTATGGGTATATGGGCATGTGTTGGCTCCTTCTAGTTATATATGGAGGTAGGTGTTGATCAAGATGGAATCTGTTCCTCTAAGTAAATAGAGATAAAATCCTATGTTCATTTAATTGTTCTTGATGTTTCAAGTTCCTGGCCAGGACAGATAGATTTATTCAGAAAAGAGTTTCTGATGAGAAAATCTTTTTAATCAAAAACTGGAATTAAAAGAGAACATAATATTCATAGCAAATGGAGTTTGACATAAACCATGACTCCAGCTTGAGTTGGGATTTTATGTAGAGATTTTAGTGCATGGTAATATATGATTATAGGTTCATTTAAGGTAAACCTTATTACTAATTGGGTGGCCATGGCATGCTATGCTAGGTGTTAACCATGGTCTATGAGGTTCATAAAATGATATAGAGAAATCATTTATGGTAAGAAAGAGTTCTGATGATATTAAGAGTTGATATCATGTCTCATTGCCAATTAGTGATGAGCCTAGTAAGTCACACATATACACAAGTTATCACCTAATTAAATATGATTTAATTAATTAATTAAAGAGTTTAATTGATTAATTAAATAGGTTTGGTTTGCAATTAGTTTGCAAAGTCCCTAGCATGACTTGAAACCAAATCTAGATTATTGGATGTATAATATAAGTTAAATTTATATTTAAAGTGTTTAAATATGAATTTAATTAATGAGAAATTAATTAATAGAGATTAATTAATTAATTTATATTTGATATAAATTAATTAGAAGAAGAAAAATAATTATTTTGGGTTGAGAACTCAAAATTAAGACACAGGGGCATTTTTGTCATTTTGCAGTGTGACACGTGGCACCATGAGATGGTGACACATGGCATAACACATAAGCTTGCCAAATGTTTTTTTAATCATGTAAGATGATTAAAATCAAGATTACATATAGGTTTGACACTTGGCATAATGTGATTGGGTCACTTAAACGTAGAGCTAATCAAAGGGTGACATGTGGCAAGGGTTTAATGTGTTAACCTAGCTATTTAAGTGTTGTTATGAGAAAATAAAATACAACCAGCAGCCACTCCTCTCCTTTGTCATGCCACTTTGAGGCTTTTCATCTATTCTTCTTCATCTCTCATCAATTCAAAGAGATTAGCCATCAATCTCTTGAATTAAGAACACTAGAAATTGTTTCTAGTGTCCTGTTTACATCTCTAATATCTTAAAAGGCAGAACTTGAATTTCTAATTAATAGAAAAAGCTTTATAAGCTGTAAAAGGGCTGCCATAGGTGTTCTTGGTGTGGACAAGCTAGAGGGACAACATTTGGTATCCTGAAGACGAATCTCAAAGGTGCAGACACGCTGCAGTGCATCAAGAGGTTAGTGTAATCGTTCTTGATTTGATCTAGGGTTCTAAAATTAATCTGATTAATTTTACAATCTTAAATGGCAAATACAGATCCAAAAACATATTAAAAGAGTTTTAATATGTTGTTTATCATTGAAATCAAATAGATAAAAATAAATCTTGCATGATGCATGTGACCCTAGGTGAAAATTTTTGAATTCTATGGTATAAACTTGTGTTTTTAACGCTTCCGTTCCTTCAGTTTCTATCTTGCATCAACACACAGCCTAATCCGTTATGAGAAGCATCACTGTATATGGTATACTCCTTACCCAAAGTGGGCAAGGTTAAGACTGAAGCTTCAGTTAAATGCCTCTTTAACTCATCAAAACTTTCCTGGCATCGATCAGTCCACCGAAATTTTACATCCTTCCTAAGTAGCTTGGTCAGTGGAGATGCTAGTATGGAGAATCCTTTTACAAACCTTCGATAATACCCAGCTAAACCAAGGAAACTCCGAACTTCCGTGACATTTTTGGGTGGCTTCCAATTAAGAATGGCTTCAACTTTGCTTGGATCCACCTGGATACCTTCTGCAGATACAATATGCCCCAAAAATGAAATCTCATTTAGCCAAAACTCACATTTCGACAGTTTGGCATACAACTACTTCTCCCTCAAAGTCTGCAATACTATCCTCAAGTGCTTGTTGTGTTCCTCTGCATTCTTTGAGTACACTAAAATATCATCAATGAACACCACAACAAACTGGTCCAAATATGGCCTGAAGATAGTGTTCATTAGGCCCATAAAAGCAGCTGGAGCATTAGTCAACCCGAATGGCATTACCAAGAACTCATAGTGGCCATACCGAGTCCTAAAGGTAGTTTTAGGAATACTTTGCTTCTGCACCCTCAACTGGTAGTAGCCCGATCTCAAGTCAATTTTGGAGAATACAGTTGCATCCTTCAACTGGTCAACAAATCATCAATCCGTGGCAGAGGATATCTATTCTTTATGGTCACCTTATTCAACAGTCTGTAGTCTATGCATAGGCGGAGAGTACCATCCTTTTTCTTCACAAATAATACTAGTGCTCCCCAAGGTGACATGCTAGGGCGGATGAAACCCTTATCTAACAATTCCTGCAATTGTACCTTCAGCTCTTTCAACTCAGCAGGTGCCATCCTATAAGGGGTGATGGAGATTGGCTCCACACCAGCCATAGTCTCAATTTCAAATTGCACCTCTCTTTCTGGAGGCAATCCCGGTAATTCTTCCGGAAAAACATCCGAAAAATCCCATACTGTAGGAATATCTTTAAGATCTGGACTCCCTACCTGGGTGTCTATCACATGAGCTAGATAAGCTTCACATCCCTTTCTAATCATCTTTCTAGCAAGTGCAGCTGAAATGATGTTGGATGGTAATAACTGCCTCTCCCCGTGTATCACTACCTCTGCATACTCAGGAAGACCAAAAGTGACTGTCTTCAGTCTACAGTCAATCATGGCGTGATGCCTGGCTAACCAATCCATGGCTAAGATGATATCATAATCTCGGAAGGGCATGTCAATTAAGTCTGACAGGAATGTATGTCCTTAGATCACCAAAGGACAATCCTTATACAATTTGTTCACCCTAACCTCTTGTCCAAAGGACTAGTCACTAGCACATCATAATCCAATTTCACACAAGGAATAGCAATAGAGCATGCAATACTGGCACTAGCATAAGAATGTGTAGAACCAAGGTCAAACAGCACATATACATCTCTATCAAAAATGGAGAAAGTACTAGCCACAACATCTGATGTCTCAACTTCATCCCTCTGGCACATGGTGTACACCCTGACTGGTGCACCACTCTGCTTTGGTTGGCTCACTGTGCCCTGACTACCAGAAGTGTTACCTCTACCCTTGCCTCTGCCTCTACTAGTTGTCTGTTGTCCTCTAGAAGCAGAACCTTGAACAGATCCCTGAGTGGTAGTAGGCGGTCCAGATCTGCGGGCACTAGTGCAATCTCTAGGAAAATGCCCACTTCCACCACAGTTGTAACAGGCTCCTATGGCCTTATAACATACTCCTCCATGAGTCTTGGCATAAGTTTCACAAGCACGGGTAGGAAAGGAACCCCTAGATGTCTGCTGTCCGGATCTAGGTGGCCTCTGCCCTGAGAATCTTCCCCTACTAGATCCTCTGTTACTTGTTCCCCCAAAGCTCTTCCTCTTACCCGAATTGTTACTTGGACTTTGACCTATAGGCTTACTGCTCTTCTCTTTTTCAGTGATTACCTTCTCAAATGCCCCTTCCAGTTCTATCCTTTCAAATTCAAGGGCCTGTAATATCAACCCAGAGAAGTTGTCATGTCAAAACCCAACCACTTGTAATCTCAAACTAGGCCTCAAACCAGCCTCAAACCGTTTGCATCTGTCTCCACTGGTAGTGAGTAGGCTTCCAGCATAGTGGCTGAGGTGAGAAAAGTCTCTCTCATACTCGGCTACAGTCTTGTTCCCTTTTTTTTTTACTTAATTTTTCCTTTTAATTAAATAATTAAATTTAACTATCAAAAGCCCATAAGTCTTTCATTTTAATTTTGTCATAATGGAAATGAAAGTTTAAGTTTTCATTTCTTAAATTTTCCCTTACATATTTTTACTTGAATTTTTCTTCAATTTTTACCCCATAATTCAATTCATTAATTTTATTTAATTTAATTGACATTTTGGTCAAAAGTCAACTCTTGAGGTGAATTGACCAAAATGCCCCTCATCGGGTCATAATCCTTCTTTTTATAATACCCGATGAGTCCTTAGCTTTTTTGTTCACTAGAATTTTTATTGTGTCTATCTCAATTAATTTTCTATTTATTTTTGGTCCTCAAGGTGTCTTTGAATAGTATTAGTCACGGACCAAAAATGGTACTATTCATAACTCGGAGGTTCGGGGTGTTACATAGCTTGTCTAGTGGGACGAATTGAATTCCCTCTCTAGTTGAAGTGTTGAGGTGTGTGCTTGTTGAGGACGAATCGAATGAGTACTCATATTTTTGCTAGCTAGCTATGTTATTCCTCATTAGCCATCGGCTTGTGGGACGAACTGAATACCTCATTAGCCATCGGCTTTTGGGACGAATTGAACTTTCGAACATGATTAAGCTGTGTGTGATTTATTGATATGTATTATGAGATTGTGAAATGGAGTTAAATTTTTATTGACATTCACTGTCTTTAAATTTAATCATGATTTGATTTATTGAAATTATTGTGATATAGAGAAATGGAGTTTAAATTCTTGTTGACAATTATTGTCTTGAATTTAACTATGGTTTTAAGTATCCATTATTTATATAACTTGTGATTTGGGATTTAAAGTTATATTTGGTTAATGTTGTGCACCACTGAGACATTGTCTCAGCAATAGCTTTTCATTGCTATCGCAGGTCGACAGACGGACAGGGCAGCAGACTAGGCTGCTAGTACATTCAGCGAGAGATCATCGGGTATATTGAGTATACCTCATTTTGCATTTTGTACTGTAATGTATATTCATTGTATGTATATTTTGTTCTTGGTTTGAGCAGTTGTAAAATAAAATTGTACCTTGAAGTTGTAAAATAAATTATGAGTTATTTTAACTTTTAAAATTTGTACTGTATCTCTTTAATCTCAGTCTTTGAAAAATTATTGAGGAATTGAGTTGAGATTGAGAAATATATTGAAGTGTTTTTTTATAGGTTTCCTAAAGAACTGTTTTATCCAAAAAACAGATGGCACTCTGCCAAAATTTTTATAGAAATTCCTAATAATTCAAATGTGTCAGTTCCATCACTTCAGTTCAAAAAAGTTTTTAACACCTGTAAATAGTGCTCACCACTGTAAAAGAAGTAAGAAAAGTTTTGAAAATCCCTTGTAGTGTATTTAATGGGTTATCAGTAGGCGAAGTTGGTAATTCATTAGGTATACTACGGGATCATGTTACGCCTTACAGAGGGGTAGGGTCTGACATGTTTTAGTGGTATCAGAGCTAGTTTTTAAATTTTGTTTTCACCGGTTATTTGAATATTCTTTCTTCATAGTGCAACTGCTCAATATCATTGTTTGATACATACAGTACATTACATTATAAATATGCACTAACGGGAGGAAATCTGCTTGTGTTAATTGTTCAGGAGATCTAAGATCCTCGTATTGACCATGGAAAATGGTGATCGTTCAGTCGATCAATCTATAGAGGCTGAGGTGCAAGGGGATGCCCCAGGCCTACACAATGCCAGTGGTTCAAGAAGACACCGGCCCTGCATCAGCGATTTCCTACTCGATTCACTCAAGATGGTCGCAATGTTCCAACAAATGGTCGGTAATGTGCCTACTCAAGTCCCAATACGCACACCCGATGGTACAACCACGCTTTTACGCTAAGCGATGACAAATTGATGAAATATAGGGCTACAGAGTTCAAGGGACAGTAGATCCTCTAGAGGCAGAATAGTGGTTAGAGAGGATGGATAGGGTATTCAAGAAGCTACATTGTACAGAGGAGCTCAGATTTGAATACTCAGTATCTTTGCTACAGGGGAATGCTTATGACTGGTGGAAAACCATTCCCCACGATGCAGTAGAACCTGCAGTGCTAACATGGAATGACTTTCTCAGGGAATTCAGACAAAAATATGTCCCTGATGCTTATGTAGACCAGAAGCTACAAGAGTTCCTAAGTCTGAAACAGGGGAACAGATCAGTGGCTGAGTATGAAAGAGAATTTTCCCACCTAAGCCATTATGCAGTAAGTCTACTTTCTACCAGCAGGGAGAGATGCAAGAGGTTTGAAACCGGCTTAAAGCCCAGTATCAGATTACAAGTGGTCGGATTCAAACATGCTAACTTCTCTGAACTTGTTTCTCAAGCCCTAGAGTTGGAAAGAATTGAGTGCAAGCGGCTCCCGAGAAAAGAAATCGAGATAAGGCAGAGAAAGAGGGAAAATCAAGAGAAACGAGTTCGGTGGTTCTCTTTGAAAGAGGAAGAATCATGGGGGACACAGCAGAGGTGGCGAAAAGTCTGGTAGGGGAAGATATTCAGGACAGAAACCTCCTCTATCTGGTCAGCAGAGTACCAGAGGTTCCTACCCTCCCTGCCAATGTGAAACCTGTGGAAGAAATCATGGTGGGATATGCTACAAGGCTATTGGAGCCTGTTATAACTGTGGAGGCACAATACACTTTGCCAAGGACTGCACCAGTAGTCGCAGAGTTGGACCACCTCCTACTACTGCAGAAGGGTCAGTTCAGAGCCCTATCACTAGAAGTTCACAACCATCCAGCAGAGGTAGAGGCAGGGGTAGAGGTAGCCCAGCAGGCAGCCAAGGCACAGTGAAACATTCAGAGCAAGACAATGCTCCAGTCAGAATCTATGCAATGAGACAAAGGGAAGAGGCCGAGACATCTGATGTTGTGGCTGGTACCTTCTCAACTTTTAATCAAGATGTGTTTGTGTTATTTGATCCGGGTTCTACCCATTCTTATGTGACTGCTAGCATCATTGATTACATTGTTGTTCCATGTACAAAAATGGACTTTGAGGTGCTAGTAACAAGTCCATTAGGATAGGAGGTCAGGGTTAATAGAATGTATAGAGATTGTCCTTTGGTGATCCAAGGACACACTTTTCTGTCTGATTTCATTAAAATGCCCTTCAGAGATTATGATATCATCTTGGGCATGGATTGGTTAGCTAGGCATCATGCCATGATTGACTGTAGGCTGAAGACAGTCACTTTCAGTCTCCCTCAGCACAGTGATGTGGTAATACATGGGGAGAGGCAGTTATTGCCATCAAACATCATCTCGGCTGCACTAGCCAGAAAAATGATCAGAAAGGGGTGTGAAGCATACTTGGCACATGTGGTAGACACCTAAGTGGAGAGTCCAGCATTGAAGGACATCCCTACAGTATATGACTTTCCAGATGTGTTTCCTAATAAATTGCCAGGATTACCTCTGGAAAAAGAAGTGCAGTTTGAAATTAATGTTATGCCTGGTGTGGATCCAATCTCCATAACACCATACAGAATGGCACCAGTGGAGTTGAAGGAGTTGAAGATACAGTTGCAAGAACTACTTGAAAAGGGCTTCATCCGCCCTAGTGTGTCACCTTGGGGAGCACCAGTGTTGTTTGTTAAGAAGAAGGATGGTACTCTCCGCTTATATATAGATTACCGACAGTTGAATAAGGTGACAATAAAGAACAGATATCCATTGCCTCGCATTGATGATCTGTTTGACCAATTGAAGGATACAGCTGTATTCTCCAAAATTGATCTGCGATATGGTTATTATCAGTTGAAGGTGCAAGAGCAGAGTATTCCAAAAACTGCTTTCAAAACTCGGTATGGCCACTATGAGTTTCTAGTAATGCCATTCGGGTTAACAAATGCTCCAGCTGCTTTTATGGATCTGATGAACACTATCTTCAGACCATATCTCGATCAATTTGTGGTGGTGTTTATTGATGACATTTTGATATATTCGAGGAATGCAGAGGAGCATGACAGACATCTGCGGATTGTACCGCAGACCTTAAGGGAGAAACAGCTGTACGCCAAATTGTCGAAATGTAAATTTTGGCTGAAAGAAATCTCCTTTTTAGGACATGTTGTGTCAGCTGAAGGGATCAAGGTAGATTCCAGCAAGGTAGAAGCTATCCTTAATTGGAAGCCGCCCAGGAACATCACAGAAATTCATAGTTTTCTGGGTTTAATTGGATATTACCGTCGGTTTGTGAAGGGGTTTTCTATGTTATCTTCTCCACTGACCAAACTACTTCGGAAAGATGTAAAATTTCAGTGGACTGATAAATGCCAGCAGAGTTTTGATGAGTTGAAGAGATGTTTGACTGAAGCTCCAATTCTCACTTTACCTACTCCGGGTAAAGAATACATAGTTTATAGTGATGCTTCTCACAATGGGTTAGGCTGTGTACTGATGCAAGATCGGAATGTCATTGCTTATGCATCACGCCAGCTGAAACCGCATGAGAGGAACTACCCAACACATGATCTGGAGCTAGCAGCTATTGTTTTTGCTCTGAAGATCTGGAGACACTATTTGTATGGGGAGAAATGCTACATTTACACAGATCACAAGAGCTTGAAGTACTTAGGCACCCAGAAGGAATTGAATTTGAGGCAGAGGAGATGGTTAGAACTCATTAAAGACTATGATTATTTAATAGACTATCAGTCAGGGAAAGCAAATGTTGTGGCTGACGCCTTAAGTCGCAAGACTATGGCAAGTCTCAGAGTTTCTCCTTTGTCCATGGTATATGAATTGAAAGCATAGCATACTAGTTAAGAGATTGATGATGAGGGACAGACAGTAGTTGCATGGCATGTACAGCCAGTGTTGATTGATCAGATCAGAATGGCTGCTCAGAGTGATGATAAATATCAGAAGCTACTGAAAGAAGTCCAGCAGGGCAAGAAACCTGAATTTTCTATGAGAGATGATGGTTTATTACTACATCAGGGCAGAGTGTGCGTTCCTAGTGATGTGGAATTGAGACAAATCATTATGAAGGAAGCACATGAGTCTCCTTTTGCTATGCACCCTGGTGGAACTAAAATGTATAGAGGGCTGAAAGAGCATTACTGGTGGATGGGTATGAAGAGAGATATAGCTGAATTTGTTTCCAAATGCCTAACTTGTCAGCAAGTAAAGGCAGAACATTAAGTTCCAACTGGTTTGTTACATCCTTTGCCAGTACTAGAGTGGAAATGGGAACGGATAACTATGGATTTTGTTACAGGACTTCTAAGGACACATAGTAGTTATGATGCAGTATGGGTTATAGTTGACAGATTGACCAAGTTTGCTCACTTTTTGCCAGTTCGGATGGATTATAGCCTGCAAAGATTGGCTAAATTGTACATATATGAGATTGTAAAATTGCATGGAGTGCCAGTATCAATTGTGTCTGACAGAGATCCTAGGTTCACTTCTAGATTCTGAGGTAGTCTACAGAGAGCCCTATGAACTAGATTGAACTTCAGCACAGAATTCCACCCACAGACAGATGGCCAGTCTGAGAGGGTTATTCAGATATTGGAGGATATACTACGGGCTTGTGTGATTGAGTTTGAAGGTAGTTGGGATACACACTTGCCTTTGATTGAGTTTGCTTATAACAACAGCTACCAATCAAGCATTGGGATGCCTCCATATGAAGCTTTGTATGGCAGAAAGTGCAGAACTCCCTTATGTTGGGATGAAGTAGGTGAAAGAAAGATGATTGGGCCAGAAATTGTTCAGCAGACAGACAAAAAGATCAGATTGATCAGAGATAGACTCAAGGCTGCATCAAACCATCAGAAGTCCTATGTTGATCTGAAGAGAAGAGATATTGAATATGCATTGGGTGATAAAGTATTCCTCAAAGTTTCTCCTTGGAAGAGGATTATGAGATTTGGCAGAAAGGGGAAACTGAGTCCTCGTTTCATTGAACCATATGAAGTTCTGGAAAGAGTGGGTCCTTTGGCATATCGGTTAGCATTACCTCCGGAGTTAGCAAGGATACACAGTGTTTTCCATGTGTCCATGTTACGGAGGTACAGATCAGACCCATCTCATGTGCTATCAGTTGAAGAGATTGAGGTAAATCTAGACCTCTCATATGAGGTAGAACCCATAGAAATTCTGGCTTATGAGGTGAAGCAGCTGAGGAACAAACAGATACACCTGGTTAAAGTGCTGTGGAACCATCATTCAGGCCAGGAAGCTACTTGGGAACGTGAAGAGGATATGAGGAGACAACACCCACAGCTGTTCAGAGACTGATGCCAGGTAAAAATTTTGAGACAAAATTTATTTTAAGGGGGGGGAGAATTGTAACACCCCTATGTTTGGTAGTGCGTTCTACTGTTCCAATGACCAGTGTTGTCCAGACAGCTAGAATGCCTAGAACTACACTTCGATATGAGTGAGGAGACATAAAATAATGAAATACAAGAAAAAAAAATACAAGAAAAAAAAAAAAGAAAAATAATAACAAAGAAGTGTAACCAAGTTAAGCGAGCTGAGAACTCTAGCAATGGGTGACCACACCGGAAAGTCACGGCATGGATCGTTGGCTAGCCCTGGACCGTGGAAAACCCTGGAAAATATTTTTAGGACTTAAATAGACCCCTATTGAAGTATGAATATTATTAGAAATATCAAAGAAAAATTAAATAATTAGTACAAAGAAAAGTGAGAAATCGAAAAACAGACAAAACTCGGTGTTACCGAAAAATTGGGAATGCAACCCGAACAGGGGCATTGTGGTCATTTGACACCCCGAGTTGCCTTTTGACCTAAATATCCATTAAAAATAAATAATATTACACTTAGAAAATATAATGAAAAATTAATTTAGTGGTATCTAATGTAAATAGAAAAAATAGGATTCAAATTGGGTAATTAACATTTAAAACATATAAGATAATCGATTTTTGGTGAGTAGAGCACTATGGATTAAAATATTCACTAAGTGGGCAGATGTAAACCCACTAAACTCATCTTCAACCTCATTCACTCCCTTTGCCGAAATGAAGCTTCCAAAGTTCTCCCATGGCCGATTTGCTTAAAGCCTTCAAATCTCCTCCATTCCACCTCTAAACACCAAAGTTGCTTCATTAATTTTGAGCCCCACCTCACAAGGAAGAAGTAGATACCAAAATCAAGGGAGATTAGTGAAGATTTAACAAGTCCCAATAATAGGTAAGTTTGTGTTTTTGATTGTTGCTTTGTTAAAGTTTGTAAGGATGTTATGGGTGTTTGATTTATGGAGAAATTTTTGAGGTTTGATGTGTAAAGGGGGAATTGTACTTGTGGCAGCCATGGAAACACCTTGAAGACAGTTTATTTTTTTTCTTGTAAATGGTGAATTAAAGGATTGATTAAATATATATTGTGTAGGAAATTATTTGGGTGATGTATACTTAGTATATGTGAATGTGTATTGAAATTTGAATGCTTGGAAATTATGGGAATGTAATACATGAAATGGCAGCCTGGTTTGGTGAACCATAAGGATGTTATTTCATGTTTGCATTTTGGAATATTAATGTTGAATTGTGTTGGTTATTATTGCAGTTTGGGTATGTGTGTGATGGTGTGAGGTTGGACATGTAAAAGTGTTATGGTTAGGTGATTGAATTGTTGTAAATTGGGTTTGAAAAATTCTGAACTAAATGGTGCACATTGAATGTAATTGTAAGCTGCCAAAATGACCTTTAATACGTTATGAATTATGTTTAGGTTATGGTACAATCAGAATTGGCTTGAATGTTGAGTTAGGTAAGTGTTAAAAGTGATCCTTGATGTGTATGAAGGAAATGCAATAAAGCAGTTTGAGTTTTAGGCCTAGAACTTTAAGTGTGTGGCTCCAATTGGTATGAGACCAATTGGAGGTGAAACTAGGCACAAAATGTGCCAACTTTCATGAAGGAAGCATACCAAAATTCTGCTTGCAAGGTAGCTTGAAAAATGACCAAATCCGGATTAAGTGCAAATAAGGCCTGAAAATTAACCATTTGGGCAGTAGTTAGTTTTTAGGCCATAACTCACTCAAAATAGGTCCAATTGACCTGAAATTTTGACCATGAATAGTTAAGACCTATATCTACAAGTCTTATGAAGACACCAAAGCCCAGAAATGACCATAAGCAAGTCAAAAAGCTTGCACAAGTACGGATCCAAAAACTGGCCGAACCAAAATTGACCTAAAATGACCTAAAGTGACCAATTTTGATGCATTTTGACCAGCAATAGTAAAATGACCATAACTTGGTCTACATAACTCAGAATGACCTGAAATTTTTTCCTACGTGCAATAAGACATAGATCTACAAGTTTGTAGTTTTGAATGAAACTCAAAAACCGAGGGAACTAGGTCGTCCGGCTAGGTCAAACTAGTATCCCGGAA
This sequence comes from Hevea brasiliensis, assembly GCF_030052815.1. Classification (NCBI taxonomy): domain Eukaryota; kingdom Viridiplantae; phylum Streptophyta; class Magnoliopsida; order Malpighiales; family Euphorbiaceae; genus Hevea; species Hevea brasiliensis. The sequence continues at coordinate 26,107,035 of NC_079503.1, forward strand.
TCTAGCAAATTGCAAGAAAATGCAGTATACACGGAATTGAAATTGGTAACATGTACCAACCCTAAAAGACTATCGAATGTGACATATTAGTAACACTAAAACCTAATTTACCTAAAACGCATCGAGGGTCGATATATTAGGTTGATTAAGCAAATAATAGCATTCAGTGAATTACTTATCAAGCATTATCGTTAGAGACAGTTTAATTTAGTACTGAAACACTTCAAATTGTGTTTCTCCATTAGCAAAGACTCAGGAAAAGGGAAGGAAACACTGAGTCAAGGCTAGGAGACAGTTATCAGAGATTTGTGCACAACAGCTATTTCTTTTGAATTATTTTCAATTAAAATAAATTATGACTATTTGTATATTATTGTTTTAAATTGTGAAACTGTGAAAAATTGTTTGAATGATATTTGATGGATATTTATTGCTTGAAAAGCATTGTAAATGATTTGAAACTGTGAAAAATTGTTTCAATGATATTGATGGATACTTATTGATTGAAAAGCATTGGAAATGATTTGAAACCACAGCTATCATGTATATTGATAGTATTCCTCGCTAGCTTGTCTAGTGGGACGAATTGAATTCCCTCTCTAGTTGAAGTGTTGAGGTGTGTGCCTGTTGAGGACGAATCAAATGAGTACTCATATTTTTGCTAGCTAGCTATGTTATTCCTTATTAGCCATCGGCTTCTGGGACGAATTGAATACCTCATTAGCCATCGGCTTTTGAGACGAATTGAACTTTGGAACATGATTAAGCTGTGTGTGATTTATTGATATGTATTATGAGATTGTGAAATGGAGTTAAATTCTTATTGACATTCACTGTCTTTGAATTTAATCATGATTTGATTTATTGAAATTATTGTGATATGGAGAAATGGAGTTTAAATTCTTGTTGACATTTACTGTCTTGAATTTAACAATGGTTTTAAGTATCCACTATTTATATAACTTGTGATTTGTGATTTAAAGTTATATTTGGTTAACGTTGTGCACCACTGAGACATTGTCTCAGGGATAGCTTTTCATTACTGTCGTAGGTCGACAGACGGACAGGGCAGCAGACTAGGCTGCTAGTACATTCAGCGAGAGATCATCGGGTATATTGAGTATACCTCATTTGCATTTTATACTGTAATGTATATTCACTGTATGTATATTTTGTTCTTAGTTTGAGCAGTTGTAAAATAAAATTGTACCTTGAAGTTGTAAAATAAATTATGAGTTATTTTGACTTTTAAAATTTGTACTGTATCTCTTTAATCTCAGTCTTTGAAAAATTATTGTGGAATTGAGTTGAGATTGAGAAATATATTAAAGTGTTTTTTTACAGGTTTCCTGAAGAACTATTTAATCCAAAAAACAAATGGCACTCTGCCAAAATTTTTACAGAAATTCCTAATAATTCAAATGTGTTAGTTCTATCACTTCAGTTCAAAAAAGTTTTTAACACCTGTAAATAGTGCTCACCACTGTAAAAGAAGTAAGAAAAGTTTTGATAATCCCTTGTAGTGTATTTAATGGGTTATCAGTAGGCGAAGTTGGTAATTCATTAGGTATACTACGGGATCATGTTACGCCATTTAGATACACCATTCAGAGGGGTAGGGTGTGACATTCTCCTTTTAGATACACCATTCAGCTGTGGTGTTCCTGGAGGATTCAGCTGTGGTGTTCCTGGAGGAGTCAGCTGGGAAACAATGCCGTGCTCTCTCAAGTATTCATCAAATTCAGTACTCAAATATTCACCTCCATGATCTGATCGAAGAGCTTTAATACTCTTTCCTGTTTGATTTTCTACTTCAGATTTAAATTCTTTGAACTTTCCAAAGGATTCATGTTTGTATTTCATCAAAAATGAATACCCAAACCTTGATTTATCATCAGTAAAGGTAATAAAGTAATAAAAACTGCCTCTAGCTATTTCTTTAAATGGACCAAATACATCACTATATATTAGTTCCAAAATATTTTTAGCCCTTATCCCTTGTCCAACAAAGGGTGATCAAGTCATTTTTCCCTGAAGACAAGATTCACAAGTTGGAGTAGGCTCAGAGTCCAATGAGGAAAGAATTCCCATTTTCTCCAGTTTTGTAATCCTATCTTCTGCAACATGACATAACCTTAAGTGCCAAATATATTTTTAACTTGAGTTGGTTTTCACCATGGCATTGCATTCATTTAGATCACTTACATTCATTTTGTGTTTATCATTATTATCCAAATAATAAAGACTATCATTCATATAACCCGAACCAACATATTTATTTCCAAAATAAATATTGCAAACATCATCTATGAATTGAAATTCATAGCCATTTCTAGTAAAACTAGATAAAGAAATGATGTTCTTAAAAGCATCAGGTACATATAAAATATTATCCAAACATAAAACATATCCAGACATGTAAAAAGATTTAGATCCTATGGCTAAAGCTTCAACAGTTGAGCCATCGCCAATCCGGAGTCTTAACAACTCAGAAACTCAAACTGCTACTATTTGTTAGTTCCTGCATATCATAAGAAATGTGAGAACTAGCACCAGCATCTAAAACCTAAGCTGTAGATGAACTATGAGTATCATCAGAATCTAAATAATAAGATATGGACATACCTTCCCAAGGTCTATCCTTCTTGTCCTTCAGAGAAGCAAGATACTCTGGGTAGTTTCTCTTCTAGTGCCCATCCTTCTGGCAGTGGAAACACTTTCTTTTGCCTCCATCAGCTTTAGTATTCCCTTTTTGTTTAGCTATTTTCTTGGAAGGACTAGGAATCTGAGGTTTCTTTTTCTGATTGTCCTTCTTCTTATTGGACTTTCCAGCAGAAGAAGATGCAATCAAAGCTACCCCTTTTCCTTTATTACCCGACATATTCTTTTCAGCAATAACCTGTTAATAGTATGCCCTAGAGCATATCATTTAGTATGTATCTTGTACATATTTTTATTAATAAAAGGCATTTCCACTTTTCCATTTACATAAGATATATATGTGTAATAGAAAAGGTCCATTGATATTTTGTTAGAAATATTATTCTTAAGTTGTTAAGAATATGAGTGACATTATTTCTTGTATATTAATCTTTAGACCTAAGATAGCATAGTTATCTTATATATAGGTAGTTTGAGTTTGATACTGCTTTCATACTTGTACTGTGTATGGGTATATGGGCATGTGTTGGCTCCTACTAGTTATATATGGAGGTAGGTGTTGATCAAAATGGAATCTGTTCCTCTAAGTAAATAGAGATAAAATCCTATGTTCATTTAATTGTTCTTGATGTTTCAAGTTCCTAGCCAGGACAGATAGATTTATTTAGAAAAGAGTTTCTGATGAGAAAATCTTTTTAATCAAGAACTGGAATTAAAAGAGAACATAATATTCATAGCAAAAGGAGTTTTACATAAACCATGACTCCAACTTGAGTTGGGATTTTGCAACAGAGAGATTCTAGTGCATGGTAACATATGATTATAGGTTCATTTAAGGTAAACCTTATTACTAATTGGGTGTCCATGGCATGCTATGGTAGGAATTAACCATGGTCTATGAGGTGCATAAAATGATTTAGAGAAATCATTTATGGTAAGAAAGAGTTCTGATGGTATTAAGAGTTGATATCATATCTCATTGCCAATTAGTGATGAGCCTAGTAAGTCACACACATACACAAGTTATCACCTAATTAAATATGATTTAATTGATTAATTAAAGAGTTTAATTGATTAATTAAATAGGTTTGGTTTGCAATTAGATTGCAAAGTCCCTAGCATGACTTGAAACCAAATCTAGATTATTGGATGTATAGTATAAGTTAAATTTATATTTAAAGTGTTTAAATATGAATTTAATTAATGAGAAATTAATTAATAGAGATTTATTAATTAATTTATATTTGATATAAATTAATTAGAAGAAGAGAAATAATTATTTTGGGTTAAGAACTCAAAATTAAGACACAGGGGCATTTTGGTCCTTTCGCAGTGTGACACGTGGCACCATGAGATGGTGACACATGGCATTACACATAAGCTTGCCAAATGTCTCTTAATCATGTAAGATGATTAAAATTAAGATTAAATATAGGTTTGACACTTGGCACAATGTGATTGGGTCACTTAAACCTAGAGCTAATAAAAGGGTGGCATGTGGCAAGGGTTTAATGTGTTAACCTAGCTATATAAGTGTTGTTATGAGAAAAATAAAATAAAACCAGCAGCCACTCCTCCTTTGTCACGCCATTTTGAGGCTCTCCACCTCTTCTTCTTCATCTTTCATCAATTCAAAGAGATTAGCTGTGACACCCCTTACCCGTCTACAGTATATCCGAGTAAGATATGTCACACAGTGTACCAGAACACTATATTTTATCTCAATCATTTTTATTCTTCCTTAATTTATTTTTATCATAGTTTTGAATATAATTTGTGAAATATAATTCGTTTAAGTCATTTATTGAAATTATAATTTATTTGAGGTTTCAAAAATTTTATAGAAAATCCAGCAGAGTACCGACTAAAAATGGAGAAAACAGTTCTTCGGAACCTGTGAAAAACACTTCCAATAATCATTTCCAATCATTCTCAAACTCCAATAATCATCAAAATCTCAATATTTTTCAACAACATTTCCATTTCTCAATCATTCATTTCCCATGGTATTCATATATAAGCAATAAATAAATACACAATTTTCCATTCATAAACACAATTTTCACTATTTACATTAACATCAAAATACATTACATAAGTCTCAATTGCACAAGTGAAAATAAAAATTAGTTAAAAAATACCAAAATGAAACCTAATGTCCTACCAATGCACTGAAGATGGTGAGGTGACACGGACACTATGCAGAGCTGCAGGAGGTCTCACCCAGTCTGTGGTCTACTGGGCTCTCGATCAGTATCTCCAGAACCTACGCGTGGCAAAAGCAACGTGCTAAGCAATAATACTTAGTGGTGCCAATAATAAAATAAAAAGAAATAACAGGAAGTAAATATGCAGTGTATGTTTTGATGTCTTATGCAGACAAATTTTTTTTTTATCATTATTGGTAATCTTAATTATTATGTACTTGTTCTATTCATTATTTCATTAAATTTGTTCACTTTCATCTTTGGGTGCCCAAGTAACCTAAATTGGATGACTGGACTGGATAAATGGGTAAACTGGCACTGGGTATCTAGTACCTCGGGCCATCACACCATTGGTCACATATGCATCTCCCGGTGTGCAACAGAACAGCTAATAAGCTGTAATAACAATAGGCACAAGGCCAAATATCAACATAATGTCAGAATGGCTAAAAGCCATGAAATCACAGAATGGCATAATGCCATGTGCAGTACTGCTAACTGAACCCTATTGGCATGCCAAGCTATCCAAACCAATCTTGTTAGGTATACTAGGGCATTTCACACTTTTAAGTTTCACAATTTTTGGAATTTAAGTTTTAGTGTTACTATTCCATTCATTGGTCAACAAAAATGTTGACTTTTGCATAGGCAATAGGTACATTGGTTTTAATATCATCAACAAATGACGTTTTGCATTCAAAATTTATTGGTATTGATTGCCAATACCATTTCTAAGCTTAATGCTAGTTGGGCAGAATTTTCACTTTTTATGCCTTGTTTTTACTGTTCCATTGGTCAATTTTGCAGTGGCAATTTGGCAAACTGATCAAGTTGTTTCTTATTTTGTCTAGTTGCATTTTCTTTTTTGAATCACTCCATTTGGAGTTTTGTAGCTCAAGTTATGGTCCAAAAACCACAACTAGCCGAATTGAAATTTTTCTGGACTGACCATATCTACAGTGCAGTGAATAGTGACTACAACTCACTTGTTGGATAGGTTCTGGTCATAAGTTGGGTTAGATTTCTTCATGAAAGTTGTTGGTCTATATCTCAGCTTGTTGCTGGTAAAATTTTAGGTTAATTGGACCATTCTACACTGAATTATGGCCAAATGACCAAACACTATTCATTTGGTCATTCTGCAGAAATAGACTGCAGACCACTCGGATTAGGGCAAGCTTTTGGTCCACTTGATTTGGTTTTATGGGCATGGTTTCTTCACCAAAGTTGTGCCATTATGTGTTTAGTTTCATATCCAATTGGCCTTGCACCAATTTAACCTGTAGAATTCATGTTATGGCTGTCCAAACCTGCTGAACTCATGTCTAATTCTGCAGGTCACCATGGGCAGCCACACCAACTGCAATTTCCACTAATCAAACCACCTCATTTCTTGTTTACACATAACCAAATGGTCACTAATTGACCATTAAAACTCACTTTCATCATTACATGATCAAAGTCTCCATTTCATGCTCAAACCCTAACTCCAATTTCCAATTCATGGCATACACACACCAAACTCATACCAAATCACTTTATTTATCATCTATAATCATTAATAACATAATTAAGCCACTTAATTTCATCAAAAACCAATAATCCTTAAACTTTCTCATGGCTGAAAAATTTAAAGATTTCATTTACTCAAGTTTTTCTTTTAATTTCACTCAATTTCTACTTGATTTAGCATACTTACAAGATCAAAGAAAGAAAAGAAATTGTTTAGTGCACTAACCTTTTTGAGCTTCACTTAACCTTGATTAAACCTCCCTAATCTATTCTTCTTTGGCTGCTAATAGCTTTTTCTAGGTGAAAGATCAAATTTTTGTGAAGGGACTTAGCAATTTTGGTGAACAAATGGAGAGGAAATTCAAGCTTTTAAGCTTGAAAATGGTGGAATCTCTTCTCTCTCTGTCTCTCAACGTTTTTGGCTGCCCAAAGGTTGAAGATGCAGATTATTTTTTCAATTTTTTGGTCTCTTTTATCTTTTAATGAGTTTAACAAATTGTGATTGGTGGAGGAAATTTAAATGACATCAAATGATGTCATAATTAGTATTTTCTTTCATTTTCTTTTCTTCTCTTCTCTACTCATTTCCAATTTAATTTTTAGCAATATTTATTCATATTTTAGATCATAATAATTATTTGCTTAATTGGACAAGTCGGTCAAAAATCATCTCTGAAGACGAAATGACCAAAATGCCCCCTATTTGGCTTAACAAGCCAAAATTGTCTGTACCAATTGAAAAATTTTTCTAAGCATTTCCTTGGCATTCTAATGCCATAATAATCTCAATGACCCTTCTCTAGAGTCTCAAAAATTATTTTATAATTTTTTCCCCGGGTCTAGGGCTCCTAGTTGTGAGAACCGTAACTTCTCACTAGGTTACCCATCGTTAGGGCACTGGCTCATTTAACTTAGTTGTATTTTATTTCTAAAATTTTTCCTAAATTTTTCTTATTAATATTTGAGTTAATTATGGTCCCTCACTTTAATTTAAATATTTTTCCAGATGTTCTAACTATCCGGACTGACACTGGTCACCGGAATAGTAGAATGTACGGAGTTGTTACAGGGAGGGTGTTACAACTCTTCCCCTCTAATTTAAATTTCGTCCTCGAAATTTACCTGATGCAAACAGTTGAGGGAACTGTTGCCTCATCGTCTCTTCACTTTCCCAAGTTGTCTCCTCGGTGTTGTGGTGCCTCTAAGCACTTTTACCAAAGGAATATGCTTATTTCTCAACTCTTTCACTTCCCAAGCCAGGATCCGTATGGGTTCTTCTTCATATGTCAAATCCGGTTGTACTTCAATTTCTTCCATGGAGATGACATGTGAAGGATCTAAGCGGTATCTTCTTAACATAGATACATGGAACACATTGTGGATCTTGTCCAGCTCTGGAGGTAAAGCTAGCCTATAGGCCACTGGACCCACACGTTCAATAACTTCATATCGGCCAATGAACCTAGGGCTTAACTTACCTTTGCTTCCAAACCTCAATACCTTCTTCCAAGGTGACACCTTGAGGAACACTTTGTCGCCAACCGCATATTCTATTTCTTTTATCTTTAAGTCGGCATAGGATTTCTGTCTGTCTGAGGCAACCTTCAGATTGGCTTTGATTAGTTTTACCTTCTCTTCAGTCTGTTTCACCAAGTCTGGGCCTACCAGTTTGTCTTCGCCCAATTCAGTCTAACACACTGGAGTTCTACATTTTCTCCCATGCAGTGCTTCATATGGGGCCATTTGGATGCTAGCTTGGTAGCTATTATTGTATGCAAATTCTGCCAGTGGGAGGTATCTATCCCAACTTCCCTCAAATTTAATAACACAACTCCTCAGCATATCCTCAAGGACCTGACATATATTTCATATTATTATTATCATTTTAGTTCAATATTTGTATTAATTCAATTGGTTTCAATTATTTACCTGGATTACTCTTTCTGATTGCCCATCCGTCTGAGGATGGAAAGTTGTGCTGAAGTGAAGTTGTGTACCCAAGGATTCATGCAACTTCTTCCAAAATCTTGATGTAAACCTTGGGTCTCGATCAGATATAATGGAAAATGGAATTCCATGCAGTTTAACTATCTCACTGATATATAATTCTGCTAACTTCTCCAGTGAGTAGTCAGTCATAACTAGCAGAAAGTGTGCTGACTTCGTCAGTCTATCTACTATCACCCATACTGCATTATGTTTCTTCTGGGTGAGAGGTAGACCACTTACAAAATCTATGGTGACTTGATCCCATTTCCATTCCGGTATGCATATAGGTTGTAGCAAACCCGATGGAACTTGATGTTCTGCCTTGACTTGCTGACATGTCAAGCATTTAGTCACATAGTCAGCTTTGTCCTTCTTCATACCAGGCCACCAATACTGAAGCTTCATATCATGATACATTTTTGTACTTCCTGGGTGCATAGCATACACACTAGTGTGTGCCTCTTTTAGAATACTGGCCTTCAATTCCCCATCATCTGGTACACACAGTCTTCCTAGTAGTACAGACACCCATCTGTTTTCACTTCATAGTCAGTTTCTTTCCCTTCTAGGATTTTTCTCATAATAGTCTTTAGCTTCTCATCTACCTTCTGCCCATCTAAAATCTGCTGTAACAGGTTTAGCCTCACTTACAACTCAGCCAAAATAGCTCCATCTCGAACCAAAGACAGACGAGCATTCAATGATCTCAAAGCTGTGATGGATTTTCTGCTCAAAGCATCGGTAACTATATTTGCCTTCCCAGGATGGTAGTCAATTACACAATCATAGTCCTTCAGAAACTCAATCCATCGCCTTTGTCTAAGGTTGAACTCCTTCTGAGTTGGCAAATATTTTAGACTTTTGTGGTCTGTGTAAATGTAGCACTTTTCACCATATAAGTAGTGCCTCCATATCTTGATCACGAAGATAATTCACAAGCTCTAGATCATGGGTAGGGTAATTTTGTTCATGTGGCCTTAGCTGCCTGGAAGCATAAGTGACCACCTTCCCCTCTTGCATCAATACACACCCTAACCCATTATGAGAGGCATCACTGTAGACCACAAAGTCCTTTCCTGACACTGGCTGTGTTAACACTGGTGCCTCTGTCAACATAGCATTTAACTTCTCAAAACTGGTCTGACACTTATCATTCTAGTCAAAACTGACATTCTTGTGTAACAACTTGGTCATTGGAGCAGCTATTAGGGAAAATCCCTTCACAAATCTTTTGTAATACCTAGCTAGCCCCAAGAAGCTTCTGACCTCAGTTGTATTTCTGGGAGGCTTCCAATCCATCACTGCTTCTATTTTCTTGGGATCCACCTTAATCCCATCAGCTGACACTATGTGTCCAAGAAATGCAATCTCATTCAACCAGAAGTCACACTTGGACAACTTAGTATATAGCTTCTTTTCTCTCAGGGTTTGCAGAACAATCCTCAAATGCTCATCATGTTCTTCACTGGTCTTGGAATACACCAAAATATCATTGATAAAGACCACTACGAAGTGATCTAAGTATGGATGGAAGATACAGTTCATAAGGTCCATGAATGCTGCTGGTGCATTTGTTAGGCCAAAGGGCATCACCAAAAACTCATAATGCCCATACTGAGTCCTGAATGCAGTCTTTGGCACATCTGCATCTTTCACCCTCAACTGATGTACCCTAATCTGAGATTAATTTTGGAAAATACTCCTGCTCCCTTCAACTGATCAAACAGATCATCAATTCTATGTAATGGATACTTATTCTTCATAGTCACTTTATTCAACTGCCGGTAATCAATGCAAAACCTCAAAGTCTCATCCTTCTTTTTCACAAACAGCACTGGAGCTCCCCATGGTGACACACTGGGGCGTATGAACCCCTTATCTAGCAACTCTTGTAACTGGATTTTCAGTTCCTTCAATTCTGTAGGAACCATCCTATAAGGAGCAATAGAGATTGGTGCTATACCCGGCAATATCTCAATAGCAAATTCAACTTCCCTTTCTGGTGGCAAACCAGGCAATTCTTCAAGGAACACATCTGGGAAGTCTTTTACTGTGGGTATGTCACACAGATCTGGCTTAGGTTGCATAGTATCCACCATATGTGCTAGGTAGGCTTCATAGCCTTTTCTCATTAGTTTTCTTGCAACTGTGGCTGAGATGACATTGGACAAGAAATCTGTCCTTTCCCCCACAACTGTAATCTCGTTACCCTCAGGAGTTTTCAAAGAAATTCTCTTCAATTTACAATCAACTATTGCCTAATGACGTGATAACCAGTCCATTCCCAAAATCACGTCAAACTCATGGAAAGGCAACTCAATCAGGTCTGCCAAGAATTCATACCCCTGAATCCTTAACGGGCAACCTTTGTACACTTTGTTCACCACTACACTGTGGCCCAATGGATTAGTAACTAGAATGTCTTGGTCGCTCTCTCCTACTAATATCCCCCTCTCTATGGGTAGGTTGATGCAGATATATGAATGCGTGGATCCTGGATCCACCAATGCATGCACAAATGTATTGTAGAGGGAGAACGTACCCCTGATGATGTCTGGGGCATCTTGCTCCTCCGGAGCTCTCATAGCATAGGCTCTGGCAGGTGGTCTGCCCTCAGGCCTCTCTGCTGGCTCAGATGCAGGCCTCTGTGATGGTCCCACTACCTCAAATTTTCCAGATTTCCTACCCCTTTGTGGTGCAAGAGTAAGTCTATATGCTTGTGTTGGAGCAGCTGTAGTAGTTCTGCGTGGACAATTCCTCAACTGATGCTCTGTTGACCCACACCTTAAGTAGGCACCAATCACTCTCCAACACTCTCCCTTATGCCACTTCAGGCAATGTGGACATGCAGAAGATGCTGGGGCTGGTCCCCTGAACCCCATCCCTGGAGGCGCCCTTGATGGTGTGGGTGACCTCTCCTAGGGGTAAGCGTGGCTGGGCCCCCGAGGTGACCCTGACCTTATGGTTGACTTGAACTCTATACAGGTGGACCTTTGAACTTCTTCCCAGGTGCAGGAGATGAACTAGACTGACCCGAGCCCCTCTTCTGCTGTCTCTCCCTTCTAGTCTGCTCACTTATTCTTACTTTTTCAACTTTTATTGCATCTTCCACTAACTTGGTGAAGTCTGTGATTCCCAAGGCAGTGATCATGATCTTTATATTGTCATTTAAACCCTCTTCAAATCTCTTACACCTTTTAGCTTCATTAGGGACTATCTCCCTTCCGTAGCGGCTCAATCTGACAAATTCCTTTTCATACTCGGCCACTGTCAACTGTCTCTGCCTCAGGTTAATGAATTCCCTTCTTCTCTCTTCCAGGTATACACTACCCACATATTTCTTCTTGAATTCTGAGAGGAAGAAGTCCCAAGTTATCACTTATGGTTGCACTTCACTAGACACTGTATCCCACCATTCATATGCATCATCTTGCAACAGAGATATGGCAGCTTCTAGGTTTTGCTATGGAGTGCAGTGGAGTTGTTTTAAAACTCTGCCATTACATTCAACCAATTTTACTGTAATGTAATCATCTTCTCTCTTGCCAAAGAAGTCCACTGCTCCAAATTTTCTCAATCTTTCCAGGTGTGATTTCGGTTGTGGAGGTGGTGGTGGTGGTGGCATTACCCCAGCCATTTGTTTGAAGAATTCGGCCATTTGCTGGAACACGACCTGTGGAGGCTAAGCAGGCTCTGATGGAGCTGGCGGAGCAGGTTCTCCCCTACCCCTAGTCTCAGCTGGTGCAGGTGGAGCATGACTCTCCAGTTCCTCCTCAACTGCCCTCTGAGATGTGGGGCCCATATCTTATTCAAAATAATAAAGACAAACAGATCTGCATTAGTGTCACCTCGACTCTTACAAATGCAATGCATGGTATAGACTCGATCTAGGCCCAGAAACGCCTAAACTGTGCTCTGATACCACTAAATGTGACACCCCTTACCCGTCTATAGTATATTCGAGTAAGATATGTCACACAGTGTATCGAAACAATCTATTTTATCTCAATCATTTTTATTCTTCCTTAATTTATTTTTATCATAGTTTTGAATATAATTTGTGAAATATAATTCATTTAAGTCATTTATTGAAATTATAATTTATTTGAGGTTCTGAAAATTTTATAGAAAATCCGGCAGAGTACCAGCTAAAAATGAAGAAAACAATTCTTCAAAAACCTGTGAAAAACACTTCCAATAATCATTTCCAATCCTTCTCAAACTCCAATAATCATCAAAATCTCAATATTTTTCAACAACATTTCCATTTCTCAATCATTCATTTCTCATGGTATTCATATATAAGCAATAAATAAATACTCAATTTTCCATTCATAAACACAATTTTCACTGTTTACATTAACATCAACATACATTACATAAGTCTCAATTACACAAGAGAAAATAAAAATTAGTTACAAAATACCAAAATGAAACCTAGTGTCCTACCAATGCACTGAAGATGGTGAGGTGACACGGACACTATGCAGAGCTGCAGGAGGTCTCACCCAGTCTGAGGTCTACTGGGCTCTCGGTCAGTATCTCCAGAACCTACGCGTGGCAAAAGCAATGCGTTAAGCAATAATGCTTAGTGGTGCCAATAATAAAATAAAAAGAAATAACAGGAAGTAAATATGCAGTGTATGTTTTGATGTCTTATGCCGATAATTTTTTTTTATCATTATTGGTAATCTTATTTATTATGTACTTGTTCTATTCATTATTTCATTAAATTTGTTCACTTTCATTTTTGGGTGTTCTATTCATTATTTCATTAAATTTGTTCACTTTCATTTTTTGGTGCCCAAGTAACCTAAACTGGATGACTGGACTGGATAAATGGGTAAACAAGCACTAGGTATCTGGTACCTCGGGCCATCACACCATTGGTCACATATGCATCTCCCGGTGTGCAACAGAATAGCTAATAAGCTGTAATAACAACAGGCACAAGGCCAAATATCAACAGAATGTCAGAATGGCTAAAAGCCATGAAATCATAGAATGGCATAATGCCATGTGTAGTACATCTAATTGAACCCTATTGGCATGCCAAGCTATCCAAACCAATCTTGTTAGGTATACTAAGGCATTTCACACTTTTAAGTTTCATAATTTTTGGAATTTAAGTTTTAGTGTTACTATTCCATTCATTGGTCAACAGAAATGTTGACTTTTGCATAGGCAATAGGTACATTGGTTTTAATATCATCAACATACCATATTTTGCATTCAAAATTTATTGGTATTGGTTGCCAATACCATTTCTAAGCTTAATGTTAGTTGGGCAGAATTTTCACTTTTTATACCTTGTTTGCAGTGGGAATTTGGCAAATTGATCAACATGAAAGTTGTTCCTTATTTTGTCTAGTTGCATTTCCTTTTTTGAATCACTCCATTTGGAGTTTTGTAGCTCAAGTTATGGTCCAAAAACCACAATTGGCTGGATTGAAATTTTTCTGGACTGACCATATCTATAGTGCAGTGAACAGTGACAGCAACTCACTTGTTGGATAGCTTCTGACCATAATTTAGGTTAGGTTTCTTCATGAAAGTTGTTGGTCTATATCTCAGCTTATTTTTGGTAAAATTTTTGGTCAATTGGACCATTCTACATTCAATTATTGCCAAATGAATAAACACTATTCATTTAGTCATTCTGCAGAAACAGACTGCAGATCTCCCGGATTAGGGCAAGCTTTTGATCCACTTGGTTTTGTTTTATGGGCATGGTTTCTTCACCAAAGTTGTGCCATTATGTGTCTAGTTTCATGTCCAATTGTCCTTGCACCAATTTAACCTGTAGAATTCAAGTTATGGCTATCCAAACATGCTGGACTCATGTCCGATTCTGCAAGTCACCATGGGCAGCCACACCAACTGCAATTCCCACTAATCAAACCACCTTATTTCTTGTTTACACATAACCAAATGGTCATTAATTGACCATTAAAACTCACTTTCATCATTACATAATCAAAGTCTCCATTTCATGTTCAAACCCTAACTCCAATTTCCAATTCATGGCATACACACACCAAACTCATACCAAATCACTTTATCCATCATCTATACTCATCAATAACATAATTAAGCCACTTAATTTCATCAAAAACCAACAATCCTTTGACTTTCACATGGCTGAAAATTTAGAGATTTCATTTACTCAAGTTTTTCTTTTAATTTCACACAATTTCTACTTGATTTAGCATGCTTACAAGATTAAAGAAAGAAAAGAAATTGTTTAGTGCACTAACCTTTTTGAGCTTCACTTAACCTTGATTAAACCTCCCTAATCTCTTCTTCTTTGGCTGCTAATAGCTTTTTCTAGGTGAAAAATCAAATTTTTGTGAAGGGACTTGGCAATTTTGCTGAACAAATGGAGAGGAAATTCAAGCTTTTAAGCTTGAAAATGGTGGAATCTCTTCTCTCTCTGTCTCTCAACGTTTTTGGCTGCCCAAAGGTTGAAGATGCAGATTGGTTTTTCAATTTTTTGGTCTCTTTTATCTCTTTTAATGAGTTTAACAAATTGTGATTGGTGGAGGAAATTTAAATGACATCATATGATATCATAATTAGTATTTTCTTTCATTTTCTTTTCTTCTCTTCTCTACTCATTTTCAATTTAATTTTTAGCAATATTTATTCATATTTTAGATCATAATAATTATTTGCTTAACTGGACAAGTCGGCCAAAAATCATCTCTTAAGACGAAATGACCAAAATGCCCTCCGTTTGGCTTAACAGGCCAAAATTGTCTGTACCGAAAAAAATTTTCTAAGCATTTCCTTGGCATTCTAATGCCATACGAACCTCAATGACCCTTCTCTGGAGTCCCAAAAATTATTTTATAATTTTTCCCCTGGGTCTAAGGCTCCTAGTTGCGAGAACCATAACTTCTCACTAGGTTACCCATTGTTAGGGCACCGGCTCATTTAACTTGGTTGTATTTTATTTCTAAAATTTTTCCTAAATTTTTCTTATTAATATTTGAGTTAATTATGGTTCCTCACTTTAGTTTAAATATTTTTCCGGACGTTCTAACTGTCTGGACCGACACTGGTCACTGGAACAGTAGAATGTACGGAGTTGCTACAGGGAGGGTGTTACATTAGCCATCAATCTCTTTAATTAAAATTACTAAAAATTATTTCTACTGTCCTGTTTACATCTTTAACCTCTTAAAAGGCAAAACTTGATTTTCTAAATGATAGAAAAAGCTTTAGAAGCTGTTCAAGTGCTGCCATAGGTGTTCTTAGTGTGGACAAGCTAAAGGGACAACATCTGGTGTCCTGAAGACGCATCTCAAAGGTGCAAATACACTGCAGTGCATCAAGAGGTTAGTATGTTTGTTCTTAATTTGATCTAGGGTTCTAAAATTGATATGATTAATTTTAAAATCTTAAATGGAAAAATACAGATCTAAAAACATATTAAAAGAGTTTTAATATGTTGTTTATCATTGAAATCAAATAGATAAAAATAAATCTTGCATGATGCATGTGACCTTGGGTGAAAATTTTGAATTCAATGGCATAAACTTGTGTTTTTTCATGCTTCCGCTCCTTCAATTGGTATCAAAGCTACTATATTTGCCATTTAGATTGTTGATTATATGATTTGATTGTGTGTTTTGATCATGAGACAATTTATCCATTGCTGGTTGCAATGGAGGTGTGGCGGCATGCTTGAAAAACACCATCAATGGTGCGCATGGTTTGGCTTCCATGGGTGGTTCAAGGTTTGGCTTTTAATTCTGTAATTGTTGTATGATCTAAGGCCTATTCTTTGACTAATTAAAGTGTTTAATTAGTAGTTTTAATCACACAATTAAATTATGATTCAAATCAGAATTTTAAAAATTATTTGAATGTGATTGAAATCTGAATTTTAAAAGTTGTTTGAATGTGATTCAAATCTAAATTTTTAAAGTTGTTTGAATCATATTCAAATCTGAATTTTTAAAGTTGTTTGAATAATACTCAGATCTGATTTTTTAAAAAATATTTGAATGTGATTCAAATCTGATTTTTTAAGAAATGTTTGAATGTGATTCAAATCTGAATTTTTAAGGTTGTTTGAATGTGATTCAAATCTGAATTTTTAAATTTGTTTGAATGAGATTCAAATCTGAATTTTTAAATTTATTTGAATCATATTCAAATCTGAATTTTTAAGTTAAATATGAGATATTCAATTTAATTTAAGTATGTATGTTTTATTTAATTGTTAAATAGTGATATGCATGATGGATGATCATGGACTATAAAAGACCAATGTGATTGGATTTATTTCTTTTATGTTTCTTTGGGATTGTAAATTAATTAATTTATTTTAATTTATTTTGGGCATGTATTATTAGATTTGTAATAATTTTTGGGTTGTAATTTCATTTATTTAAGTTATTGTAAATTCGTCTTGGTATGCCAAGGATTACTATGTAATAATGGATTGCAAGAAGTTCAAGGAGGTTAAGAGCATTGGTGGGACTAGTGGGAGGAATTCAAGATCAAGTGTTGATTATGTACTCCTTCAATAACTCTTGTAAAATGAATGAATGAAATGCACCTAGGAATGCCCTGATTCAATTCTTGGTGGCTCAGAATTGAATCTCTTAGAAAGTCCATGATCATACCATATTTACTACTTATCCATGATTGCATGAGATGTATGGGAATGTATGCAATTATATGATATATGTATTCTAATTGGATAATGTGCAAAGTGAGATTTAATAGTAATTAGGATGACTATAAAATCTTCCAAACAAATGATTAAGTTGGAAATGCTATAATTATAGTAATTATAACATGGGCCCTCCATTGGGGCAATTATTTTAAGAAATTTTAAATAGTTGCATGAGATGCAATTAATTTAAGAGATTTTCTTAAGAATAATTGTTAAGCATGAGATGTTGTAAATATGTAAATGGTTTGGTGGCCAATATTGGATGTACCTGAGGACATTAAAATTATTTGCATAATTACTAGCTCAATGGGATCAACTTAACTAATGCAAGATAAGTCAATAATGGATGTACTTGAGATTTTGAGCATTAGGGGCTAGGTAAAGAATTGAACTGTTAGTAGTATGCCCTAGAGCATATCATTTAGTATGTGTCTTGTACATATTTTTATTAATAAAAGGCATTTCCACTTTTCCGTTTACATAATATATTTATGTGTAATAGAAAAGGTCCATTGATATTTTGTTAGAAATATTATTCTTAAGTTGTTAAGAATATGAGTGACAATATTTCTAGCACGAAGTATCATAAATAGGTTCACAATCGAGGATACTTCATAATGAGGACATGACTTATCCAGAAAGATTGTATTCACGTTTGTTCCCAAGTTATTTATATGAGATATAAATAAGATGAAATGGTGAGTCTCATGCCATATAACAAACATGATAGGCACTTATAAATGATAAGTAGGCCGAACCAGTGACACTTATGACAAGCACATGGAGTTTACTCTTGTCAATGTTTTGTCATAAATCATATCAGTGCATATAATCTTTAGACCTGAGATAGCACAGTTATCTTGTATATAGGTAGTGTGAGTTTGATACTGCTTTCATACTTGTACTGTGTATGGGTATATGGGCATGTGTTGGCTCCTACTAGTTATATATGGAGGTAGGTGTTGATCAAGATGGAATCTGTTCCTCTAAGTAAATAGAGATAAAATCCTATGTTCATTTAATTGTTCTTGATGTTTCAAGTTCTGGCAGACAGATAGATTTATTCAGAAATGAGTTTCTGATGAGAAAATCTTTTTAATCAAGAACTGGAATTAAAAGAGAACATAATATTCATAGCAAATGGAGTTTGACATAAACCATGACTCCAGCTTGAGTTGGGATTTTGTAACAGAGAGATTCTAGTGCATGGTAAAATATGATTATAGGTTCATTTAAAGTAAACCTTATTACTAATTGGGTGGCCATGGCATGCTATGCTAGGTGTTAACCATGGTCTATGTGGTTCATAAAATGATTTAGAGAAATCATTTATGGTAAGAAAGAGTTCTGATGATATTAAGAGTTGATATCATGTCTCATTGCCAATTAGTGATGAGCCTAGTAAGTCACACACATACACAAGTAATCACCTATTTAAATATGATTTAATTAATTAATTAAAGAGTTTAATTGATTAATTAAATAGGTTTGGTTTGCAATTAGTTTGCAAAGTCCCTAACATGACTTGAAACCAAATCTAGATTATTGGATGTATAATATAAGTTAAATTTATATTTAAAGTGTTTAAATATAAATTTAATTAATGAGAAATTAATTAATAGAGATTAATTAATTAATTTATATTTGATATAAATTAATTAGAAGAAGAAAAATAATTATTTTGGGTTGAGAACTCAAATTTAAGACACAGGGGCATTTTGGTCATTTTGTAGTGTGACACGTGGCACCATGAGATGGTGACACATGGCATAACACATAAGCTTTCCAAATATTTTTTAATCATGTAAGATGATTAAAATCAAGATTAAATATAGGTTTGACACTAGGCACAATGTGATTGGGTCACTTAAACCTAGAGCTAATCAAAGGGTGACATGTGGCAAGGGTTTAATGTGTTAACCTAGCTATTTAAGTGTTGTTATGAGAAAATAAAATACAACCAGCAGCCACACACCTTTGTCACGCCACTTTGAGGGTTTTCATCTCTTCTTCTTCATCTCTTATCAATTCAAAGAGATTAGCCATCAATCTCTTGAATTAAGAACACTAGAAATCGTTTCTAGTGTCCTGTTTACATCTTTAATCTCTTAAAAGGCAGAACTTGATTTTCTAATTAATAGAAAAAGCTTTAGAAGCTATTCAAGGGCTGCCATAGGTGTTCTTGGTGTGGACAAGCTAGAGGGACAACATCCGTGTCCTCAAGACGAATCTCAAAGCGCGGACATTTGCGATTGCATCAAGAGGTTAGTGTAATCGTTCTTGATTTAATCTAGGGTTCTAAAATTAATCTGATTAATTTTAAAATCTAAAATGGCAAATACATATCTAAAAACATATTAAAAGAGTTTTAATATGTTGTTTATCATTGAAATCAAATAGATAAAAATAAATCTTGCATGATGCATGTGACCCTAGGTGAAAATTTTTGAATTCAATGATATAAACTTGTGTTTTTCACGCTTCCGTTCCTTCAATTGGTATCAGAGCCACTATTTTTGCCATTTAGATTGTTGATTATATGATTTAATTGTGTGTTTGATTATGAGATCAAGAGTTCATTGCTGGTTGTAAAGCAAGTTGGCGGCATACTTGAAAAAACACCATCAATGGTGCGCATGGTTTGGCTTCCATGGGTGGTTTAAGGTTTGGCTTTTAATTCTGCAATTGTTGTATGATCTAAGGCCTATTCTTTGACTAATTAAAATGTTTAATTAGTAGTTTTTATCACACAATTAAATTATAATTTAAGTCAGAATTTTAAAAAATTGTTTGAATGTGATTCAAATCTGAATTTTAAAATTTGTTTGAATGTGATTCAAATCTGAATTTTTAAAGTTGTTTGAATCATATTTAAATCTGATTTTTTAAAATTGATTGAATAAAATTCAGATCTGATTTTTTAAAAAATGTTTGAATGTGATTCAAATCTGATTTTTTAAAAAATGTTTGAATGTGATTCAAATCTGAATTTTTGAAGTTGTTTGAATGTGATTCAAATCTGAATTTTTAAATTTGTTTGAATGAGATTCAAATCTGAATTTTTAAATTTATTTGAATCATATTCAAATCTAGATTTTTAAGTTGAATATGAGATATTCAATTTACTTTAAGTATGTATATTTTATTTAATTGTTAAATAGTGATATGCATGATGGATGATCATGGACTATAAAAGACCAATGTGATTGGATTTATTTCTTTTATGTTTCTTTGGGATTGTAAATTAATTAATTTATTTTAATTTATTTTGGGCATGTATTATTAAGTTTGTAATAATTTTTGGGTTGTAATTTCATTTATTTAAGTTCTTGTAAATTCGCCTTGGTATGCCAAGGATTACTATGTAATATAGGATTGCAAGAAGTTCAAGGAGGTCAAGAGCATTGGTGGGACCAGTGGGAGGAATTCAAGATCAAGTGTTGATTATGTACTCCTTCAGCAACTCTTGTAAAATGAACGAATGAAATGCACCTAGGAATGCCCTGATTCAATTCTTGGTGGCTCAGAATTGAATCCCTTAGAAAGTCCATGATCATACCATATTTCTCGCTTATCCATGAATGCATGAGATGTATGGGAATGTATGCAATTATATGATATATGCATGCTAAATGGATAATGTGCAAAGTGAGACCTTAATAGTAAATAGAATGACCATAAAATCTTCCAAACAAATGATTAAGTTGGAAATGCTATAATTAAAGTAATTATAACATAGGCCCTCCATTGGGGCAATTATTTTAAGAAATTTTAAATAGTTGCATAAGATGCAATTTATTTAAGAGATTTTCTTAAGAATAATTGTTAAGCATAAGATGTTGTAAATATGTAAATGGTTTAGTGGCCAATATTGGATGTACCTGAGGACATTAAAATTATTTGCATAATTACTGGCTCAATGGGATCAACTTAACTAATGCAAGATAAGTCAATAATGGATGTACACGATATTTTGAGCATTAGGGGCTAGGTAAAGGTTGAACCTCACATGAGATGTGATGGGCAAAGAGTTGTTCACTTATAGTTTATTGTAATTCCAATAATGGATGTACCTGAGGATGATCAATAGAATTATAAGAATTCAATCACCCGCTAGAAATCCATCCAACTAGGATTTCCGTTTTCTACTTTGGAAGTGTAGGATTCGCTAAGTTAGTGGGAGGACCAATTTGATTAAAAGACCATAATCATTTTGGTTAATTACATGATATATTTACTAATTAATCTGGTTATTTTCTGCGATTAATTTTACGATAAAAATGATCACAAAACAACCACCACCATCCAATATCCTTGCAAGCATACTTGATCACAATAGGTTGACAGACCTAATCATGCGATTGGCTAAGAAATTTGAAACTTGTCCTGAACCTTGAACATATAGGATATGTTCTAGATTCAAATGTTCCTGGTCCCTTACCTCCAGAGGCCACATAAGAGGAACATGAAACTTTGGACAAGTGGAAGAAGCATGATATGAGAGCTAAGTGTTACATGCTTGCTTCCATGAGTAATGAGTTACAGAAGCAACATGAGAACATGCAGAGTGCGAGTGAGATCCTCCTTCACCTACAAGAGTTGTATGGTGAGCACAGCAGGAATGCAAGGTATGAGATATCTAGGCAGCTATTCCGCATGAGGATGTCTGAGGGACAGAATGTTGGGGATCATGTCCATAAGATGATTCGGCTGATTGAGCAGTTGGAATATCTTGACTTCAACATGGATTTCCAACTACAAACGGATTTGATCCTTCAGTCCCTTCCTGGGTCTTTTGGGAAATTTTGTGACAAATTTCCATATGACTCAACAGGAATGCACCTTAGCTGGTTTACTCAACATGCTGGTTATTGCCTAAAAGAATATGCCAGGCAATAAAGGAAAAGAGGTAGCTTTGGTTGCATCTTCTTCTGCTGGAAAGTCCAATAAGAAGAAGGGCAATAAGAAAAAGAAACCTCAGATTCTTGGTCCTTCCAATAAAATAGCTAAACAGAAAAGGAAGACCAAAGCTGACAAAGGCAAAGGAAAGTGCTTCCACTGCCAACAGAAAAGTGTTTCCATTGCCAGTAAGAAAGTGTTTCCACTGGCCAGAGTATAGCAATCTAAATGAATGCAATGCCATGGTGAAAACCAACTCAAGTTCAAAATATATTTAGCACTTAAGGTTATGTCATGTTGCAGAAGATAGGATTACAAAATTGGAGAAAATGGGGATTTTATCCTCATTGGGCTCTGAGCCTACTCCAACTTGTGAATCTTGCCTTCAGGGCAAAATGACTAGATCACCCTTTGTTTGAAAAGGGCTAAGAGCTGAAAATATTTTGGAGCTAATACATAGTGATGTATGTGGTCCATTTAAAGAAATGGCTAGAGGGGGTTTTCATTATTTTATTACCTTTACTGATGATAAATCAAGGTTTGGGTATTTGTATTTGATGAAATACAAACATGAATCTTTTGAAAAGTTCAAAGAATTTAAATCTGAAGTAGAAAATCAAACAGGAAAGAATATTAAAGCTCTTCAATCAGATCGTGGAGGTGAATATTTGAGTACTAAATTTGATGAATACTTGAGAGAGCATGGCATTGTTTCTCAGCTGACTCCTCCAGGAACGCCACAGCTGAATGGTGTATCTGAAAGGAGAAATCGTACCCTATTGGATATGGTACGTAGTATGATGAGCTATACTGATATGCCAATCTCCTTTTGGGGATTTGCATTAGAATCAGCTTTGTATATTCTGAATAGGATTCCATCAAAATCAGTTTCTTCCACACCTTATGAGATATGGCATGGAAGAAAACCATGTCTTAAGCATGTTAAGATTTGGGGTTGTCCGACATATCAAAAAGTGAACAACGATAAATTGGAGACGGATCGTAAAAGGTCGATTTGTTGGATATCCAAAAGATAGTTTTGGATATTATTTTTATTTGCCTACTTCACAAAAGGTTGTGATAAGTAGAGATGCCACATTTCTTGAACAACAGTTTGTTCAAGAAGGAGGCAAAGTAAGGCAAATAGAGTTAGAATTGGAGAATTCTGACCAACCAACATATCAGATGGATATAGATCCATCTAGTCAACCTATACCCGTTGATGAAACATCTACAGCTGTTCCTCGTAGAACAACCAGGGTATCTCATCCACCAGTGAGATATGGTTTTCTTCATGAAGAAGAACAAGAGTTGTCTACTCATGAAGAAGTAGATCATGGAGATGATCCACTTATCTATGAAGAAGCTATATCAGATATAGACTCTTCAAAATGGATTGATGCTATGAAATCTGAGATTGATTCCATGTATAAGAATCAAGTTTGGGATCTTGTTGACCCACCTGAAGGTATTGTACTTATAGGGAACAAATGGGTTTTCAAGAAGAAAATTGGTTCTAATGGAAAGGTAGAGACCTATAAGTCAAGGCTAGTAGCAAAAGGGTTTCACCAAAGGCAAGGAATCGACTATGAGGAGACTTTCTTGCCTGTTGATATGCTTAAATCAATTAGGATTTTACTAGCAATAGCTGCATACTATGATTATGAGATTTGGCAGATGGATGTCAAAACAGTTTTTCTCAATGGATACATTGAAGAAAACATTTTCATGGAACAACATAGGGGATTTGAATCCCAAGATGGTTCCAAGGTATGCAAGCTAAAGCAATCCATTTATGGGTTAAAACAAGCTTCAAGGAGTTAGAACATCCGTAGTGATGAAGCCATTAAATCCTTTGGTTTTATAAAAAATGAGGATGAGCCATGTGTATATGAGAAGGTTAGTAACAGTACTATCACTTTCCTTGTCTTATATGTGGATGACATACTGTTGATGGGTAATGACACAGGTATGTTGACGACTATAAAGGTATGGTTGTCAAATACATTCTCCATGAAAGACTTAGGGGAGGCAACCTATATTCTTGGGATTCACATCTATAGAGATAGAGCGAAAAGAATAATTGGTTTATCCCAAAGTCTATACTTGGAAAAGGTGTTAAAGAGGTTTAACATGCTTGATTCCAAGAGAGGATTGTTACCAGTGAGACATGGTATCCATCTTTCTAAAGAGATGTCTCCAAAGACACCTGAAGAAAGAGATAAGATGGCCAGGATTCCATATGCTTCGGCTATTGGAAGTTTAATGTATGCAATGTTGTGTACTAGGCCGGATATCGCATATCTTTATTAGTTTGACTAGCGGTATCAATCCAATCCAGTTTGGAACATGGATAGCTATCAAGAATATTCTTAAGTACTTGAGAAGAACTAAGGATTTATTCTTGATTTATGGAGGTGGAGACTTGCAATTGGATGGTTATCGATTCGATTTCCAATCGGATATCGATGATAGAAAGTCTACCTCTGGATATGTGTTCATTTGTAATGGAGGTGCGATCGTTGGAAGAGTTCCAAAGCGAGCACGATTGCAGATTCCACTACGTAGGTGAGTTTATTCTTTGCATCGAATCTTTGCAAAGGAAGTCGCTTGGATAAAGAAGTTCGTGTGAGAACTTACAGTAGTTCCTTCCATTGAGTCGTGGTTCCACTACTGCTGTTACAATAATAGAGCGATCATACAGGCTAAGGAACTAAGGTCTCACCCAAAATCCAAACACATAAAAGGCACTACCACATTATCGTGAGATATAGTTGGGCGGCGATATAGCCATGCAGAAAATAGCATCGGTGAAAATCCGGTGATCCATTCACTAAGCCTATGTCACAGACTCAGTTAGACCGACATCTTGAGAAGATAGGTATAAGATATTGTAATGAATGGCTCTAGTGCTAGTGGGAGATTGTTAGTAGTATGCCTAGAGCATATCATTTAGTATGTATCTTGTACATATTTTTATTAATAAAAGGCATTTCCACTTTTCCATTTACATAATATATTTATGTGTAATAGAAAAGGTCCATTGATATTTTGTTAGAAATATTATTCTTAAGTTGTTAAGAATATGAGTGACAATATTTCTAGCACGAAGTATCATAAATAGGTTCACAATAGAGGATACTTCATAATGTGGACATGACTTATCGTAAAGATTGTATTCATGTTTGTTCCCAAGTTATTTATATGAGATATAAATAAGATGGAATGGTGAGTCTCATGCCATATAACAAACATGATAGGCACTTATAAATGATAAGTAGGCCGAACCAGTGACACTTATGACAAGCACATGGAGTTTACTCTTGTCAATGTTTTGTCATAAATCATATCGAGGCATATAATCTTTAGACACGAGATAGCACGATTATCTTGTATATAGGTAGTTTGAGTTTGATACTGCTTTCATACTTGTACTGTGTATGGGTATATGGGCATGTGTTGGCTCCTACTAGTTATATATGGAGGTAGGTGTTGATCAAAATGGAATCTGTTCCTCCAAGTAAATAGAGATAAAATCCTATGTTCATTTAATTGTTCTTGATGTTTCAAGTTCCTGGCCAGGACAGATAGATTTATTCAGAAATGAGTTTCTGATGAGAAAATCTTTTTAATCAAGAACTGGAATTAAAAGAGAACATAATATTCATAGCAAATGGAGTTTGACATAAACCATGACTCCAGCTTGAGTTGGGATTTTGTAACAGAGAGATTCTAGTGCATGGTAACATATGATTATAGGTTCATTTAAGGTAAACCTTATTACTAATTGGGTGGCCATGGCATGCTATGCTAGGTGTTAACCATGGTCTATGAGGTTCATAAAATGATTTAGAGAAATCATTTATGGTAAGAAAGAGTTCTGATGATATTAAGAGTTGATATCATGTCTCATTGCCAATTAGTGATGAGCCTAGTAAGTCACACACATACACAAGTAATCACCTATTTAAATATGATTTAATTAATTAATTAAAGAGTTTAATTGATTAATTAAATAGGTTTGGTTTGCAATTAGTTTGCAAAGTCCCTAGCATGACTTGAAACCAAATCTAGATTATTGGATGTATAATATAAGTTAAATTTATATTTAAAGTGTTTAAATATGAATTTAATTAATGAGAAATTAATTAATAGAGATTAATTAATTAATTTATATTTGATATAAATTAATTAGAAGAAGAAAAATAATTATTTTGGGTTGAGAACTCAAATTTAAGACACAGGGGCATTTTGGTCATTTTGTAGTGTGACACGTGGCACCATGAGATGGTGACACATGGCATAACACATAAGCTTGCCAAATGTTTTTTAATCATGTAAGATGATTAAAATCAAGATTAAATATAGGTTTGACACTAGGCACAATGTGATTGGGTCACTTAAACCTAGAGCTAATCAAAGGGTGACATGTGGCAAGGGTTTAATGTGTTAACCTAGCTATTTAAGTGTTGTTATGAGAAAATAAAATACAACCAGCAGCCACACACCTTTGTCACGCCACTTTGAGGGTTTTCATCTCTTCTTCTTCATCTCTTATCAATTCAAAGAGATTAGCCATCAATCTCTTGAATTAAGAACACTAGAAATCGTTTCTAGTGTCCTGTTTACATCTTTAATCTCTTAAAAGGCAGAACTTGATTTTCTAATTAATAGAAAAAGCTTTAGAAGCTATTCAAGGGCTGCCATAGGTGTTCTTGGTGTGGACAAGCTAGAGGGACAACATCTGGTGTCCTGAAGATGAATCTCAAAGGCGCAGACACGCTGCAGTGCATCAAGAGGTTAGTGTAATCGTTCTTGATTTAATCTAGGGTTCTAAAATTAATCTGATTAATTTTAAAATCTTAAATGGCAAATACAGATCTAAAAACATATTAAAAGAGTTTTAATATGTTGTTTATCATTGAAATCAAATAGATAAAAATAAATCTTGCATGATGCATGTGACCCTAGGTGAAAATTTTTGAATTCAATGGTATAAACTTGTGTTTTTCACGCTTCCGTTCCTTCATGAACCTCACATGAGATGTGATGGGCAAGGAGTTGCTCACTTATAGTTTATTGTAATTCCAATAATGGATGTACCTGAGGATGATCAATAGAATTATAAGAATTCAATCACCCACTAGAAAGCCATCCAACTAGGATTTCCGTTTTCTATTTTGGAAGTGTAGGATTCGCTAAGTTAGTGGGAGGACCAATTTGATTAAAAGACCATAATCATTTTGGTTAATTACATGATACATTTACTAATTAATCTGGTTATTTTCTGCAGTTAATTTTCTGATAAAAATGAGCACAGAATAACCACCACCATCCAATATCCTTGCAAACATACTTGATCGCAATAGGTTGACAGGACCTAATCTCTCTGATTGGCTAAGAAATTTGAAACTTGTTCCGAACCTTGAACATATAGGATATGTTCTAAACTCAAATGTTCCTGGTCCCTTACCTCCAAAGGCCACTCAAGAGGAACATGAAACTTTGTTAAAGTGGAAGGAGCATGATATGAGAGCTAAGTGTTACATGCTTACTTCCATGAGTAATGAGTTACAGAAGCAGCATGAGAACATGCATAGTGCGAGTGAGATCCTCCTTCACCTACAAGAGTTGTATGGTGAGCATAGTGGAATGCTAGGTATGAGATATCTAGGCAGCTGTTCCGCATGAGGATGTCTGAGGGACAGAATATTGGGGATCATGTCCACAAGATGATTCGGCTGATTGAGCAGTTGGAACATATTGACTTGAACATGGATTTCCAACTATAGATGGATTTGATCCTTTAGTCCCTTCTTGAGTCTTTTGGGAATTTTGTGAGAAATTTCCATATGACTCAACAGGAATGCACCTTAGCTGGTTTACTCAACATGCTGGTTATTGCCTAAAAGAATATGCTGGGCAATAAAGGAAAAGAGGTAGCTTTGATTGCATCTTCTTCTACTAGAAAGTCCAACAAGAAGAAGGTCAATATGAAAAAGAAACCTCAGATTCCTGGTCCTTCTAAGAAAATAGCTAAAAAGAAAGGAAAGACTAAAGCTGAAGGAGGCAAAGGAAACTGTTTCCACTGCCAGAAAGATGGGCACTAGAAAAGGACCTGCCTAGAGTATCTTGGTTCTCTGAAGGACAAGAAGGATACACCTTCGGAAGGTATGTCCATATCTTATTATTTAGATTCTGATGATACTCATAGTTCATCTATAGCTTGGGTTTTAGATACTGGTGCCAGTTCTCACATTTCTATTGATATGCAGGAACTAGCAAGTAGCAGAAGCTTGTGTTCTCAAGATGTTAGAGTCCGGATTGACAATGGCTCAACTGTTGAAGCTTTAGCCATAGGATCTAAATCTTTTTAAATGTTTGGACATGTTTTGTGTTTGGATAATATTTTATATGTACCTGATGCTTTTAAGAACATCATTTCTATATCTAGTTTGACTAGAAATGGCTATGAATTTCAGTTCACAGATGATGTTTGCAATATTTATTTTGGAAATAAATATGTTGGTTTGGGTTATATGAATGATGGTCTTTATTATTTGGATAATAATGACAAACACAAATTGAATGCAAGTGATCTAAAAGAATGCAATGCCACGGTGAAAACCAATTTAAGTTCAAAATATATTTGGCACTTAAGGTTATGTCATGTTGCAGAAGATAGGATTGCAAAATTGGAGAAAATGGGGATTTTATCTTCATTGGGCTCTGAGCCTACTCCTACTTGTGAATCTTGCCTTCAGGGAAAAATGACTAGATCACCCTTTGTTAGACAAGGGCTAAGAGCTGAAAATATTTTGGAGCTAATACATAGTGATGTATGTGGTCCATTTAAGGAAATAGCTAGAGGCGGTTTTCATTATTTTATTACCTTTACTAATAAATCAAGGTTTGGGTATTTGTATTTGATGAAATACAAACATGAATCCTTTCAAAAGTTCAAAGAATTTAAATCTAAAGTAGAAAATCAAACAGGAAAGAGTATTAAAGCTCTTCGATCAGATCGTGGAGGTGAATATTTGAGTACTGAATTTGATGAATACTTGAGAGAGCACAGCATTGTTTCCTAGCTGACTCCTCTAGGAACGCCACAGCTGAATGGCGTATCTGAAAGGAGAAATCGTGCCCTATTAGATATGGTACATAGTATGATGAGCTATACTGATATGCCAATCTACTTTTGGGGAATTGCATTAGAATCAACTTTGTATATTCTAAATAGGATTCCATCAAAATCAGTTTCTTCCACACCTTATGAGATCTGGCATGGAAGAAAACCAAGTCTTAAGCATGTTAAGATTTGGGGTTGTCTAGCTTATATCAAAAAGCTGAACACTGATAAATTGGAAACCAGATCATAAAAAGGTTGATTTGTTGGATATCCAAAAGATAGTTTTGGATATTATTTTTATTTGCCTACTTCACAAAAGGTTGTGATAAGTAGAGATGCCACATTTCTTGAACAACAGTTTGTTCAAGAAAGAGGCAAAGGAAGGCAAATAGAGTTGGAATTGGAGAATTCTGACCAATCAACAGATCAGATGGATATAGATCCATCTAGTCAACCTATACCCATTGATGAAACATCTATAGCTGTTCCTCGTAGAACAACCAGGGTATCTCACCCACCAGTGAGATATGATTTCCTTCGTGAAGAAGAATAAGAGTTGTCTACTCATGAAGAAGTAGATCATGGAGATGATCCACTCACCTATGAAGAAGCTATATCAAATATAGACTCTTCAAAATGGATTGATGCTATGAAATCCGAAATTGATTCCATGTATAAGAATCAAGTTTGGGATCCTATTAACCCACCTAAAGGTATTGTACCAATAGGGAACAAATGGGTTTTCAAGAAGAAAATTGGTTCTGATGGAAAGGTAGAGACCTATAAGGCAAGGCTAGTAGCGAAAGGGTTTCACCAAAGTCAAGGAATCGACTATGAGGTAACTTTTACTTGTTGATATGCTTAAATCAATTAGGATTCTATTAGCAATAGTGCATACTATGATTATGAGATTTGGCAGATGGATGTCAAAAAAGTTTTTCTCAATGGATACATTGAAGAAAACATATTAATGGAACAACATAGTGGATTAGAATACCAATATGGTTCAAAGGTATGCAAGATAAAGCAATCCATTTATAGGTTAAAGCAAGCTTCAAGGAGTTGGAACATTTGTTTTGATGAAGCCATTAAATCCTTTGGTTTTATAAAAATGAAGATGAGCCATGAGTATATAAGAAGGTTAGTGACAAGACTATCACTTTACTTGTCTTATATGTAGATGACATCTTTGTTGATGTGTAATGACTCATGTATGTTTACTACTATAAAGTTATGTTTGTCAAATACATTGTACATGAAAGACTTAGGGGATGCAACCTATATTCTTGGGATTCACATCTATATAGATAGAGCTAAAAGAATAATTGGTTTTTCCCAAAGTCTATACTTGGAAAAGGTGTTAAAGAGGTTTAACATGCTTGATTCCAAGAGAGGATTGTTACCAAGTGAGACATGGTATCCATCTTTCTAAAGAGATGTCTCCAAAGACACCAAGAAAGAGATAAGATGGCCAGATTCCATATGCTTCGCTATTGGAAGTTTAATGTATGCAATGTTGTGTACTAGGCCTGATATCGCATATGTCGTTAGTTTGACTAGTGTATCAATCCAATCCAGTTTGGAACATCGATAGTCACAAGAATATTCTTAAGTACTTGAGAAGAACAAAGGAGTTAGGCTTGAGTGATGGAGGTGGAGACTTGCAAGTGGATGGTTATACCGATTCGATTTCCAATCGATATCGATGATAGAAAGTCTACCTCGATATGTGTTCATTTGTAATGGAGGTGCAATTGGAAGAGTTCCAAACAGAGCACCGATCGCAGATTCCACTACAGAGGTCGAGTTTATTGCATCGATCGATCGCAAAGGAAGTCGCTTGGATAAAGAAGTTCGTGATGTAACTTACGTGAGTTCCTTCCATTGAGTCAGCAGTTCCACTACACTGTTACAATAATAGAGCAGTCATACAGGCTAAGGAACTAAGGTCTCACCCAAAATCCAAACACATAAAAGGCACTACCACATTATCAGAGATATAGTTGGGCGAGGCGATATAGCCATGCAGAAAATAGCATCAGCTGAAAATCCAGCTGATCCATTCACTAAGCCTATGTCACAGACTCAGTTAGACCGACATCTTGAGAAGATAGGTCTAAGATATTGTAATGAATGGCTCTAGTGCTAGTGGGAGATTGTTAGTAGTATGCCCTAGAGCATATCATTTAGTATGTATCTTGTACATATTTTTATTAATAAAAGGCATTTCCACTTTTCCATTTACATAATATATTTATGTGTAATAGAAAAGGTCCATTGATATTTTGTTAGAAATATTATTCTTAAGTTGTTAAGAATATGAGTGACAATATTTCTAGCACGAAGTATCATAAATAGGTTCACAATCGAGGATACTTCATAATGAGGACATGACTTATCCAGAAAGATTGTATTCATGTTTGTTCCCAAGTTATTTATATGAGATATAAATAAGATGGAATGGTGAGTCTCATGCCATATAACAAACATGATAGGCACTTATAAATGATAAGTAGGTCAACCGGTGACACTTATGACAAGCACATGGAGTTTACTCTTGTCAATGTTTTGTCATAAATCATATCGAGGCATATAATCTTTAGACTGAGATAGCACGCTTATCTTGTATATAGGTAGTTTGAGTTTGATACTGCTTTCATACTTGTACTGTGTATGGGTATATGGGCATGTGTTGGCTCCTACTAGTTATATATGGAGGTAGGTGTTGATCAAAATGGAATCTGTTCCTCCAAGTAAATAGAGATAAAATCCTATGTTCATTTAATTGTTCTTGATGTTTCAAGTTCCTGGCCAGGACAGATAGATTTATTCAGAAATGAGTTTCTGATGAGAAAATCTTTTTAATCAAGAACTGGAATTAAAAGAGAACATAATATTCATAGCAAATGGAGTTTGACATAAACCATGACTCCAGCTTGAGTTGGGATTTTGTAATGAGAGATTCTAGTGCATGGTAACATATGATTATAGGTTCATTTAAGGTAAACCTTATTACTAATTGGGTGGCCATGGCATGCTATGCTAGGTGTTAACCATGGTCTATGAGGTTCATAAAATGATTTAGAGAAATCATTTATGGTAAGAAAGAGTTCTGATGATATTAAGAGTTGATATCATGTCTCATTGCCAATTAGTGATGAGCCTAGTAAGTCACACACATACACAAGTAATCACCTATTTAAATATGATTTAATTAATTAATTAAAGAGTTTAATTGATTAATTAAATAGGTTTGGTTTGCAATTAGTTTGCAAAGTCCCTAGCATGACTTGAAACCAAATCTAGATTATTGGATGTATAATATAAGTTAAATTTATATTTAAAGTGTTTAAATATGAATTTAATTAATGAGAAATTAATTAATAGAGATTAATTAATTAATTTATATTTGATATAAATTAATTAGAAGAAGAAAAATAATTATTTTGGGTTGAGAACTCAAATTTAAGACACAGGGGCATTTTGGTCATTTTGTAGTGTGACACGTGGCACCATGAGATGGTGACACATGGCATAACACATAAGCTTGCCAAATGTTTTTTAATCATGTAAGATGATTAAAATCAAGATTAAATATAGGTTTGACACTAGGCACAATGTGATTGGGTCACTTAAACCTAGAGCTAATCAAAGGGTGACATGTGGCAAGGGTTTAATGTGTTAACCTAGCTATTTAAGTGTTGTTATGAGAAAATAAAATACAACCAGCAGCCACACACCTTTGTCACGCCACTTTGAGGGTTTTCATCTCTTCTTCTTCATCTCTTATCAATTCAAAGAGATTAGCCATCAATCTCTTGAATTAAGAACACTAGAAATCGTTTCTAGTGTCCTGTTTACATCTTTAATCTCTTAAAAGGCAGAACTTGATTTTCTAATTAATAGAAAAAGCTTTAGAAGCTATTCAAGGGCTGCCATAGGTGTTCTTGGTGTGGACAAGCTAGAGGACAACATCCGTGTCCTCAAGATGAATCTCAAAGGCGCACACTGCGAGTGCATCAAGAGGTTAGTGTA
This sequence comes from Hevea brasiliensis, assembly GCF_030052815.1. Lineage (NCBI taxonomy): Eukaryota > Viridiplantae > Streptophyta > Magnoliopsida > Malpighiales > Euphorbiaceae > Hevea > Hevea brasiliensis. The sequence continues at coordinate 26,140,159 of NC_079503.1, forward strand.
ATCGTTCTTGATTTAATCTAGGGTTCTAAAATTAATCTGATTAATTTTAAAATCTTAAATGGCAAATACAGATCTAAAAACATATTAAAAGAGTTTTAATATGTTGTTTATCATTGAAATCAAATAGATAAAAATAAATCTTGCATGATGCATGTGACCCTAGGTGAAAATTTTTGAATTCAATGGTATAAACTTGTGTTTTTCACGCTTCCGTTCCTTCATGAACCTCACATGAGATGTGATGGGCAAGGAGTTGCTCACTTATAGTTTATTGTAATTCCAATAATGGATGTACCTGAGGATGATCAATAGAATTATAAGAATTCAATCACCCACTAGAAAGCCATCCAACTAGGATTTCCGTTTTCTATTTTGGAAGTGTAGGATTCGCTAAGTTAGTGGGAGGACCAATTTGATTAAAAGACCATAATCATTTTGGTTAATTACATGATACATTTACTAATTAATCTGGTTATTTTCTGCAGTTAATTTTCTGATAAAAATGAGCACAGAATAACCACCACCATCCAATATCCTTGCAAACATACTTGATCGCAATAGGTTGACAGGACCTAATCTCTCTGATTGGCTAAGAAATTTGAAACTTGTTTCGAACCTTGAACATATAGGATATGTTCTAAACTCAAATGTTCCTGGTCCCTTACCTCCAAAGGCCACTCAAGAGGAACATGAAACTTTGTTAAAGTGGAAGGAGCATGATATGAGAGCTAAGTGTTACATGCTTACTTCCATGAGTAATGAGTTACAGAAGCAGCATGAGAACATGCATAGTGCGAGTGAGATCCTCCTTCACCTACAAGAGTTGTATGGTGAGCATAGTGGAATGCTAGGTATGAGATATCTAGGCAGCTGTTCCGCATGAGGATGTCTGAGGGACAGAATATTGGGGATCATGTCCACAAGATGATTCGGCTGATTGAGCAGTTGGAACATATTGACTTGAACATGGATTTCCAACTATAGATGGATTTGATCCTTTAGTCCCTTCTTGAGTCTTTTGGGAATTTTGTGAGAAATTTCCATATGACTCAACAGGAATGCACCTTAGCTGGTTTACTCAACATGCTGGTTATTGCCTAAAAGAATATGCTGGGCAATAAAGGAAAAGAGGTAGCTTTGATTGCATCTTCTTCTACTAGAAAGTCCAACAAGAAGAAGGTCAATATGAAAAAGAAACCTCAGATTCCTGGTCCTTCTAAGAAAATAGCTAAAAAGAAAGGAAAGACTAAAGCTGAAGGAGGCAAAGGAAACTGTTTCCACTGCCAGAAAGATGGGCACTAGAAAAGGACCTGCCTAGAGTATCTTGGTTCTCTGAAGGACAAGAAGGATACACCTTCGGAAGGTATGTCCATATCTTATTATTTAGATTCTGATGATACTCATAGTTCATCTATAGCTTGGGTTTTAGATCTGGTGCCGTTCTCACATTTCTATTGATATGCAGAACTAGCAAGTAGCGAAGCTTGTGTTCTCAAGATGTTAGAGTCCGGACTGACAATGGCTCAACTGTTGAAGCTTTAGCCATAGGATCTAAATCTTTTTAAATGTTTGGACATGTTTTGTGTTTGGATAATATTTTATATGTACCTGATGCTTTTAAGAACATCATTTCTATATCTAGTTTGACTAGAAATGGCTATGAATTTCAGTTCACAGATGATGTTTGCAATATTTATTTTGGAAATAAATATGTTGGTTTGGGTTATATGAATGATGGTCTTTATTATTTGGATAATAATGACAAACACAAATTGAATGCAAGTGATCTAAAAGAATGCAATGCCACGGTGAAAACCAATTTAAGTTCAAAATATATTTGGCACTTAAGGTTATGTCATGTTGCGTAAGATAGGATTGCAAAATTGGAGAAAATGGGGATTTTATCTTCATTGGGCTCTGAGCCTACTCCTACTTGTGAATCTTGCCTTCAGGGAAAAATGACTAGATCACCCTTTGTTAGACAAGGGCTAAGAGCTGAAAATATTTTGGAGCTAATACATAGTGATGTATGTGGTCCATTTAAGGAAATAGCTAGAGGCGGTTTTCATTATTTTATTACCTTTACTAATAAATCAAGGTTTGGGTATTTGTATTTGATGAAATACAAACATGAATCCTTTCAAAAGTTCAAAGAATTTAAATCTAAAGTAGAAAATCAAACAGGAAAGAGTATTAAAGCTCTTCGATCAGATCGTGGAGGTGAATATTTGAGTACTGAATTTGATGAATACTTGAGAGAGCACAGCATTGTTTCCTAGCTGACTCCTCTAGGAACGCCACAGCTGAATGGCGTATCTGAAAGGAGAAATCGTGCCCTATTAGATATGGTACATAGTATGATGAGCTATACTGATATGCCAATCTACTTTTGGGGAATTGCATTAGAATCAACTTTGTATATTCTAAATAGGATTCCATCAAAATCGCTTTCCACACCTTATGAGATCCGCATGGAAGAAAACCAAGTCTTAAGCATGTTAAGATTTGGGGTTGTCTAGCTTATATCAAAAGTCAACACTGATAAATTGGAAACCAGATCATAAAAAGGTTGATTTGTTGGATATCCAAAAGATAGTTTTGGATATTATTTTTATTTGCCTACTTCACAAAAGGTTGTGATAAGTAGAGATGCCACATTTCTTGAACAACAGTTTGTTCAAGAAAGAGGCAAAGGAAGGCAAATAGAGTTGGAATTGGAGAATTCTGACCAATCAACAGATCAGATGGATATAGATCCATCTAGTCAACCTATACCCATTGATGAAACATCTATAGCTGTTCCTCGTAGAACAACCAGGGTATCTCACCCACCAGTGAGATATGATTTCCTTCGTGAAGAAGAATAAGAGTTGTCTACTCATGAAGAAGTAGATCATGGAGATGATCCACTCACCTATGAAGAAGCTATATCAAATATAGACTCTTCAAAATGGATTGATGCTATGAAATCCGAAATTGATTCCATGTATAAGAATCAAGTTTGGGATCCTATTAACCCACCTAAAGGTATTGTACCAATAGGGAACAAATGGGTTTTCAAGAAGAAAATTGGTTCTGATGGAAAGGTAGAGACCTATAAGGCAAGGCTAGTAGCGAAAGGGTTTCGCCAAAGGCCAGGAATCGACTATGAGGTAACTTTTTCGCCTGTTGCCATGCTTAAATCAATTAGGATTCTATTAGCAATAGCTGCATACTATGATTATGAGATTTGGCAGATGGATGTCAAAATAGCTTTTCTCAATGGATACATTAAAGAAAACATTTTTATGGAACAACCTAGGGGTTTTGAATCCCAAGATGTTTCCAAGGTATGCAAGCTAAAGCGATCCATTTATAGGTTGAAGCAAGCTTCGAGGAGTTGGAACATTTGTTTTGATGAAGCCATTAAATCCTTTGGTTTTACAAAAAATGAAGATGAGCCATGAGTATATAAGAAGGTTAGTGACAGTGCTATCACTTTACTTGTCTTATATGTAGATGACCTACTGTTGATGGGTAATGACACAAGTATGTTGACAACTATAAAGATATGGTTGTCAAATACATTCTCCATGATAGTGTTAGTAGTATGCCCTAGAGCATATCATTTATTATGTATTTTGTACATATTTTTATTAATAAAAGGCATTTCCACTTTTCCGTTTACATAATATATTTATGTGTAATAGAAAAGGTCCATTGATATTTTGTTAGAAATATTATTCTTAAGTTGTTAAGAATATGAGTGACAATATTTCTAGCACGAAGTATCATAAATAGGTTCACAATCGAGGATACTTCATAATAAGGACATGACTTATCCAGAAAGATTGTATTCATATTTGTTCCCAAGTTATTTATATGAGATATAAATAAGATGGAATGGTGAGTCTCATGCCATATAACAAACATGATAGGCACTTATAAATGATAAGTAGGCCGAACCAGTGACACTTATGACAAGCACATGGAGTTTACTCTTGTCAATGTTTTGTCATAAATCATATCAGTGCATATAATCTTTAGACCTAAGATAGCACAGTTATCTTGTATATAGGTAGTTTGAGTTTGATACTGCTTTCATACTTGTACTATGTATGGGTATATGGGCATGTGTTGGCTCCTGCTAGTTATATATGGAGGTAGGTGTTGATCAAGATGGAATATGTTCCTCTAAGTAAATAGAGATAAAATCCTATGTTCATTTAATTGTTCTTGATGTTTCAAGTTCCTGGCCAGGACAGATAGATTTATTCAAAAAAGAGTTTCTGATGAGAAAAATCTTTTCAATCAAGAACTGGAATTAAAAGAGAACATAATATTCATAGCAAATGGAGTTTGACATAAACCATGACCCCAGCTTGAGTTGGGATTTTGTAACAAAGAGATTCTAGTGCATGGTAACATATGATTATAGGTTCATTTAAGGTAAACCTTATTACTAATTGGGTGGCCATGGCATGCTATGCTAGGTGTTAACCATGGTCTATGAGGTTCATAAAATGATTTAGAGAAATCATTTTGGTAAGAAAGAGTTCTGATGATATTAAGAGTTGATATCATGTCTCATTGCCAATTAGTGATGAGCCTAGTAAGTCACACACATACACAAGTTATCACCTATTTAAATATGATTTAATTAATTAATTAAAGAGTTTAATTGATTAATTAAATAGGTTTGGTTTGCAATTAAATTGCAAAGTCCCTAGCATGACTTGAAACCAAATCTAGATTATTGGATGTGTAGTATAAATTAAATTTATATTTAAAGTGTTTAAATATGAATTTAATTGATGAGAAATTAATTAATATAGATTAATTAATTAATTTATATTTGATATAAATTAATTAGAAGAAGAAAATAATTATTTTGGGTTAAGAACTCAAAATTAAGATACAGGGGCATTTTGGTCATTTCACAGTGTGACACGTGGCACCATGAGATGGTGACACATGGGATTACACATAAGCTTGCCAAATGTTTTTTTTAATCATGTAAGATGATTCAAATCAAGATTAAATATAGGTTTGACACTTGGCACAATGTGATTGGGTCACTTAAACCTAGAGCTAATCAAAAGGTGACATGTGGCTAGGGTTTAATGTGTTAACCTAGCTATTTAAGTGTGGTTATGAAAAGAAAAAATAACCAGCAGGCTCTCCTCTCATTTGTCACGCCACTTTGAGCCTCTCCAGCTATTTCTCTTCATCTCTCATCAATTCAAAGAGATTAGCCATCAATCTCTTGAATTAAGAACACTAGAAATTGTTTCTAGTGTCCTGTTTACATCTCTAATCTCTTCAAGGCAGAACTTGAATTTCTAATTAATAGAAAAAACTTTAGAGGCTGTTCAAGGGCTGCCATAGGTGTTCTTGGTGTGGACAAGCTAGAGGGACAACATTTGGTGTCCTGAAGACGAATCTCAAAGGCGCAGACACGCTGCAGTGCATCAAGAGGTTAGTGTAATCGTTCTTGATTTAATCTAGGGTTCTAAAATTAATCTGATTAATTTTAAAATCTTAAATGGCAAATACAGATCCAAAAACATATTAAAAGAGTTTTAATATTTTGTTTATCATTGAAATCAAATAGATAAAAATAAATCTTGCATGGTGCAAGTGACCCTAGGCGAAATTTTTTTTTGAATTCAATAGTATAATCCTGTGTTTTTCACTCTTCCGTTCCTTCAATTGGTATCAGAGCCACTATATTTGCCATTTAGATTGTTGATTATATGATTTAATTGTGTGATTTGATCATGAGATGATTGATTCATTGCTGGTTGGATCAAGAGGTGTGGCGGCACACATGGTGAAGCCACCATTGGTGGCGGCAACATTGGTTCCATGGGTGGTTCAAGGTTTGGCTTTTAATTCTGCAATTGTTGTATGATCTAAGGCCTATTCTTTGACTAATTAAAGTGTTTAATTAGTAGTTTTAATCACACAATTAAATTATGATTCAAATCAGAATTTTAAAAATTGTTTGAATGTGATTCAAATCTGAATTTTAAAAGTTGTTTGAATGTGATTCAAATCTGAATTTTTAAAGTTGTTTGAATCATATTTAAATCTGATTTTTTAAATTTGATTCAATAAAATTCAGATATGATTTTTTAAAAAATATTTGAATGTGATTCAAATCTGATTTTTTAAAAAATGTTTGAATGTGATTCAAATCTGAATTTTTGAAGCTGTTTGAATGTGATTCAAATCTGAATTTTTAAATTTGTTTGAATGAGATTCAAATCTAGATTTTTAAGTTGAATATGAGATATTCAATTTAATTTAAGTATGTATGTTTTATTTAATTGTTAAATAGTGATATGCATGATGGATGATCATGGACTATAAAAGACCAATGTGATTGGATTTATTTCTTTTATGTTTCTTTGGGATTGTAAATTAATTAATTTATTTTAATTTATTTTGGGCATGTATTATTAAGTTTGTAATATTTTTGGGTTGTAATTTCATTTATTTAAGTTCTTGTAAATTCGCCTTGGTATGCCAAGGATTACTATGTAATATTGGATTGCAAGAAGTTCAAGGAGGTCAAGAGCATTGGTGGGAACAGTGGGAGGAATTCAATATCAAGTGTTGATTATGTACTCCTTCAGCAACTCTTGTAAAATGAATGAATGAAATGCACCTAGGAATGCCCTGATTCAATTCTTGGTGGCTCAGAATTGAATCCCTTAGAAAGTCCATGATCATACCATATTTACTGCTTATCCATGAATGCATGAGATGTATGGGAATGTATGCAATTATATGATATATGCATGCTAAATGGATAATGTGCAAAGTGAGACCTTAATAGTAATAAGGATGGCTATAAAATCTTCCAAACAAATGATTAAGTTGGAAATGCTATAATTAAAGTAATTATAACATAAGCCCTCCATTGGGGCAATTATTTTAAGAAATTTTAAATAGTTGCATGAGATGCAATTAATTTAAGAGATTTTCTTAAGAATAATTGTTAAGCATGAGATGTTGTAAATATGTAAATGGTTTGGTGGCCAATAATGGATGTACCTGAGGACATTAAAATTATTTGCATAATTACTGACTCAATGGGATCAACTTAACTAATGCAAGATAAGTCAATAATTGATGTACCTGAGATTTTGAGCATTAGGGGCTAGGTAAAGGATTGAACCTCACATGAGATGTGATGGGCAAGGAGTTGCTCACTTATAGTTTATTGTAATTCCAATAATGGATGTACCTGAGGATGATCAATAGAATTATAAGAATTCAATCACCCACTAGAAATCCATCCAACTAGGATTTCCGCTTACTCTGGAAGTGTAGGATTCGCTAAGTTAGTGGGAGGACCAATTTGATTAAAAGACCATAATCATTTTGGTTAATTACATGATACATTTACTAATTAATCTGGTTATTTTCTGCAGTTAATTTTCTGATAAAAATGAGCACAATACAACCACCACCATCCAATATCCTTGCAAGCATACTTGATCACAACAGGTTGACAGGACCTAATCTGTCTGATTGGCTAAGAAATTTAAAACTTGTCCTGAACCTTGAACATATAGGATATGTTCTAGATTCAAATGTTCCTGGTCCCTTACCTCCAGAGGCCACACAAGAGGAACATGAAACTTTGGACAAGTGGAAGGAGCATGATATGAGAGCTAAGTGTTACATGCTTGCTTCCATGAGTAATGAGTTACAGAAGCAACATGAGAACATGCAGAGTGCGAGTGAGATCCTCCTTCACCTACAAGAGTTGTATGGTGAGCACAGCAGGAATGCTAGGTATGAGATATCTAGACAGCTATTCCGTATGAGGATGTCTGAGGGACAGAATGTTGGGGATCATGTCCACAAGATGATTCGGCTGATTGAGCAGTTGGAATATCTTGACTTCAACATGGATTTCCAACTACAGCATTTGATTTGATCCTTCAATCCCTTCTTGAGTCTTTTGGGAATTTTGTGACAAATTTTCATATGACTCAATAGGAATGCACCTTAGCTGGTTTACTCAACATGCTGGTTATTGCCCAAAAGAATATGCCAGGCAATAAAGGAAAAGAGGTAGCATTGGTTGCATCTTCTTCTGCTGGGATCAACTTAATGGGATCAACTTAACTAATGCAAGATAATTACTGACTCAATGGGATCAACTTAACTAATGCAAGATAAGTCAATAATTGATGTACCTGAGATTTTGAGCATTAGGGGCTAGGTAAAGGATTGAACCTCACATGAGATGTGATGGGCAAGGAGTTGCTCACTTATAGTTTATTGTAATTCCAATAATGGATGTACCTGAGGATGATCAATAGAATTATAAGAATTCAATCACCCACTAGAAATCCATCCAACTAGGATTTCCGTTTTCTACTCTGGAAGTGTAGGATTCGCTAAGTTAGTGGGAGGACCAATTTGATTAAAAGACCATAATCATTTTGGTTAATTACATGATACATTTACTAATTAATCTGGTTATTTTCTGCAGTTAATTTTCTGATAAAAATGAGCACAATACAACCACCACCATCCAATATCCTTGCAAGCATACTTGATCACAACAGGTTGACAGGACCTAATCTGTCTGATTGGCTAAGAAATTTAAAACTTGTCCTGAACCTTGAACATATAGGATATGTTCTAGATTCAAATGTTCCTGGTCCCTTACCTCCAGAGGCCACACAAGAGGAACATGAAACTTTGGACAAGTGGAAGGAGCATGATATGAGAGCTAAGTGTTACATGCTTGCTTCCATGAGTAATGAGTTACAGAAGCAACATGAGAACATGCAGAGTGCGAGTGAGATCCTCCTTCACCTACAAGAGTTGTATGGTGAGCACAAAGCGAGAATGCTAGGTATGAGATATCTAGACAGCTATTCCGTATGAGGATGTCTGAGGGACAGAATGTTGGGGATCATGTCCACAAGATGATTCGGCTGATTGAGCAGTTGGAATATCTTGACTTCAACATGGATTTCCAACTACAGACGGATTTGATCCTTCAATCCCTTCTTGAGTCTTTTGGGAATTTTGTGACAAATTTTCATATGACTCAATAGGAATGCACCTTAGCTGGTTTACTCAACATGCTGGTTATTGCCCAAAAGAATATGCCAGGCAATAAAGGAAAAGAGGTAGCATTGGTTGCATCTTCTTCTGCTGGAAAGTCCAACAAGAAGAGGGGCAATAAGAAAAAGAAACCTCAGATTCCTGGTCCTTCTAAGAAAATAGCTAAAAAGAAAAGGAAGACTAAAGCTGATGAAGGCAAAGGAAAGTGTTTCCACTGCCAACAGGAAAGTGTTTCCATTGCCAATAGGAAAGTGTTTCCATTGCCAGTAAGAAAGTTTTTCCACTGGCCAGAGTATAGCAATCTAAATGAATGCACTGCCGTGGTGAAAACCAACTCAAGTTCAAAATATATTTGGCACTTAAGGTTATGTCATGTTGCAGAAGATAGGATTACAAAATTGGAGAAAATGGGGATTCTATCCTTATTGGACTCTGAGCCTACTCCAACTTGTGAATCTTGCCTTCAGGGCAAAATGACTAGATCACCCTTTGTTAGACAGGGGCTAAGAGCTGAAAATATTTTGGAGCTAATACATAGTGATGTATGTGGTCCATTTAAAGAAATGGCTAGAGGGGGCTTTCATTATTTTATTACCTTTACTGATGATAAATCAAGGTTTGGGTATTTGTATTTGATGAAATACAAACATGAATCTTTTGAAAAGTTCAAAGAATTTAAATCTGAAGTAGAAAATCAAACAGGAAAGAGTATTAAAGCTCTTCAATCAGATCGTGGAGGTGAATATTTGAGTACTGAATTTGATGAATACTTGAGAGAGCATGGCATTGTTTCTTAGCTGACTCCTCCAGGAACGCCACAACTGAATGGTGTATCTGAAAGGAGAAATCATACCCTATTGGATATGGTACGTAGTATGATGAGCTATACTGATATGCCAATCTTCTTTTGGGGATTTGCATTAGAATCAGCTTTGTATATTCTGAATAGGATTCCATCAAAATCAGTTTCTTCCACACCTTATGAGATATGGCATGGAAGAAAACCAAGTCTAAAGCATGTTAAGATTTGGGGTTGTCCAGCTTATATCAAAAAGCTGAACACTGATAAATTGGAGACCAGATCAGAAAAAGGTCGATTTGTTGGATATCCAAAAGATAGTTTTGGATATTATTTTTATTTGCCTACTTCACAAAAGGTTGTGATAAGTAGAGATGCCACATTTCTTGAACAACAGTTTGTTCAAGAAGGAGGCAAAGGAAGGCAAATAGAGTTAGAATTGGAGAATTCTGACCAACCAACAGATCAGATGGATATAAATCCATCTAGTCAACCTATACCCATTGATGAAACATCTACAAATTGCTCCTCATAGAACAACTGGTATCTCACCCACCAGTGAGATATGGTTTTCTTCATGAAGAAGAACAAGAGTTGTCTACTCATGAAGAAGTAGATCATGGAGATGATCCACTTACCTATGAAGAAGCTATATCAGATATAGACTCTTCAAAATGGATTGATGCTATGAAATCCGAGATTGATTCCATGTATAAGAATCAAGTTTGGGATATTGTTGAACCACCAGTAGGTATTGTACCTATAGAGAACAAATGTCTTTTCAAGAAGTAAATTGGTTCGATGGAAAGGTAGAGACCTATAGGGCAAGGCTAGTAGCGAAAGGGTTTCGCTAAGGCAAGGAATCGACTATGAGGAGACTTTCTACTTTGTTGCCATGCTTAAATCAATTAGGATTTTATTAGCAATACCAGCACTATGATTATGAGATTTGGCAGATGGATGTCAAAACAGCTTTTCTCAATGGATACATTGAAGAAAACATTTTCATGGAACAACCTAGGGGATTTGAATCCCAAGATGGTTCCAAGGTATGCAAGCTAAAGCGATCCATTTATGGGTTGAAACAAGCTTCGAGGAGTTAGAACATCCGTTTTGATGAAGCCATTAAATCCTTTGGTTTTATCAAAAATGAGGATGAGCCATGTGTATATAAGAAGGTTAGTGACAGTGCTATCACTTTCCTTGTCTTATATGTGGATGACATACTGTTGATAGGTAATGACACAGGTATGTTGACAACTATAAAGGTATGGTTGTCAAATACATTCTCCATGAAAGACTTAGGGGAGGCAACCTATATTCTTGGGATTCGCATCTATAGAGATAGAGTGAAAAGAATAATAGGTTTATCCCAAAGTTTATACTTGGAAAAGGTGTTAAAGAGGTTTAACATGCTTGATTCCAAGAGAGGATTGTTACCAGTGAGACATGGTATCCATCTTTCTAAAGAGATGTCTCCAAAGACACTCGAAGAAAGAGATAAGATGGCCAGGATTCCATATGCTTCGGTTATTGGAAGTTTAATGTATGCAATGTTGTGTACTAGACCGGATATTGCATATGCTGTTAGTTTAACTAGCAGGTATCAATCCAATCCAGGTTTAGAACACTGGATAGCAGTCAAGAATATCCTTAAGTACTTGAGAAGAACTAAGGATTTATTCTTGATTTATGGAGGTGGAGACTTGCAATTAGATGGTTATACTGATTCTGACTTCCAATCAGATATCGATGATAGAAAGTCTACCTCTGGATATGTGTTCATTTGTAATGGAGGTGCAGTCAGTTGGAAGAGTTCCAAACAGAGCACGCATCGCAGATTCCACTCATCGAGGTCGAGTATATTCGCATCGATGTCGCAAAAGAAGTCGTTGGATAAAGAAGTTCGTGACAGAACTTACAGTAGTTCCTTCCATTGAGTCAGCAGTTCCACTACACTGTGACAATAATGGAGTAGCCATACAGGCTAAGGAACCAAGGTCTCACCAGAAATCCAAACACATAGAAAGGCGCTACCACATTATCAGAGAAATAGTTGGGCGAGGCGATGTAGCCATGCAGAAAATAGCATCAGCTGAAAATCCAGCTCATCCATTCACTAAGCCTATGTCACAGACTCAGTTAGACCGACATCTTGAGAAGATAGATCTAAGATATTGTAATGAATGGCTCTAGTGCTAGTGGGAGATTGTTAGTAGTACGCCCCAGAGCATATCATTTATTATGTATTTTGTACATATTTTTATTAATAAAAGGCATTTTCACTTTTCCGTTTACATAATATATTTATATGTAATAGAAAAGGTCCATTGATATTTTGTTAGAAATATTATTCTTAAGTTATTAAGAATATGAGTGACAATATTTCTAGCACGAAGTATCATAAATAGGTTCACAATCGAGGATACTTCATAATAAGGACATGACTTATCCAAAAAGATTGTATTCATGTTTGTTCCCAAGTTATTTATATGAGATATAAATAAGATGGAATGGTGAGTCTCATGCCATATAACAAACATGATAGGCACTTATAAATGATAAGTAGGCCGAACCAGTGACACTTATGACAAGCACATGGAGTTTACTCTTGTCAATGTTTTGTCATAAATCATATCAGTGCATATAATCTTTAGACCTGAGATAGCACAGTTATCTTATATATAGGTAGTTTGAGTTTGATCGCTTTCATACTTGTACTATGTATGGGTATATGGGCATGTGTTGGCTCTGCTAGTTATATATGGAGGTAGGTGTTGATCAAGATGGAATCTGCCTCTAAGTAAATAGAGATAAAATCCTATGTTCATTTAATTGTTCTTGATGTTTCAAGTTCTGGCCAGGACAGATAGATTTATTCAGAAAAGAGTTTCTGATGAGAAAAATCTTTTTAATCAAGAACTGGAATTAAAAGAGAACATAATATTCATAGCAAATGGAGTTTGACATAAACCATGACCCCAGCTTGAGTTGGGATTTTGTAACAGAGAGATTCTAGTGCATGGTAACATATGATTATAGGTTCATTTAAGGTAAACCTTATTACTAATTGGGTGGCCATGGCATGCTATGCTAGGTGTTAACCATGGTCTATGAGGTTCATAAAATGATTTAGAGAAATCATTATGGTAAGAAAGAGTTCTGATGATATTAAGAGTTGATATCATGTCTCATTGCCAATTAGTGATGAGCCTAGTAAGTCACACACATACACAAGTTATCACCTATTTAAATATGATTTAATTAATTAATTAATTAAAGAGTTTAATTGATTAATTAAATAGGTTTGGTTTGCAATTAAATTGCAAAGTCCCTAGCATGACTTGAAACCAAATCTAGATTATTGGATGTGTAGTATAAATTAAATTTATATTTAAAGTGTTTAAATATGAATTTAATTAATGAGAAATTAATTAATATAGATTAATTAATTAATTTATATTTGATATAAATTAATTAGAAGAAGAAAATAATTATTTTGGGTTAAGAACTCAAAATTAAGATACAGGGGCATTTTGGTCATTTCATTACAGGACACGTGGCACCATGAGATGGTGACACATGGGATTACACATAAGCTTGCCAAATGTTTTTTTTAATCATGTAAGATGATTAAAATCAAGATTAAATATAGGTTTGACACTTGGCACAATGTGATTGGGTCACTTAAACCTAGAGCTAATCAAAAGGTGACATGTGGCTAGGGTTTAATGTGTTAACCTAGCTATTTAAGTGTGGTTATGAAAAGAAAAAATAACCAGCAGGCTCTCCTCTCATTTGTCACGCCACTTTGAGCCTCTCCAGCTATTTCTCTTCATCTCTCATCAATTCAAAGAGATTAGCCATCAATCTCTTGAATTAAGAACACTAGAAATTATTTCTAGTGTCCTGTTTACATCTCTAATCTCTTCAACGCAGAACTTGAATTTCTAATTAATAGAAAAAGCTTTAGAGGCTGTTCAAGGGCTGCCACAGGTGTTCTTGGTGTGGACAAGCTAGAGGGACAACATTTGGTGTCTTGAAGACGAATCTCAAAGGCGCACATCGCAGGCATCAAGAGGTTAGTGTAATCGTTCTTGATTTAATCTAGGGTTCTAAAATTAATCTGATTAATTTTAAAATCTTAAATGGCAAATACAGATCCAAAAACATATTAAAAGAGTTTTAATATTTTGTTTATCATTGAAATCAAATAGATAAAAATAAATCTTGCATGGTGCATGTGACCCTAGGCGAAATTTTTTTTTGAATTCAATAGTATAATCCTGTGTTTTTCACTCTTCCGTTCCTTCAGATAGACTTAGGGAAGGCAACCTATATTCTTGGGATTCGCATCTATAGAGATAGAGCAAAAAGAATAATTGGTTTATCCTAAAGTCTATACTTGGAAAAGGTGTTAAAGAGGTTTAACATGTTTGATTCCAAGAAAGGATTGTAACCAGTGAGACATGGTATCCATCTTTCTAAAGAGATGTCTCTAAAGACACCTGAAGAAAGAGATAAGATGGTCAGGATTCCTTATGCTTCGGCTATGGGAAGTTTAATGTATGCAATGTTGTGTACCAGGCCAGATATCGCATATGCTGTTAGTTTGACTAGTAGGTATCAATCCAATCCAGGTTTGGAACACTGGATAGCTGTCAAGAATATCCTTAAGTACTTGAGAAGAACTAAGGATTTATTCTTGATATATGGAGGTGGAGACTTGCAATTGGATGGTTATATTGATTCTGATTTCCAATCGGATATTGATGATAGAAAGTCTACATCTGGATATGTGTTCATTTGTAATGGAGGTGCAGTCATTTGGAAGAGTTCCAAACAGAGCACGACTGCAGATTCCACTACAGAGGCTGAGTATATTGCTGCATCAGATGCAGCAAAGGAAGCTGTTTGGATAAAGAAGTTCGTGATAGAACTTGCAGTAGTTCCTTCCACTGAGTCAGCAGTTCCACTACGCTAAGGAACCAAGGTCTCACCAAAAATCCAAACACATAGAAAGGCGCTACCATATTATCAGAGAAATAGTTGGGCGAGGCAATGTAGCCATGCAGAAAATAGCATCAGCTGAAAATCTAGCTGATCCATTCACTAAGCCTATGTGACAGACTCAGCTAGACCGACATCTTGAGAAGATGGGTCTATGATATTATAACGAATGGCTCTAGTGCTAGTGGGAGATTGTTAGTGGTATGCCTTGGAGCATATCATTTAGTATGTATCTTGTATATATTTTTATTAATAAAAGGCATTTCCACTTTTTTGTTGACATAAGATATTTATGTGTAATAGAAAAGGTCCATTGATATTTTGTTAGAAATATTATTCCTAAGTTGTTAAAAATATGAGTGACATTATTTCTAGCACAAGTATCATAAATAGGTTCACAAGTATCGAGGATACTTCATAAAAAGGACATGACTTATCCAGAAAGATTGTATTCATGATTGTTCCCAAGTTATTTATATGAGATATAAATAAAATGGAATGGTGAGTCTCATGCCATATGACAAACATGATAGGTACTTATAAATGATAAGTAGGCCGAACCAGTGACACTTATGACAAGCACATGGAGTTTACTCTTGTCAATGTTTTGTCACAAATCATATCAGTGCATATAATCTTTAGACCTGAGATAGCATTGTTATCTTGTATATAAGTAGTTTGAGTTTGATACTGCTTTCATACTTGTACTGTGTGTGGGTATATGGGCATGTGTTGGCTCCTATTAGTTATATATGGAGGTAGGTATTGATCAAGATGGAATCTGCTCCTCTAAGTAAATAGAGATAAAATCCTATGTTCATTTAATTGTTCTTAATGTTTCAAGCTCCTAGCCAGGACAGATAGATTTATTCAGAAAAGAGTTTCTGATGAGAAAATCTTTTTAATCAAGAACTGGAATTAAAAGAGAACATAATATTCATAGCAAAAGGAGTTTGACATAAACCATGACTCCAGCTTGAGTTGGGATTTTGTAACTGAGAGATTCTAGTGCATGGTAACATATGATTATAGGTTCATTTAAGGTAAACCTTATTACTAATTAGGTGTCTATGGCATGCTATGCTAGGTGTTAACCATGGTCTATGAGGTGCATAAAATGATTTAGAGAAATCATTTATGGTAAGAAAGAGTTCTGATGTTATTAAGAGTTGATATCATATCTCATTGCCAATTAATGATAAGCCTAGTAAGTCACATACATACACAAGTTATCACCTAATTAAATATGATTTAATTAATTAATTAAAGAGTTTAATTGATTAATTAAATAGGTTTGGTTTGCAATTAGATTGCAAAGTCCCTAGCATAACTTGAACCAAATCTAGATTATTGGATGTATAGTATAAGTTAAATTTATATTTAAAGTGTTTAAATATGAATTTAATTAATGAGAAATTAATTAATAGGGATTAATTAATTAATTTATATTTGATATAAATTAATTAGAAAAAGAGAAATAATTATTTTGGATTAAGAACTCAAAATTAAGACAAAGGGGCATTTTGGTCATTTCGCAGTGTGGCACGTGGCACCATGAGATGGTGACACGTGGCACCATGAGATACACATAAGCTTGCCAAATGTCTCTCAATCATGTAAGATGATTAAAATTAAGATTAAATATAGGTTTGACACTTGGTACAATGTGATTGGGTCACTTGAACCTAGAGCTAATCAAAGGGTGACATGTGGCAAGGGTTTAATGTGTTAACCTAGCTATATAAGTGTTGTTATGACAAAAATAAAATACAACCAGTAGCCACTCCTCCTTTGTCACGCCATTTTGAGGCTCTCCATCTCTTCTTCTTCATCTCTCATCAATTCAAAGAGATTAGCCATCAATCTCTTGAATTAAAAATACTAGAAATCGTTTCTAGTGTCCTGTTTACATCTTTAATATCTTAAAAGGCAGAACTTGATTTTCTAAATAATAGAAAAAGCTTTAGAAGCTGTTCAAGGGCTGCCATAGGTGTTCTTGGTGTGCACAAGTTAGAGGGACAACATCTGGTGTCCTGAAGACGCATCTGAAAGGCGCAAATACACTGCAGTGCATCAAGAGGTTAGTATGTTTGTTATTGATTTGATCTAGGGTTCTAAAATTAATCTGATTAATTTTAAAATCTTAAATGGCAAATACAGATCCAAAAACATATTAAAAGAGTTTTAATATGTTGTTTATCATTGAAATCAAATAGATAAAAATAAATCTTGCATGATGCATGTGACTCTAGGTGAAAATTTTGAATTCAATGGCATAAACTTGTGTTTTTTCACGCTTCTGCTCCTTCATAACCAGCATGTTGATTAAACTAGCTAAGGTGCATTCCCATTTAGTAATATGGAAATTTGTCACAAAATTCCCAAAAGACTCAGGAAGGGACTGAAGGATCAAATCCGTTTGCAGTTGGAAATACATGTTAAATTCAAGATGTTCCAGCTGCTTAATTAGCCGAATCATCTTGTGGACATGATCCCCATCATTCTGTCCCTCAGACATCCTCATACGAAATAACTGTCTAGATATCTCATACCTAGCATTCTTGCTGTGCTCACCATACAACTCTTATAGGTGAAGGAGGATCTCACTCGCACTCTGCATGTTCTCATGCTGCTTCTGTAACTCATTACTCATGGAAGCAAGCATGTAACATTTAGCTCTCATATCATGCTCTTTCCACTTGTCCAAAATTTCATGTTTCGCTTGAGTGGCCTCTGGAGGTAAGGGACTAGGAACATTTGAGTCTAGAACATATCCTATATGTTCAAGGTTCAGGACAAGTTTTAAATTTCTTATCCAATTAGATAAATTAGGTCCTATTAACCTATTGTGATCAAGTATGCTTACAAGGATATTGGATGGTGATGGTTGTTCTGTGCTCATTATTATCAGAAAAATTAACTACAGAAAATAACCAAATTAATTAGTAAATATATCATGTAATTAACCAAAATGATTATGGTCTTTTAATCAAATTGGTCCTCCCACTAACTTAGCGAATCCTACACTTCCAAAGTAGAAAACGGAAATCCTAGTTGGATGGATTTCTAGTGTGTGATTGAATTCTTATAATCCTATTGATCATCCTCAGGCACATCCATTATTGGAATAACAATATATTATAAGTGAGCAACTCCTTGCCCATCACATCTCATGTGAGGTTCAATCCTTTACCTAGCCCCTAATGCTCAAAATCTCAGACACATCCATTATTGACTTACCTTGCATTAGTTAAGTTGATCCCATTGAGCCAGTAAATATGCAAATAATTTTAATGTCCTTAGGCACATCTATTATTGGCCACCAAACCATTTACATATTTATAACATCTCATGCTTAACAATTATTCTTAAGAAAATCTCTTAAATTAATTGCGTCTTATGCAAGTAATTAAAATTTTTTAAAATAATTGCCTCAATAGAGGGCCTATGTTATAATTACTTTAATTATAGCATTTCCAACTTAATCATTTGTTTGGAAGATTTTATGGTCATCTTAATTACTATTAAGGTCTCACTTTGCACATTATCCATTTAGCATGCATATATCACATACTTGCATACATTCACATACATCTCATGCATTCATGGATAAACAGTAAATATGGTATGATCATGGACTTTCTAAGGGATTCAATTTTGAGCCACCAAGAATTGAATCAGGGCATTCCTAGGTACATTTCATTCATTCATTTTACAAGAGTTGCTGAAGGAGTACATAATCAACACTTGATCTTGAATTCCTCCCATTGGTCCCACCAATGCTCTTGACCTCCTTGATCTTTTTATAATCCAATTACATAGTAATCCTTAGCATACCAAGGTGAATTTACAAAATCTTAAATAAATGAAATTAAAACCCAAAATTATTACAACCTTAATAATATATGCCCAAAATAAATTAAAATAAATTAATTAATTTACAATCCCAAAGAAACATAAAAGAAATAAATCCAATCACATTGGTCTTTTATAGTATATGATCATCCATCATGCATATCACTATTTAACAATTAAATAAAACATACATACTTAAATTAAATTGAACATCTCATATTTAACTTAAAAATCCAGATTTAATATGATTCAAACAAATTTAAAAATTCAAATTTGAATCACATTCAAACAAATTTAAAAATTCCGATTTTAATCACATTCAAACAATTTTTAAAAATTAGATTTGAATCACATTCAAACAATTTTTAAAAATTCAGATTTTAATATTATTCAAACAACTTTAAAAATTTATATTTGAATATGATTCAAACAACTTTAAAAATTCAGATTTGAATCACATTCAAACAACTTTTAAAATTCAGATTTAAATCACATTCAAACAATTTTTAAAATTCTGATTTGAATTAATATTTAATTGTGTGATTAAAACTAATAATTAAACACTTTAATTAGTCATAGGATAGGCATTAGATCATACAACAATTTCAGAATTTAAAACGAAACCTTGCGCCACCCATGAAGGCCATAGATGGCGCACCAATGATGGTGTTCTTCACCCAAGCCGCCACCTTTCATGCAACCAGTAATAGATCTATCATCTTATGATCATTCCACACAATTAAATCATATAATCAACAATCTAAATGGCAAATATATTAGCTCTGATACCAAATGAAGGAGCAGAAGCATGAAAAACACATGTTTATATCATTGAATTCAAAAATTTTCACCTAGGGCCACATGCATCATGCAATATTTATTTTTATTTATTTGATTTCAATGATAAAAAACATATTAAAACTCTTTTAATATGTTTTTGGATCTATATTTGCCATTTAAGATTTTAAAATTAATCAGATTAATTTTAGAACCCTAGATTAAATCAAGAACAAATACACTAATCTTTTGATGCACTGCAGCGTATTTGTATCTTTAGAATGCGCCTTTAGGATACCAGATGTTGTCCCTCTAGCTTGTCCACACCAAGATCACCTATGGCAGCCCTTGAACAGCTTCTAAAACTTTTTCTATGAATTAGAAAATCAAGTTTTGCCTTTTGAGAGATTAAAGATGTAAACAAAACACTAGAAACAATTTCTAGTATTTTTAATTGAAGAGATTGTTTGCTAATCTCTTTGAATTGATGAGAGATGAAGAAGAAGAGAAGGGAGAACAGCCAAGGGTGGCAGCACAAAGAGATGAATGGCAGCTTGTTTAATTTGTTCTTACATCCTTACACTTATATAGCTAGGTCACCACTTAAAACCCTTGCCACATGTCACCTTTTGATTGGCTCTAGGTTTAATTGACCCAATCATATTATGCCAAGTGCCAAACCTATATTTAATATTAATTTTAATCATCTTACATGATTAAAAGACATTTGGCAAGCTTATGTGTAGTGCCATGTGTCACCATCTCATGGTGCCACATGTCACCCTGTGAAATGACCAAAATACCCCTGTGTCTTAATTTTGAGTTCTCAACCTAAAATAATTATTTTTCTTTTTCTAATTAATTTATATCAAATATAAATTAATTAACTAATCTCTATTGATTAATTTCTCATTAATTAAATTTATATTTAAACACTTTAAATATAAATTTAACTTATACTATACATCCAATAACCTTGATTTGGTTTTAAGCTATGTTAGGGACTTTGCAATCTAATTGCAAACCAAACCTATTTAATTAATTAATTAAACTCTTTAATTAATTAACTAAATCATATTTAAGTTGGTGATTACTTGTGTATGTGTGTGACTTACTAGGCTCATCACTAATTGGCAATGAGACATGATATCAACTCTTAATATCATCAGAACTCTTTCTTAACATAAATGATTTCTCTAAATCACTTTATGCACCTCATAGACCATGGTTAACATCTAGTATAGCATGCCATGGCCACCCAATTAGTAATAAAATTTACCTTAAATGAACCTATAGTCATATGTTACCATGCACTAGAATTTATATATTGCAAAATCCCAACTCAAGCTGGAGTCATGGTTTATGTCAAACCTGATTTGCTATGAATATTATGTTCTCTTTTAATTCCAGTTCTTGATTAAAAAAATTTTTCTCATCAGAAACTCTTTTCTGATTAAATCTATCTGTCCTGGCCAGGAACTTGAAACATCAAGAACAATTAAATGAACATAGGATTTTATCTCTATTTACTTAAAGGAACAGATTCCATCTTGATCAACACCTATCTCCATATATAACTAGTAGGAGCCAACACATGCCCATATACCCATACATAGTATAAGTATGAAAACAGTATCAAACTCAAACCACCTATATATAAGATAACTGTGCTATCTCAGGTCTAAAGATTATATGCACTGTTATGATTTATGAAAATACATTGACAAGAGTGAACTCCATGTGCTTGTCATAAGTGTCACTGGTTTGGCCTGCTTATCATATATAAGTGCCTATCATATTTGTTATATGGCATGAGACTCACTATTCTATCTTATTTATATCTCATATAAATAACTTGGGAACAAACATGAATACAATCTTTCTGGATAAGTTATGTCCTTATTATGAGGTATCCTCGATTGTGAACTTATTTATGATACTTTGTACTAGAGATACTGTCACTCATATTCTTAACAACTTAAGAATAGAATTTCTAACAAAATATCAATGGACCTTTTCTATTACACATAAATATATTATGTAAGCAGAAAAGTGAAAAATGCCTTTTATTAATAAAAGATGTACAAGATACATACTAAATGATATGATCTAGGGCATACTACTAACAAAGATCAGGTGCTCCGACACTCCGTACTACACTGTAGACGGATGAGGGGTGTTACAACCCTAAGTAAAAAGAGATAAAATCCTATGTCCATTTAAATTATTCTTGATAAGTCAAGTTTCTGGCTAGGATAGATAAACTTAGTCAGAAAAGAGTTTCTTATTAGAAAGTCTTATTAATCAAGAATTAAAATTAAAATGAGGACATAT
Source organism: Hevea brasiliensis (assembly GCF_030052815.1). Classification (NCBI taxonomy): domain Eukaryota; kingdom Viridiplantae; phylum Streptophyta; class Magnoliopsida; order Malpighiales; family Euphorbiaceae; genus Hevea; species Hevea brasiliensis. The sequence goes on from NC_079503.1 coordinate 26,162,012, forward strand.
TATTCTAAGGAATAAGGGTTTGACATAAACCATGACTCTAGCTAGAATCGAGATTTTGTAACAGAGAAATTTTAGTTCATGGTATGTGTGATCAAGGTGCATAAGTTAAGGATTAATTCATAACTAATTGGGTAGTCATGGTATACTATGCTAGGTGTCAACTATGATTTATGAGAACTAAAAGTGAAAAGGAAATTTCATTTTAAGTATTGAATAATTCCAATAATATCAAAGAGTTAATATTATTCTCATTATCAATTAGTAATGAACCTAGGCAGTCACACACCAAAGAATAATATGATCAAAGCCAAATTAATTTGATTAATTGATTAAATGGTTTAGTTAATTAATCAAATTAATATTTTTAGTTTGCAATTAGATTGTAAGGTGTCTAGCATGACTTGAAACTAAATTTATTTATGGAAGTAATCAAGTTAATATTTAAAATGTTTAACTGTAAACTTGATTAACTATTCATAAGATAAGAAATTATTTTGGTTAATTTGATTTTAGTCAAAGGAGAGAGAAAGTGGTAGTTAATTAGTATTTTTTTATAATACTAATTAATTAAAATTTTAATTTCCTAATTATCTTCACTTGACATATAACACCCCTCACCCGACTATAGTGTAGCCAAGCAAAATGTGCTACATTCGGTGCCGGAGCACCCTATCTTATCTTACTTTATTACTTTAGTAATTTTGAATTCGTTTAATTTAATATCAATTATTTTTCTATAGAGAAACCAATGGAGTTTCTCCTATTTTATTTCTATTTGGCGCATTTCATTATTCACCTGCTTGAAAATTCAATAATATTTTCACAATAAAATCTTATCCATTATTCTCATAACCATCTCATAATTCACATCTCATTCATATATCTCAATTTCATATTCATTCCCATTCATTCTCAACTCATATATGATAATTTTCAATCTTCATTAATTTACATGATATATAATTTAATTACATATGAAATAATCAATTTATAAATTTACATCACATAAATATTACTTACAAATTCTTAATTTACATTACAACATATGAATTACAACATACGAAATATTTATAACATACAAAATACATAAAGTGATATACATGGGCCCTAGCTACATGCATTGCTGAGGAGGTAACAACCTTTGACACTCTGCAGATCTGGACTCCAAAATCTCTGTTTAGTATTCGCTAGGCATTAACTTCAGTACCTGCGCGAGGAAACAAATACATCACGCTAAGCATTGCTGCTTAGTGGTGCAATAATATAACAAGAAATAATATATACAAATAAAAATAATTGGAGCTTATTTTCTATACTCAAGAATTTTACTGTTCATATAAAATTTGTCATACAGTACATTTTTCGTCATTTATGTTGCTCTCTAGAATCTCTTTTGTCATAAGTTTACAATAATCATTTATATAATGTACAAATAAATCTAAATATTTAGTTTATATTTATTTTATTATGGATGATGCATTTCTAATAATTACTTACGTTATGCTTATTTTGCTAGTATTTCATTTACTCTCTTAATATTTTCTATGTGTTGTAGATCATTTTGTAATAATTAAATTCTTAATACTAGTTTAATACCTTTCGGATTTTTCTCACTGATTTATTTAGTTTCTAATCTTTTTAATTTATTTCAATAATTTTTTTTATTCTCTTCCCAGGTAACCTATGACAGGCTGACTAAACTGGATAACGGGTTGTTGGCACTGGACACCGCGGTGCCACAGGTCGTCATACCATGGGACGCAGAACGTCAACCACGTATGCAGTCAGTATGGCTAAAAAGCCATGATAACATATAATCAGGCATAAAAGCCGTGAATGCTGGCATAAAGCCATGAATGTGGGCATAAAGCCATGAGTGCGAGCATAAAGCCATGAGTACAAGCATAAAGTCTTTCGCAATACTGCTAAAACAATACCCTATTGGCATGCCAATCTATCCAATCTGACACACATGTCTAAGCAATACAAGGGCACATAATATCATTAATTATTAATAAATTATGTTTTATGACTTCATTATTTCATGACAAATTCCATAATTTATACATTCATCATAATATTCATACATTCCTTACATCATTCATATTGATCACAATTCACATACAAAACATCTTTCCTTTCTCTCTTGATGGGAACCTAAATCCCAAATGACACTTTTATTACATTTATTCATTCAACAATCTATTCATGTAAAGTACATTCCATACTTCAAGTTGTATTGCTAATATATTATGAACTCCATTGGTGTTGGGAGTATAAGTTTCAACAATCTATCTAGGTTAATTTCATTTCCTATTCAAGTGGTATCACTTATGTTTTATTAGACCTACTAGTAATGGGAACACAAATCTTAACTATATATTCACATAACTTAAATGTTCATTAAGTCATTTAGGTAAATTACTATTTCTATTCCAAGTAATCCATGAACATTTTATGGATTCCAAATTTCATACCTTAATTTCCTCTACCAATTTAGTTCTTACACTTTGTGTCTTTGTATTACTATTCACATTACTATTCACTCAAGTTGTTAACTTTTTAATACTTAATAAATTTATTGAACCTAAGTTCTCCAAGATACCACATTTTGCATTTTATTTTTGTTGGTATTGATTTCTAATACCATTCCAAAGCTTATCTTATGTTATTCAAAATTTTCAGATTTCATACCCTAAGTTTACTGTTCCATTGATTTTTTGTACAGTAGAAATTTGACAAAATTGTCTTCATGAAAGTTGTTCTTTATTGTGTCTAGTTACATTTCTTTTTTTGAATCACTCCATTTGGAGTTTTGTATCTCAAGTTATAGTCATTTTACCATAACTGGCCGGATTGACCTATACCCAGAATTTCTGGGCAATTTGGTTCTGCCAGATTTGGTGACCTAAGTTTGGTTGGCAATTTGACTAGGTTATTGTCAGAATTTGGATTTGTGTTCTGCATGAACGTTGTAGGTCTATGTCTCAGCTTTTTTTTGGTAAAATTTTAGATCAATTGAACTTTTCTACACTGAGTTATGACCATTTGAACAAACACTGTTCATTTAGTCATTTTCCAGTGACAGCATGTGGGTCACCCAGATTAGGGTAATTTTTAGGTCAACTTGGTTTGGTTTTCTGGGCAGGGTTTCTTCACCAAAGTTGTGCCATTATGTGTCTAGTTTCATTTCCAATTGGCCTTGCACCAATTGAACCTATACAACTCCATTTATGGCTGCCCAAACGTGCTAGACTCACAACCAGTCCTGCAGGGCACACAAGGCAGCACACCCATTTCAATTCCAATGCCACAATTGTCTCCAATTTAAGGTTAAAATTCATTAAATGGTCACTAATTAACCATTAGAACTTAAATTAAACATCTAAGCATTAAATCCTCAATTAAATCTCAAAACCCTAACCCTAACAATCCATTACTTCATCTAACATACATAAATCAACATATAATACTAATATAATTATCAAACATCATTCCCAAGCAATTTAATTCAATCAAATCAACAATTCTCAACCTTCCCCCATGGATGCTGAAAATTTGAGTATATTTTCCTCAAATTTTCTCCATTTTCTAACTTAACTCAAAGTTCAAATAAAAAATGTAAAGAGAGAAGAGATTTAGCACTAACCTTGAAGTGGCACTTCTTGGACTTGTGAAAAACTTTCTCTTTTCCTCTTTTCTTGGTTGTCAATAGCTTAGTCTAAGTGTCGAATTAATTTTTGATGGAAGGAGTTATGGATTTTAGTGGAAGAATGAAGGAGAAATCAAACTCAAGCTTGACAAAAATGGTGAAAGCTCACCATGAAAGAGATTCGGCTATCTTGAAAAAAAATGAAGAAGATGGCTTTTAATTTTTAATTTGTCTTCTTCAACTCTCTCTTATCTTCTTATATGTAATTGTTTAATTTTTATTGGCCAAAATATTTTAATTACATCATTTTACATTAAGCTTATGTAACACCCCTAAGTTCGGTAGTGCGTTCTACTGTTCCGGTGACCAGTGTTGTCCGGACAGCTAGGATGCCTAGAACTACACTTCAATATGAGTGAGGAGACATAAAATAATGAAATACAAGAAAAGAAAATACAAGAAAAACAAAGGAAAAATAATATCAAAGAAATGTAACCAAGTTAAGCGAGCCGAGAACCCTAGCGATGGGTGACAGCACCGAGAAGTCACGGCGTGGACCGTTGACTAGCCCTGGACTGCGGGGAACCCTGGAAAATATTTTTAGGACTTAAAGAGACATCAATTTAAGTATAAATATCATTAGAAATATCAAAGAAAAATTAAATAATTAGTACAAAGAAAAGTGAGAAATCGAAAAACGGACAAAACCCGGTGTTACCGAAAAATCAGGAATGTAACCCAAACGGGGGCATTATGGTCATTTGACATCCCGAATTGTCTTTTGACCTAAATGTCCATTAAAAATAAATAATATTACACTTAGAAAATTAAATGAAAAATTAATTTGGTGGTACCTAAAATAAATAACAAGAATTAAGGGTTTAATGTGGAATAAGTGAGAATTTAACATATTATATGATTAATTGAGTGAGTGGGCCACCAAAGGAATAAAATAAAAACATAATGGGGCAGCTGGAATTCCATTATACAAGCTGAAACTTCATCTTCCCCAAACCCTCTCAACTTTGCCGAATTGAAGAAGAGAAAGTCCTCCATTGCCATTTTTGCATGAGCTTGATCCACTCCTCCATTTCAACTCCAATCACTTAGATAGCTTCATAAAAATTTGTCTACACATCATAAGGGAGAGCTTGATACCAAAATCAAGAAGTTTAATCAAGGTTTAGCAAGCTCCAACCACAGGTAAGTTTACATTTTTGAATGTTGCTTTGTTAAACTTTGTGTACATGTTATGGGTGTGTGCTTTGTGAAGAAAATTTTCAAGTTTGAAGAGTTATTGATATGTTCATTTTGGAAAGCCATGGAGTTATGTATTTAAGGAAATATTTATACATATATTTGATGAGAAATGATGTTGATTAGGGTGATTTAATATCCTAGTAAATTATTCCACATGTATATGGTGATTGTGCACTTGGAATGGAAATTGATGAATTGTAGGACACTTTGGCATGGTAAAGATTTTCGGCAGCCTTGGGACACTTTGATAAATGTATGAGTTCATGAAGGTATTGGCAGAATATTGACATTGAGGATTGATGGATATGTATATAGATTGGTTGTGTAAAGTGTATGTAAGAATGAGTAATGTTTATGTGTATATGTGATTGTACTTAGACTTTGTAAATTTGAGTTTATTTGGTGTACTGAGGATGTGTGTAATCTGCCCAAAGTGACTTTAAAGTGAAGAGGTATGTGGTTTTGGTAATGTACCAAAACAGAATTAGTAAGGGAAGTGGACATATAGCAATTAAATGTGTAATGGATACATGTATAAGTAAGGTAATTAAGGGCAGTATACATTTTAGCCTATAACTTTAAATGTGTAACTTCAATTGGTATGAGACCAATTGGAGGTCAAACTAGGCACAAAATGTGCCAACTTTCATTGAGAAAGCATACCAAAATTCTGCTTGCAAGGTGACATGAAAAATGACCAATTCGGATTAAGTGCAATTGAAACCTGAAAACTGACCAATTGGGCAGCAGTTAGTGTTTAGGCCATAACTCACTCAAAACAAGTCCAATTGACCTGAAATTTTAACCATGAATAGCTAAGACCCATACCTATAAGTCTTATGAAGACACCAAAGCCCAGAAATGACCATAAGCAGGTCAAACAGCTTGCACAAGTTCGGGTCCAAAAACTGGCCGAACCAGAGTTGACCAAATTGACCTAAAATTGACCTAATTTGATGCCATTTGACCAGCAATAGTATAATGACCATAACTTGGTCTACTTAACTCGGATTGACCTAAAATTTTGCCCCGCGTTCCATAAGACATAGATCTACAAGTTTTTAGTTTTAACCGAAACCCGAAAACCGAAGGAACTAGGTCGTCCGACTAGGTCAAACTAGTATCCCGGAATCCAGCAAGTTGCATTAAAATGCACTAAACAAGGAATTGAGTTTGGTAAAACGTGCCAACCCTAAAACCCTGTCGAATGTGACATATTAATGACACAAAAACCTAATTTACCTAAAACGCATCGAAGGTCGGTATATTAGGTGATTAAGCAAATAATAGCCTTCAGTGAATTACTTATCGAACATTATCGTTAGAGACAATTTAAATTAGTACTGAAACACTTCAAATTGTGTTTCTCAGTTACCAAAGACTCAGGAAAAGGGAAGGAAACACTGAGTCCAGACCAGGAGACAGTCATCAGAGGTTTGTGCACAACTAGTTTTCAACTAATTTTACTCTGAATAAGATTTCATATGATTAATTGTATGTTATTGATTTAAATTGTGTTTGTGCACAACTAGTTTTCAACTGATTTTACTCTGAATAAGATTTCATATGATTAATTGTATGTTATTGATTTAAATTGTGTTTGTGCACAACAGTATTTCTTTTGAATTTTTCAATTGAAATGAATTATGACTATTTGTACATTATTGTTTTAAATTGTGGAAATGTGTTTGAATGGATATTTATTGCTTGAAAAGCATTGTAAATGATTTGAGGGATACTATTGATTGAAAAGCACTATAAATGGTTTTTGTGGAAATTAAAGATAATTATGAATTGTGTTGCCATTTTGTGAATGAAATTATAACTTTGGAAATTTATTGGATTCTCACGAATCATTTGAATAAAATGTTTCGAATTGATTTTGTGTTCACACTTAGCATGACAGTATCATATCATTTCCTTCTCCATTTATGGAGTCGTGATCGTTTATTTTTCTCCCTCTCTGGTTTACCAGTTGAGGTGATCGGATGAGTACTCATTATATAGCTAGCTCCCTTCCTCATTGATTTCGATTAGTGGGGTTGTGATTGCTTTGTCGTGGTGTACAACGCGGCATTGATCGGAAATTTGTGTCATGGCTTAAGTTGTGAATGAATTGGCAACACTGTATTCTTAAATTATTCGACTAAATTATGTTGTTATGCGATTTGATAATTTGTGAAATGAAGTTTAAATTCTTATTGACATTTACCGTCTTCTGAATTTAACTATGTTTTGATTACTGAGATTTATTGTGATATTGTGTTAAATTCCTTATGACAGTATTGTCTTGAATTTAACTATGGTTTTTAAATATCCACTATTTATTTGAATTATGAATTGTGATTTAAATTTGTATTTGGTTAATGTTGTAAATCACTGAGACATTGTCTCAATGATAGCTTTATTCTTTATCGCCGCAGTAGACAGACAGACAGGGCAGCAGACTAGGCTGCTATTACCTCCAGCGAGAGATTTTCTAGTATAACGAGTATACCACATTTTGTATTTTGTGCAGTAATGTATGATCACTGTATGTACATATTGTTTTGGTTTTGAGCAGTTGTAAATTAAAATTGTACATTGACATTGTGAAGTAAATTATGAGTTATTTTGGCTTGTAAAAATTGTATTATATTTCTTTTATCTCAGTCTTTGAAAAATCACTGCAGATTTGAGTTGAGAAATATGTTGTGTTGAGAAAAATGTTGGATTTGAGATTTGGAAAATATATTGAAGTGCTTTTTGTCGGTTTTCTGAAGAACTGTTTTATCCAAAATACAGATGGCACTCTGCTAAAATTTTTATAGAAACTCCAAATAATTCAAATGTGTTAGTTCTATCACTTCAGTTCAAAAAGGTTTTTAACACCTGTAAATAGTGCTCACCACTGTAAAAGAAGTTAGAAAAGTTTTTAAAATCCCTTGTAGTGTATTTAATGGATTATCAGTAGACAGACTTGGTAATTCATTAGGTATACTACGGGATCATGTTATGCCTTACAGAGGGGAAGGGTGTGACATGTTTTAGTGGTGTCAGAGCAAAGTTTTTAAATTCTGTTTTCACCTGTTACTTGAATATTCTTTCTTCATAGTGCAACTGTTCAATATCATTCTTTGATACATACAGTACATTACATTATAAATATGCACTAATGGGAGGAAATCTCCTTGTGTTATTGGTTAAGGAGATCTAAAATCCTCGCATTGACTATGGAAGAGGGTGATCGTTCAGTCGATCAATCTATTCAGGCTGAGGTGCAAGGGGATGCCCCAGGCCTACATAATGTCAGTGGTTCAGCTGCACCACCGCAGATCTGCAGCTCGCTTAGTTCGCTCAGCAGATGGCTGCAATGTTCCAACAAATGGCTGGTAATGTACCTACTCAAGTCCCAATACAGACACCAGTGGTACAACCACAGTCTCCTACTAGGCAGTATGACAAATTGATGAAGTATGGGGCTACAGAGTTCAAGGGAACAGTAGATCCTCTAGAGGCTGAACAGTGGTTAGAGAGGATGGATAGGGTATTCAAGAAATTGCATTGTACGGAGGAGCTCAGATTTGAATACTCAGTGTCCTTACTACAGGGGGATGCTTATGACTGGTGGAAAACCATTCCCCACAGTCTAGTAGAACCTGCAGTGCCAACATGGAATGACTTTCTCAGGGAATTCAGATAGAAATATGTCCTTGATGCTTATGTAGACCAAAAGTTATAAGAATTCCTAAGTCTGAAATAGGGGAACAGATCAGTGGCTGAGTATGAAAGAGAATTGTCCCGCCTGAGCCATTATGCAGTAAGTTTACTTGCTACCAGCAGGGAGAGATGCAAGAGGTTTGAAACCGGCTTGAAGCCCAGTATCAGACTACAAGTAGTCGGCTTCAAACACACTAACTTCTCTGAACTTATTTCCCAAGCTCTAGAGTTAGAAAGAATTGAGTCCAAGTCACTGAGAAAAAGAAATCAGAGAAGACAGAGAAAGAGGGAAAATCAGTAGAACAGAGTTCCAGTGGTCCTACTGGAAAGAGGAAGAACTATGAGGGACACAGCAGAGGTGGCAAGAAGTCTGGTAGGGGAAGACATTCAGGACAAAAACCTCCTCTATCTGGTCAGCAGAGTACCGGAGGTTCCTACCATTCCCGCCAATGTGAAAATTGTGGAAGATATCATCGTGGGATATGCTATAAGGCTATTGGAGCCTGTTATAACTGTGGAGGCACAGGACACTTTGCCAAGGACAGCACCAGTAGTCGTAGAGTTAGACCACCTCCTACTACTGCAGAAGGGTTAGTCCAGAGCCCCGTCACTAGAAGTTCACAACCACCCAGCAGAGGTAGAGGCAGAGGTAGAGGTAGCCCAGCAGGCAGCCAAGTTACAATGAAACATTCAGAGCAAGACAGTGCTCCGGTCAGAGTCTATGCAATGAGACAGAGGGAAGAGGCCGAGACATCTGATGTTGTGGCTGGTACCTTCTCAACTTCTGACCAAGATGTGTTTGTGTTATTTGATCCGGGTTCTACCCATTCTTATGTGAGTGCTAGTATCATTGATTGCATTGCTATTCCATGTACAAAAATAGACTTTGAGGTCCTAGTAACAAGTCCGCTGGGAGAGGAGGTCAGGGAAATAAATTTTGATGCATTAGTGATTAGTCCTTTAGGATAGGGATTGTGATAATAAGTGAAATTAGTTTTGGAAGAGTTTATCGGCGAAAAGTATTTCCTGACACACCATAAATTATAAAGCTAATTGGCGAGCCTATTTAATGTAAAGCAAGAGGACGTAAAAGTAAGTTACAGTAATAGAATTGCTCTAGATGAAGGCAGAGATGTTACTGTTAGTAATTGTTAATGGATATTGTAATCAGAATAAGTTCGGATATCAGTGAATTCGAAAAGGATAAAGGATAGGATAGTTTGATCTATTGGGATGTATTGTAGTAACTATGCAATGTTCTTGATTGTTTATACTGTAAACTGCGGATTATAGTACTAACTTGAGATTATTGTGTAGATCTACGTACTACCTGATAGTACACCTAGATGAAGATAGTTGCCAACGGCAGCTGTTTCTGTATAGTTATGCCAGGACATAATTTAATTGTTAGAAATAAGTTTGAAAATCCTACTTAGGGATCTAAAACTCAAAAGTTAGAATATCGAAAGGTTATAGTTCGGTACAAAAGAAAGTAAGTTATAAAATATTGACAGATAAAAAGAGTTATGGAAGTAGAGATTTGAATAGTTGATTCATATATAACAAAGAAATATTACGAATGTGAGGAAGACTATGGACCAGAATGGTCAGACGACCAATGACTGATGAATGATTCTAACATGACCTCAAGGGTCATTCAAGAAGCAACGTGAACCGAAATATTAGACAGCATAATAGTAAGAGGAGATTGATGTTATCCAAACAAATTAAACATTGTATTAGATTATTAAAAGTCTTATACAAATTTGGGAAAAAAAAAAAGATTATACGATCATATAGAAAGGAGAAAATAAACGTATGACTATTGTAAGATGGCTATGGGGTAAAATTTCGTGGACGAAATTTATTTAAGGGGTGGAGAATTGTAACACCCCTAAGTTCGGTAGTGCGTTTTACTGTTCCGGTGACCAGTGTTGTCCGGACAGCTAGGATGCCTAGAACTACACTTCAATATGAGTGAGGAGATATAAAATAATGAAATACAAGAAAAGAAAATACAAGAAAAACAAAGGAAAAATAATAGCAAAGAAATGTAACCAAGTTAAGCGAGCCGAGAACCCTAGCGATGGGTGACCGCACCGGGAAGTCACGGCGTGGACCGTTGACTAGCCCTGGACTGCGGGGAACCCTGGAAAATTCTTTTAGGACTTAAAGAGACATCAATTGAAGTATAAATATCATTAGAAATATCAAAGAAAAATTAAATAATTAGTACAAAGAAAAGTGATAAATCGAAAAACGGACAAAACCCGGTGTTACCGAAAAATCGGGAATGTAACCAGAACGGGGGCATTATGGTCATTTGACATCCCAAATTGTCTTTTGACCTAAATGTCCATTAAAAATAAATAATATTACACTTAGAAAATAAAATGAAAAATTAATTTGGTGGTACCTAAAGTAAATAACAAGAATTAAGGGTTTAATGTGGAATAAGTGAGAATTTAACATATTATATGATTAATTGAGTGAGTGGGCCACTAATGGAATAAAATAAAAACATAATGGGGCAGCTGGAATTCCATTATACAAGCTGAAACTTCATCTTCCCCAAACCCTCTCAACTTTGCCGAATTGAAGAAGAGAAAGTCCTCCATTGCCGTTTTTGCATGAGCTTGATCCACTCCTCCATTTCAACTCCAATCACTTAGATAGCTTCATAAAAATTTGTCTACACGTCATAAGGGAGAGCTTGATACCAAAATCAAGAAGTTTAATCAAGGTTTAGCAAGCTCCAACCACAGGTAAGTTTACATTTTTGAATGTTGCTTTGTTAAACTTTGTGTACATATTATGGGTGTGTGCTTTGTGAAGAAAATTTTCAAGTTTGAAGAGTTACTGATATGTTCATTTTGGACAGCCATGGAGTTATGTATTTAAGGAAATATTTATACATATATTTGATGAGAAATGATGTTGATTAGGGTGATTTAATATCCTAGTAAATTATTCCACATGTATATGGTGATTGTGCACTTGGAATGGAAATTGATGAATTGTAGGACACTTTGGCATGGTAAAGATTTTCAGCAGCCTTGGGACACTTTGATAAATGTATGAGTTCATGAAGGTATTGGCAGAATATTGACATTGAGGATTGATGGATATGTATATAGATTGGTTGTGTAAAGTGTATGTAAGAATGAGTAATGTTTATGTGTATACGTGATTGTACTTAGACTTTGTAAATTTGAGTTTATTTGGTGTATTGAGGATGTGTGTAATCTGCCCAAAGTGACTTTAAAGTGAAGAGGTATGTGGTTTTGGTAATGTACCAAAACAGAATTAGTAAGGGAAGTGGACATATAGCAATTAAATGTGTAATGGATACATGTATAAGTAAGGTAATTAAGGGCAGTATACATTTTAGCCTATAACTTTAAATGTGTAACTTCAATTGGTATGAGACCAATTGGAGGTCAAACTAGGCACAAAATGTGCCAACTTTCATTGAGAAAGCATACCAAAATTCTGCTTGCAAGGTGACATGAAAAATGACCAATTCGGATTAAGTGCAATTGAAACCTGAAAGCTGACCAATTGGGCAGCAGTTAGTATTTAGGCCATAACTCACTCAAAACAGGTCCAATTGACCTGAAATTTTAACCATGAATAGCTAAGACCAATACCTACAAGTCTTATGAAGACACCAAAGCCCAGAAATGACCATAAGCAAGTCAAACAGCTTGCACAAGTTCGGGTCCAAAAACTGGCCGAACCAGAGTTGACCAAATTGACCTAAAATTGACCTAATTTGATGCCATTTGACCAGCAATAGTATAATGACCATAACTTGGTCTACTTAACTCGGATTGACCTAAAATTTTGCCCCGCGACATAGATCTACAAGTTTGTAGTTTTAACCGAACCCTGAAAACCGAGGGAAGTAGGTCGTCCGACTAGGTCAAACTAGTATCCCGGAATCTAGCAAGTCGCATTAAAATGCACTAAACAAGGAATTGAGTTTGGTAAAACGTGCCAACCCTAAAACCCTATTGAATGTGACATATTAATGACACAAAAACCTAATTTACCTAAAACGCATCGAAGGTCGGTATATTAGGTGATTAAGCAAATAATAGCCTTCAGTGAATTACTTATCGAACATTATCGTTAGAGACAATTTAAATTAGTACTGAAACACTTCAAATTGTGTTTCTCAGTTACCAAAGTCTCAGGAAAAGGGAAGGAAACACGAGTCCGCATCAGAGACAGTCATCAGAGGTTTGTGCACAACTAGTTTTCAACTGATTTTACTCTGAATAAAATTTCATATGATTAATTGTATGTTATTGATTTAAATTGTGTTTGTGCACAACTAGTTTTCAAGCGATTTTACTCAATAAGATTTCATATGATTAATTGTATGTTATTGATTTAAATTGTGTTTGTGCACACAAAGATTTCTTTTGAATTTTTCAATTGAAATGAATTATGACTATTTGTACATTATTGTTTTAAATTGTGGAAATGTGTTTGAATGGATATTTATTGCTTCAAAAGCATTGTAAATGATTTGATGGATACTATTGATTGAAAAGCACTGTAAATGGTTTTTGTGGAAATTAAAGATAATTATGAATTGTGTTGCCATTTTGTGAATGAAATTATAACTTTGGAAATTTATTGGATTCTCACGAATCATTTGAATAAAATGTTTGGAATTGATTTTGTGTTCACACTTAGCATGACAGTATCATATCATTTCCTTCTCCATTTTATGGAGTCGTGATCGTTTATTTTTCTCCCTCTCTGGTTTACCAGTTGAGGTGATCGGATGAGTACTCATTATATAGCTAGCTCCCTTCCTCATTGATTTCGATTAGTGGGGTTGTGATTGCTTTGTCGTGGTGTACAACGCGGCATTGATCGGAAATTTGTGTCATGGCTTAAGTTGTGAATGAATTGGCAACACTGTATTCTTAAATTATTCGACTAAATTGTGTTGTTATGCGATTTGATAATTTGTGAAATGAAGTTTAAATTCTTATTGACATTTACCGTCTTCTGAATTTAACTATGTTTTGATTACTGAGATTTATTGTGATATTGTGTTAAATTCCTTATGACAGTATTGTCTTGAATTTAACTATGGTTTTTAAATATCCACTATTTATTTGAATTATGAATTGTGATTTAAATTTGTATTTGGTTAATGTTGTGCACCGCTGAGACATTATCTCAGCGATAGCTTTTTATTGCTGTCGCAGGTAGACAGACAGACAGGGCAGCAGACTAGGCTGCTATTACCTCTAGCGAGAGATTTTTGTGTATAACGAGTATACCACATTTTGTATTTTGTGCGGTAATGTATGATCACTGTATGTACATATTGTTTTGGTTTTGAGCAGTTGTAAATTAAAATTGTACATTGACATTGTGAAGTAAATTATGAGTTATTTTGGCTTGTAAAAATTGTATTATATTTCTTTTATCTCAGTCTTTGAAAAATCACTGCAGATTTGAGTTGAGAAATATGTTGTGTTGAGAAAAATGTTGGATTTGAGATTTGGAAAATATATTGAAGTGCTTTTTGTCGGTTTTCTGAAGAACTGTTTTATCCAAAATACAGATGGCACTCTGCTAAAATTTTTATAGAAACTCCAAATAATTCAAATGTGTTAGTTCTATCACTTCAGTTCAAAAAGGTTTTTAACACCTGTAAATAGTGCTCACCACTGTAAAAGAAGTTAGAAAAGTTTTTAAAATCCCTTGTAGTGTATTTAATGGATTATCAGTAGACGGACTTGGTAATTCATTAGGTATACTACGGGATCATGTTATGCCTTACAGAGGGGTAGGGTGTGACATGTTTTAGTGGTGTCAGAGCAAAGTTTTTAAATTCTGTTTTCACCTGTTACTTGAATATTCTTTCTTCATAGTGCAACTGTTCAATATCATTCTTTGATACATACAGTACATTACATTATAAATATGCACTAATGGGAGGAAATCTCCTTGTGTTATTGGTTAAGGAGATCTAAAATCCTCGCATTGACTATGGAAGAGGGTGATCGTTCAGTCGATCAATCTATTCAGGCTGAGGTGCAAGGGGATGCCCCAGGCCTACATAATGTCAGTGGTTCAGCTGCACCAGCCCCTGCAGTACCGCAGTTTCCTGCTTAGTTCGCTCAGCAGATGGCTGCAATGTTCCAACAAATGGCTGGTAATGTACCTACTCAAGTCCCAATACAGACACCAGTGGTACAACCACAGTCTCCTACTAGGCAGTATGACAAATTGATGAAGTATGGGGCTACAGAGTTCAAGGGAACAGTAGATCCTCTAGAGGCTGAACAGTGGTTAGAGAGGATGGATAGGGTATTCAAGAAATTGCATTGTACGGAGGAGCTCAGATTTGAATACTCAGTGTCCTTACTACAGGGGGATGCTTATGACTGGTGGAAAACCATTCCCCACAGTCTAGTAGAACCTGCAGTGCTAACATGGAATGACTTTCTCAGGGAATTCAGATAGAAATATGTCCCTGATGCTTATGTAGACCAAAAGTTATAAGAATTCCTAAGTCTGAAACAGGGGAACAGATCAGTGGCTGAGTATGAAAGAGAATTTTCCCGCCTGAGCCATTATGCAGTAAGTTTACTTGCTACCAGCAGGGAGAGATGCAAGAGGTTTGAAACCGGCTTGAAGCCCAGTATCAGACTACAAGTAGTCGGCTTCAAACACACTAACTTCTCTGAACTTATTTCTCAAGCTCTAGAGTTAGAAAGAATTGAGTCTGAAGCTGCTCCTGAGAAAAAGAAAACAGAGAAGACAGAGAAAGAGGGAAAATCAGTAGAACAGAGTTCCAGTGGTCCTACTGGAAAGAGGAAGAACTATGAGGGACACAACAGAGGTGGCAAGAAGTCTGGTAGGGTAAGACATTCAGGAAAGAAACCTCCTCTATCTGGTCAGCAGAGTACCGGAGGTTCCTACCATTCCCGCCAATGTGAAAATTGTGGAAGATATCATCGTGGGATATGCTATAAGGCTATTGGAGCCTGTTATAACTGTGGAGGCACAAGACACTTTGCCAAGGACCGCACCAGTAGTCGTAGAGTTAGACCACCTCCTACTACTGCAGAAGGGTTAGTCCAGAGCCCTGTCACTAGAAGTTCACAACCACCCAGCAGAGGTAGAGGCAGAGGTAGAGGTAGCCCAGCAGGCAGCCAAGGTACAATGAAACATTCAGAGCAAGACAGTGCTCCGGTCAGAGTCTATGCAATGAGACAGAGTGAAGAGGCCGAGACATCTGATGTTGTGGCTGGTACCTTCTCAACTTCTAACCAAGATGTGTTTGTGTTATTTGATCCGGGTTCTACCCATTCTTATGTGAGTGCTAGCATCATTGATTGCATTGCTATTCCATGTACAAAAATGGACTTTGAGGTCCTAGTAACAAGTCCGCTGGGAGAGGAGGTCAGGGAAATAAATTTTGATGCATTAGTGATTAGTCCTTTAGGATAGGGATTGTGATAATAAGTGAAATTAGTTTTGGAAGAGTTTATCGGCGAAAAGTATTTCCTGACACACCATAAATTATAAAGCTAATTGGCGAGCCTATTTAATGTAAAGCAAGAGGACGTAAAAGTAAGTTCTGATAATAGAATTGCTCTAGATGAAGGCAGAGATGTTACTGTTAGTAATTGTTAATGGATATTGTAATCAGAATAAGTTCGGATATCAGTGAATTCGAAAAGGATAAAGGATAGGATAGTTTGATCCATTGGGATGTATTGTAGTAACTATACAATGTTCTTGATTGTTTATACTGTAAACTGCGGATTATAGTACTAACTTGAGATTATTGTGTAGATCTACGTACTACCTGATAGTACACCTAGATGAAGATAGTTGCCAACGGCAGCTGTTTCTGTATAGTTATGCCAGGACATAATTTAATTGTTAGAAATAAGTTTGAAAATCCTACTTAGGGATCTAAAACTCAAAAGTTAGAATATCGAAAGGTTATAGTTCGGTACAAAAGAAAGTAAGTTATAAAATATTGACAGATAAAAAGAGTTATGGAAGTAGAGATTTGAATAGTTGATTCATATATAACAAAGAAATATTACGAATGTGAGGAAGACTATGGACCAGAATGGTCAGACGACCAATGACTAATGAATGATTCTAACATGACCTTAAGGGTCATTCAAGAAGCAACGTGAACCGAAATATTAGACAGCATAATAGTAAGAGGAGATTGATGTTATCCAAACAAATTAAACATTGTATTAGATTATTAAAAGTCTTATACAAATTTGGGAAAAAAAAAAGATTATACGATCATATAGAAAGGAGAAAATAAACGTATGACTATTGTAAGATGGCTATTGGGTAAAATTTCGTGGACGAAATTTATTTAAGGGGTGGAGAATTGTAACACCCCTAAGTTCGGTAGTGCGTTATACTGTTCCGGTGACCAGTGTTGTTCGGACAGCTAGGATGCCTAGAACTACACTTCAATATGAGTGAGGAGACATAAAATAATGAAATACAAGAAAAGAAAATACAAAAAAAAACAAAGGAAAAATAATAGCAAAGAAATGTAACCAAGTTAAGCGAGCCGAGAACCCTAGCGATGGGTGACCGCACCGGGAAGTCACGGCGTGGACCATTGACTAGCCCTGGACTGCGGGGAACCATGGAAAATATTTTTAGGACTTAAAGAGACATCAATTGAAGTATAAATATCATTAGAAATATCAAAGAAAAATTAAATAATTAGTACAAAGAAAAGTGAGAAATCGAAAAACGGACAAAACCCGGTGTTACCGAAAAATCGGGAATGTAACCAGAACGGGGGCATTATGGTCATTTGACATCCCAATTGTCTTTTGACCTAAATGTCCATTAAAAATAAATAATATTACACTTAGAAAATAAAATGAAAAATTAATTTGGTGGTACCTAAAGTAAATAACAAGAATTAAGGGTTTAATGTGGAATAAGTGAGAATTTAACATATTATATGATTAATTGAGTGAGTGGGCCACTAAAGGAATAAAATAAAAACATAATGGGGCAGCTGGAATTCCATTATACAAGCTGAAACTTCATCTTCCCCAAACCCTCTCAACTTTGCCGAATTGAAGAAGAGAAAGTCCTCCATTGCCGTTTTTGCATGAGCTTGATCCACTCCTCCATTTCAACTCCAATCACTTAGATAGCTTCATAAAAATTTGTCTACACGTCATAAGGGAGAGCTTGATACCAAAATCAAGAAGTTTAATCAAGGTTTAGCAAGCTCCAACCACAGGTAAGTTTACATTTTTGAATGTTGCTTTGTTAAACTTTGTGTACATATTATGGGTGTGTGCTTTGTGAAGAAAATTTTCAAGTTTGAAGAGTTACTGATATGTTCATTTTGGACAGCCATGGAGTTATGTATTTAAGGAAATATTTATACATATATTTGATGAGAAATGATGTTGATTAGGGTGATTTAATATCCTAGTAAATTATTCCACATGTATATGGTGATTGTGCACTTGGAATGGAAATTGATGAATTGTAAGACACTTTGGCATGGTAAAGATTTTCAGCAGCCTTGGGACACTTTGATAAATGTATGAGTTCATGAAGGTATTGGCAGAATATTGACATTGAGGATTGATGGATATGTATATAGATTGGTTGTGTAAAGTGTATGTAAGAATGAGTAATGTTTATGTGTATACGTGATTGTACTTAGACTTTGTAAATTTGAGTTTATTTGGTGTATTGAGGATGTGTGTAATCTGCCCAAAGTGACTTTAAAGTGAAGAGGTATGTGGTTTTGGTAATGTACCAAAACAGAATTAGTAAGGGAAGTGGACATATAGCAATTAAATGTGTAATGGATACATGTATAAGTAAGGTAATTAAGGGCAGTATACATTTTAGCCTATAACTTTAAATGTGTAACTTCAATTGGTATGGGACCAATTGGAGGTCAAACTAGGCACAAAATGTGCCAACTTTCATTGAGAAAGCATACCAAAATTCTGCTTGCAAGGTGACATGAAAAATGACCAATTCGGATTAAGTGCAATTGAAACCTGAAAGCTGACCAATTGGGCAGCAGTTAGTATTTAGGCCATAACTCACTCAAAACAGGTCCAATTGACCTGAAATTTTAACCATGAATAGTTAAGACCAATACCTAAAAGTCTTATGAAGACACCAAAGCCCAGAAATGAACATAAGCAAGTCAAACAGCTTGCACAAGTTCGGGTCCAAAAACTGGCCGAACCAGAGTTGACCAAATTGACCTAAAATTGACCTAATTTGATGCCATTTGACCAGCAATAGTATAATGACCATAACTTGGTCTACTTAACTCGGATTGACCTAAAATTTTTCCCCGCGACATAGATCTACAAGTTTGTAGTTTTAACCGAACCCTGAAAACCGAGGGAACTAGGTCGTCCGACTAGGTCAAACTAGTATCCCGGAATCCAGCAAGTCGCATTAAAATGCACTAAACAAGGAATTGAGTTTGGTAAAACGTGCCAACCCTAAAACCCTATTGAATGTGACATATTAATGACACAAAAACCTAATTTACCTAAAACGCATCGAAGGTCGGTATATTAGGTGATTAAGCAAATAATAGCCTTCAGTGAATTACTTATCGAACATTATCGTTAGAGACAATTTAAATTAGTACTGAAACACTTCAAATTGTGTTTCTCAGTTACCAAAGACTCAGGAAAAGGGAAGGAAACACTGAGTCCAGACCAGGAGACAGTCATCAGAGGTTTGTGCACAACTAGTTTTCAACTGATTTTACTCTGAATAAGATTTCATATGATTAATTGTATGTTATTGATTTAAATTGTGTTTGTGCACAACTAGTTTTCAACTGATTTTACTCTGAATAAGATTTCATATGATTAATTGTATGTTATTGATTTAAATTGTGTTTGTGCACAACAGTATTTCTTTTGAATTTTTCAATTGAAATGAATTATGACTATTTGTACATTATTGTTTTAAATTGTGGAAATGTGTTTGAATGGATATTTATTGCTTCAAAAGCATTGTAAATGATTTGATGGATACTATTGATTGAAAAGCACTGTAAATGGTTTTTGTGGAAATTAAAGATAATTATGAATTGTGTTGCCATTTTGTGAATGAAATTATAACTTTGGAAATTTATTGGATTCTCACGAATCATTTGAATAAAATGTTTGGAATTGATTTTGTGTTCACACTTAGCATGACAGTATCATATCATTTCCTTCTCCATTTTATGGAGTCGTGATCGTTTATTTTTCTCCCTCTCTGATTTACCAGTTGAGGTGATCGGATGAGTACTCATTATATAGCTAGCTCCCTTCCTCATTGATTTCGATTAGTGGGGTTGTGATTGCTTTGTCGTGGTGTACAACGCGGCATTGATCAGAAATTTGTGTCATGGCTTAAGTTGTGAATGAATTGGCAACACTGTATTCTTAAATTATTCGACTAAATTGTGTTGTTATGCGATTTGATAATTTGTGAAATGAAGTTTAAATTCTTATTGACATTTACCGTCTTCTGAATTTAACTATGTTTTGATTACTGAGATTTATTGTGATATTGTGTTAAATTCCTTATGACAGTATTGTCTTGAATTTAACTATGGTTTTTAAATATCCAATATTTATTTGAATTATGAATTGTGATTTAAATTTGTATTTGGTTAATGTTGTGCACTGCTGAGACATTGTCTCAGCGATAGCTTTTTATTGCTGTCGCAGGTAGACAGACAGACAGGGCAGCAGACTAGGCTGCTATTACCTCCAGTGAAAGATTTTCGGGTATAACGAGTATACCACATTTTGTATTTTGTGCGGTAATGTATGATCACTGTATATACATATTGTTTTGGTTTTGAGCAGTTGTAAATTAAAATTGTACATTGACATTGTGAAGTAAATTATGAGTTATTTTGGCTTGTAAAAATTATATTATATTTCTTTTATCTCAGTCTTTGAAAAATCACTGCAGATTTGAGTTGAGAAAAATGTTGGATTTGAGATTTGGAAAATATATTGAAGTGCTTTTTATAGGTTTTCTGAAGAACTATTTTATCCAAAATACAGATGGCACTCTGCCAAAATTTTTATAGAAACTCCAAATAATTCAAATATGTTAGTTCTATCACTTCAGTTCAAAAAGGTTTTTAACACCTGTAAATAGTGCTCACCACTGTAAAAGAAGTTAGAAAAGTTTTTAAAATCTCTTGTAGTGTATTTAATGGATTATCAGTAGACGGAGTTGGTAATTCATTAGGTATACTACGGGATCATGTTATGCCTTACAGAGGGGTAGGGTGTGACAGCTTATGTCATAATTAGCATTTAATCTCATTTTTGTTTTCTTTTTCTTTCTTGTTTCTTTACACATTTCTAATTAATTTTTCATCAATATTATTTCATATTTTATATCATATAATTTATTTACTTAATTGGACAAGTTAGTAAAAAATCATCTCTAAAGACGAAATGATCAAAATGCCCTCCGTTAGGCTTATTGAGCCAAAATCGTCTGTATCAATCGAAAAAATTTTCTAAGCGTTTTCTTGGCATTCTAATGCCATAGAAACCTCAATGACTCTTCTCTAGAGTCCCAAAAATTATTTTATGAATTTTCTCCTAGGTTTAGGGGTTCTAGTTGCGAAGACCGCAACTTCCCACTGGGTTACCCATCGCTAGGGCACCGGCTCATTTAACTTGGTTGTATTTTATTTCTAAAATTTTTCCTAAAATTTTCTTATTAATATTTGAGTTAATTATGGTTCCTCACTTTAGTTTAAATATTTTTCCAGACATTCTAACTGTCTGGACCGACATCGGTCACCGGAACAGTAGAATGTATGGAATTACTACAGTGAGGGGGTTACATGACAAGTGGCCTAATAAGAATTAGAAAACACATTTGATTATGAAATTGGATGTGGACACTTGTCAAATTAATTATAATTAGGGAAATTAAAATATTTAAAAGTAAGAAAGGAGAAAAATAATTATGATCATCTTCTTCTTCCTTTTGACCGTCCACTCTCTCTCTCTTTCTCCCCAACCAAATTTTCATCTTCTTCCTTTTATGATTAATTCAAGAGATATTAGAAATTGTAACTCTTAAATTATAGGTATAGAAATAGTTTCTATATACTTCCATAAAGCTAAAACCCAGAAAAATCCTAAACTTCACCTTGTGCAAATGTTGGCTGAACAGAATGAGCATAAGAAAGAAGTTTTTGGTTCATTCAAGGAATCTTTGGTTACCTTGTTTGTGTGGACAAACTAGAGGATCAACATTTGGTGATCTACACTACTCGAATTTGGTGTTGGAATTTGATTCTGTGCTTTAGAGGTAAATTCCTTAAACTTGGTCTTGTTAATTTTAGGACTTTAGTTTTCTAATGGCAATTAGGCATGTAAGCTATTGAGTTACAATTTATTGTAACTAAAATATGTAGTTTTGCAATAGTATAAATGATTTGTATGTTGCATGAAACCCTACACTTGAAAATTTTAAAATTACTATTTTTGCACCCTTTGGTGTATTTATCTTTCAATTGGTATTAGAGCCACCCTAATTTGCCATTAGGAAACTTTAATTCATGTTATATGATGTTTTTGACTCAAGAAAGTTGCATTATATGCAAATTAGAGTAAGGAAAATCCAAGAAAAATTATCCATTTTGATTGACATCATTTGGCCATTTTGTGAAAGTATTTTAATCAAATTATTTTTTATGGTTTTTCTTGGTCTTTTTTATTGTTAAAATATTTGATCAAAGTCTCAACATAAATATAACATGTTTATAAATGATTTTCATGAAAAATTAATTTTAAATATTAGATATTTAGAGTTAAATTTCATATTCAAGAGTTGGATAAGTAAATTGCATGAAGGATAATCATGGACTTAGAAAACTAATGTGATTATTTTCTTAATTATTCTTATAGGAATGTAATAATTAATTTTATTTTCATGCATAAAATGTTGTAATTTATTTATTTGAGCATTTTGAGCTCATTTCTTTTGTAATTTCACCTTGGTATTCCAAGAAAATTAAAAGTATGACATTGATGGAGTTTATAAAAAGAAAAGGAGTTCAAGACATTAATGGAGATTAGTGGGAGTACAAGACTTCAAAATTTGAAGATTTATAATCAAGTTTCAAATCGACGGATGATAACCTCGGATGCCCTTTAAATCTAATCCTTGTGGCTAGGATTGTATTCCCATAGAATAGTCCATGATCATTCCTTTTACATTATTGTTGATGAATGTATGTATGAGATATGTATGTTCATGAATGTATATGAGATATGTATGAAAAATAGATAATGTGCAAAGTGAGACAAAATAGTAATTAAGTTGGCTAAGAATTCTTCCAATTAAATGATTAAGTTAGTAATGGTGTAATTTTGAAAATTGCATCATGGCTCTCCACCAAGGCAATTATTTAAAAAGTTTTAAACATTTACATTCTTGGCTATGGTAACATAGGAATGATGTATTTGGTTTAAGAGATATTCTAAAAGTAATTGTTCAAACATGTGATATTGTGAGTATGTAAATACTTTAGTGGTCAAGAATGGATGTACCTGAGATTATTAAGGTTTAAATTTGTTTGCTTACTGACTTAGTGGGCTTAACTTAATTAATGTAAGATAAACCAAGAATGGATGTGCCTAAGGTTTTGAGCATTAGGAGCCAAATTATGATTGAGCCTCACATGAGATGTGAAGATTAAAGTGTTACTCATTTATGAATTGTTATGAATCCAAGAATAGATGTACTTGAGGATAATTAACAATTTATAAGAATTCAATCACTCACTAGAAATCCATCCCAATTAGGATTTCTGTTTCTAATTTTGGAAGCGTAGGATTCACTAAATTAGTGAGAGGACTAATTTGATTAAAAGACCATGATCATTTTGGTTAGTTATATGGTATAATAAACTAATTGGAATCTTATTATTATCTGAAGGTTAATATGATAAAATGATAACATAACCATTCAATGTTCTTGCTAGTACACTTGATAATAATAGGTTAACTGGGCTTCATTTTTCAGATTAATTAAGAAATCTAAAGATTGTCTTGAATTTTGAATGTATAGGATATGTTCTAGATTCTAAAGTTCCTAGTCCTTTACCAGAGGGGCCATACTAGAGGAAAGTGACACTTTAGATAGGTGAAAAGAGCATGACATGAAAGCCAAGTGTTATGATACACTTGTATTATATAGATGTTTTTAAGCATATTTGTATACTATTTCATAGCATTTAGGAAAGCAATCTCATGCATAGTTATTAATTTCATTAAATTTTGTGATTTCTATTGACAAACCCTCAATTCCATGTTTTCTGCATCATTTCAGGTGCTTGGATAAAGTTCCAAGGTATAGAAGTACAAAAGAAAGCTTAGAAAAACATAAAGGGAAAAGAAGTGTTGCTAATACACTTTACATGGGTCGTGTAAGCAAAAACACAGACCCGTGTAACCTGCTGCCAAAGGAAAATTGAGAAAGACAAGGAAGAAACAAAGTACACTGGCCGTGTACTCAGACTCGTGTAAATCATAGCAACCCATGTAAGTATCTTCCTGGCTAGATTTGAAGAATTCTCTGAAGAACAAAAGCACACAGGCTGTGTACTTGGACCCATGTAACCAGCTGCACCCCGTGTAACCTTCTGTGACATCGTGAGATGTAAGCCTTTAGAACTCCAGTTAGTTACACGGCCCTGGGCCATACAGTGATACATGGGCCATGTATCAATCGACAGCCAGCATCCTGATTTCGCTCCAGCTATAGTTTTTAACAGAGAAAAGATACTCCTAATGCCTTAGGGACTCTGAAAACCTAACCCTAGGCCATTTAATATAAATAGAGGCTGTAAATAATAGAAAAAAAAAACAGAGACAAGGGGAAATCCCAGATCTGTATAATCACTTTCTCATAGCCATCTAGAAGAGCAGGACATTAGAATAAAAAAGGAGCCTTTAGCCAAAGTTCTACAAGATCAATGCTGCAAATCCTTTTCAGTTTTTTCATTCTATTTCTTTTAGAGGATTTTTATTGTCTTTTACTTTATTTTTATCATATTTTCTGAACTCACCATGAGTGAGTAATTTTCATATTCTAAAATTATGAGAGTAATGCTTGTAATCATTATTATGGACAAACATTAAGTTTTGTTTATTGGATTTGAGATTTGTTCCTTAATTTAATTTCTTGTGATCTTAATGCATGCTATGTGTTGGTACTCACTTAGAATTGATTATGGATATTAATTGAAGGACAGAAAAGTGAAAATTAATATTAAAAAATCAAGATTTTGAACCTAGAAAATCTGACCTAGAGACAGGCTAATGACCTTTGTAGAATTCCAAAATTAGTTAAAGATCTTAAAGGGTTTTAAATAATTTAATCGCTACGAAAGTAAGGTTTAGGTTAATTAAAATACACCCTAGGTGCCTTGAGAAATAAGTTAGGATATCTTAAGATTAATTTCCATCAAGGAAAATGATTCTCA
This sequence comes from Hevea brasiliensis, assembly GCF_030052815.1. Taxonomy (NCBI): domain Eukaryota; kingdom Viridiplantae; phylum Streptophyta; class Magnoliopsida; order Malpighiales; family Euphorbiaceae; genus Hevea; species Hevea brasiliensis. The sequence goes on from NC_079503.1 coordinate 26,187,175, forward strand.
ATCCAGTAAATAGACAAGATTACATCCATAGTAAGATTTGAAGGAACGGAAGCGTGAAAAACAGAAGTTTATACCATTGAATTCAAAAATTTTCACCTAGGGTCACATGCATCATGCAAGATTTATTTTTAACTATTTGATTTCAATGATAAACAACATATTAAAACTCTTTTAATATGTTTTTGGATCTATATTTGCCATTTAAGATTTTAAAATTGATCAGATTAATTTTAGAACCCTAGATTAAATCAAGAACGATTACACTAACCTCTTGATACACTGCAGCATGTTTGCACCTTTGAGATTCGTCTTTAGGACACCAAATGTTGTCTCTCTAGCCTGTCCACACCAAGAACACCTATGGCAGCCCTTGAACATCTTCTAAAGCTTTTTCTATTAATTAGAAATTCAAGTTCTGCCTTTTAAGAGATTAGAGATGTAAATAGGACACTAGAAACAATTTCTGGTGTTCTTAATTCAAGAGATTGTTTGCTAATCTCTTTGAATTGATGAGAGATGAAGAAGAAGAGATGGAGAGCCTCAAAATGGTGTGACAAAGGAGGAGTGGCTGCTGGTTTTCTTATTTTCTCTTCATAACAACACTTATATAGCTAGGTTAACACATTAAACCCTTGCCACGTGTCACCCTTTGATTAGCTCTAGGTTTAAGTGACCCAATCACGTTGTGCCAAGTGTCAAACCTACCTTTAATCTTAATTTTAATCATATTATATGATTAAAAGGCATTTGGTAGGCTTATGTGTAATGCCATGTGTCACCATCTCATGGTGCCACGTGTCACACTGTGAAATGACCAAAATGCCCCTGTGTCTTAATTTTGAGTTCTCAACCCAAAATAATTATTTCTCTTCTTCTAATCAATTTATATCAAATATAAATTAATTAATTAATCTCTATTAATTAATTTCTCAATAATTAAATTTATATTTAAAGACTTTAAATATAAATTTAACTTATACTATATATCCAATAATCTAGATTTGGTTTCAAGTCATGCTAGGGACTTTGCAATCTAATTGTAAACCAAACCTATTTAATTAATCAATTAAACTCTTTAATTAATTAATTAAATCATATTTAATTAGGTAATAACTTGTGTATGTGTGTCACTTACTAGGTTCATCACTACTTGGCAATGAGACATGATATCAACTCTTAATATCATTAGAACTCTTTCTTACCATAAATGATTTCTCTAAATCATTTTATGCACCTCATAGACTATTGTTAACACCTAGCATAGCATGCCATGGACACCAAATTAGTAATAAGGTTTACCTTAAATGAACCTATAATCATATGTTACCATGCACTAGAATCTCTCTGTTACAAAATCCTAAGTCAAGCTGGAGTCATGGTTTATGTCAAACTCCATTTGCTATGAATATTATGTTCTCTTTTAATTACAGTTCTTGATTAAAAAGATTTTCTCATTAGAAACTCTTTTCTGAATAAATCTTATCTGTCATGGCCAGGAACTTGAAACATCAAGAATAATTAAATGAACATAGGATTTTATCTCTATTTACTTAGAGGAACAGATTCCATCTTGATCAATACCTACCTCCATATATAACTAGTAGGAGCCAACACATGCCCATATACCCATACACAGTACAAGTATGAAAGCAGTATCAAACTCAAACTACCTATATACAAGATAACTATGCTATCTCAGGTGTAAAGATTATATGCACTGATATGATTTATGACAAAACATTAACAAGAGTAAGCTCCATGTGCTTGTCATAAGTGTCACTGGTTCGGCCTACTTATCGTGTATAAGTGCCTATCATGTTTGTCATATGGCATGAGACTCACCATTCCATCTTATTTATATCTCATATAAATAACTTGGGAACAAACATGAATACAATCTTTCAAGATAAGTCATGTCCTTATTATGAAGTATCCTCGATTGTGAAACCTATTTATGATACTTTGTACTAGAAATACTGTCGCTCATATTCTTAATAACTTAAGAATAGAATTTCTAACAAAATATCAATGGACCTTTTCTATTACACATAAATATATTATGTAAATGGAAAAGTGGAAATGCCTTTTATTAATAAAAATATGTACAAGTACATACTAAATGATATGCTCTAGGGCATACTATTAACAATCTCCCACTAGCACTAGAGCCATTCATTATAATATCTTAGACCTATCTTCTCAAGATGTCGGTCTAGCTGAGTCTGTGACATAGGCTTAGTGAATGGATCAGCTGGATTTTCAGCTGATGCTATTTTCTGCATGGCTACATCGCCTCGCCCAACTATTTCTCTAATAATGTGTTAGTGCCTTTCTATGTGTTTGGATTTTTGGTGAGACCTTGGTTCCTTAGCCTGTATGACTGCTCCATTGTTGTTACAGTGTAGTGGAACTGCTGACTCAATGGAAGGAACTATTTTAAGTTCTGTCACGAACTTCTTTATCCAAATAGCTTCCTTTGCAGCATCTGATGCAGCAATATACTTAGCCTCTGTAGTGGAATTTGCAGTCGTGCTCTGTTTGGAACTCTTCCAACTGACTGCACCTCCATTACAAATGAACACATATCCAGAGGTAGACTTTCTATCATCGATATCTGATTGGAAATCAGAATCAGTATAACCATCCAATTGCAAGTCTCCACCTCCATAGATCAAGAATAAATCCTTAGTTCTTCTCAAGTACTTAAGGATATTCTTGACAGCTATCCAGTGTTCCAAACCTGGATTGGATTGATACCTGCTAGTCAAACTAATAGCATATGCGATATCCGCCCTAGTACACAACATTGCATATATTAAACTTTCAATAGCCGAAGCATATGGAATCCTGGCCATTTTATCTCTTTCTTCAGGTGTCTTTGGAGACATCTCTTCAGAAAGATGGATACCATGTCTTACTGGTAACAATCCCCTCTTGGAATCAAGCATGTTAAACCTCTTTAACACCTTTTCCAAGTATAAACTTTGGGATAAATCAATTATTCTTTTCTCTCTATCTCTATAGATGCGAATCCCAAGAATATAGGTTGTCTCCCCTAAGTCTTTCATGGAGAATGTATTTGACAACCATACCTTTACAGTTGTTAACATACCTGTGTTATTACCCATCAATAGTATGTCATCCACATATAAGATAAGGAAACTGATAGCACTGTTACTAACCTTCTTATATACACATGGCTCATCCTCATTTTTGATAAAACTAAAGGATTTAATGGCTTCATCAAAATGGATGTTCCAACTCTTCGAAGCTTGCTTCAACCCATAAATGGATCGCTTTAGCTTGCATACCTTGGAACCATCTTGGGATTCAAAACCCCTAGGTTGTTCCATGAAAATGTTTTCTTCAATGTATCCATTGAGAAAAGCTGTTTTGACATCCATCTGCTAAATCTCATAATCATAGTATGCACCTATTGCTAATAGAATCCTAATTGATTTAAGCATGGCAACAGGCGAGAAAGTCTCCTCATAATCAATTCCTTGCCTCTAGCGAAACCCTTTCGCTACTAGCCTTGCCTTATAGGTCTCTACCTTTCCATCAGAACCAATTTTCTTCTTGAAAACCCATTTATTCCCTATAGGTACAATACCTTCAGGTGGGTCAACAAGATCCCAAACTTGATTCTTATACATGGAATCAATTTCAGATTTCATAGCATCAATCCATTTTGAAGAATCGATATCTGATATAGCTTCTTCATAGGTAAGTGGATCATCGCCATGATCTACTTCTTCATGAGTAGACAACTCTTATTCTTCTTCATGAAGGAAACCATATCTCACTGGTGGGTGAGATACCCTGGTTGTTCTATGAGGAACAGCTGTAGATGTTTCATTAATGGGTGTAAGATGACTAGATGGATCTATATCCATATGATCTGTTGATTGGTCAGAATTCTCCAATTCCAACTCTATCTGCCTTCCTTTGCGTCCTTCTTGAATAAACTGTTGTTCAAGAAATGTGGCATCTCTACTTATCTCAGACTTTTGTGAAGTAGGCAAATAAAAATAATATCCAAAACTATCTTTTGGATATCCAACAAATCGACCCTTTTCTGATCTGGTCTCCAATTTATCAGTGTTCAGCATTTTGATATAAGCTGGACAACCCCAAATCTTAACATGCTTAAGACTTGGTTTTCTTTCATGCCATATCTCATAAGGTGTGGAAGAAACTGATTTTGATGGAATCCTATTCAGAATATACAAAGTTGATTCTATTGCAAATCCCTAAAAGGAGATTGGTATATCAGTATAGATCATCATACTACGTACCATATCCAATAGGGTACGATTTCTCCTTTCAGATACACCATTTAGCTGTGGAATTCCTAAAGGAGTCAGCTGGGAAACAATGCCGTGCTCTCTCAAGTATTCATCAAATTCAGTACTCAAATATTCACCTCCACGATCTAATCGAAGAGCTTTAATACTCTTTCCTGTTCGATTTTCTACTTCAGATTTAAATTCCTTGAACTTTTCAAAGGATTCATGTTTATATTTCATCAAATGCAAATACCCAAACCTTGATTTATCATCAGTAACGGTAATAATATAATGAAAGCCCCCTCTAGCCATTTCTTTAAATGGACCACATACATCACTATGTATTAGCTCCAAAATATTTTCAGCTCTTAGCCCTTGTCTAACAAAGGGTGATCTAGTCATTTTGCCCTGAAGGCAAGATTCACAAGTTGGAGTAGGCTCAAAGCCCAATGAGGATAGAATCCCCATTTTCTCCAATTTTGTAATCCTATATTCTGCAACATGACATAACCTTAAGTGCCAAATATATTTTGAACTTGAGTTGATTTTCACTATGGCATTGCATTTATTTAGATCACGTGTATTCATTTTGTGTTTGTCATTATTATCCAAATAATAAAGACCATTATTCATATAACCCGAACCAACATATTTATTTCCAAAATAAATATTGCAAACATCATCTGTGAACTGAAATTCATATCCATTTCTAGTCAAGCTAGATATAGAAATGATGTTCTTAAAAGCATCAGGTACATATAAAATATTATCCAAACAAAAAACATGTCCAAACATATAAAAAGATTTGGATCCTATGGCTAAAGCTTCAACAGTTGAGCCATTGCCAATCCGGACTCTAACATTTTGAGAACGCAAGCTGCTACTATTTGCTAGTTCCTGCATATCATTAGAAATATGAGAACTGGCACCGATTCAAAACCCAAGTCAGAGATGAATTATGAGTATCATCAGAATCTAAATAACAAGATATGGACATACCTTCTGAAGGTGTATCCTTCTTATCCTTTAGAGAAGCAAGATACTCTAGGCAGTTCCTTTTCCAGTGCCCATCCTTCTGGCAGTGGAAACACTTTCATTTGTCTCCATCAGCTTTAGTCTTCCATTTTTGTTTAGCTATTTTCTTTGAAGGACCAGGAATCTTGGGTTTTTTTTTCTTATTGCTCTTCTTTTTGTTGGACTTTCCAGCAGAAGAAGATGCAATCAAAGCTACCTCTTTTCCTTTATTGCCTGGCATATTCTTTTGGGCAATAACCAACATGTTGAGTAAACTAGCTAAGGTGTATTCCTATTTAGTCATATGGAAATTTGTCACAAAATTCCCAAAAGACTCAGGAAGGGACTAAAGGATCAAATCCGTCTGTAGTTGGAAATCCATGTTGAAGTCAAGATGTTCCAACTGCTCAATCAGCCGAATCATCTTGTGGACATGATCCCCAACATTCTGTCCCTCAGACATCCTCATGCGGAGCAGCTACCTAGATATCTCATACCTAGCATTCCTGCTGTGCTCACCATACAACTCTTGTAGGTGAAGGAGGATCTCACTCACACTCTGCATGTTCTCATGCTGCTTCTGTAACTCATTACTCATGGAAGCAAGCATGTAACACTTAGCTCTCATATCATGCTCCTTCCACTTGTCCAAAGTTTTATTTTCCTTTTGAATGGCCTCTGGAGCTATGGGACAAGGAACATTTGAATCTAGAACATATCCTATATGTTCAACGTTTAGGACAAGTTTCAAATATCTTAGCCAATCAGAGAGATTAGGTCCTGTCAACCTATTGCGATCAAGTATGCTTGCAAGGATATTGGATGGTGGTGGTTGTTCTGTGCTCATTATTATCAGAAAATTAACTACAGAAAATAATCAGATTAATTAGTAAATATATCATGTAATTAACCAAAATGATTATGGTCTTTTAATCAAATTGGTCTTCCCACTAACTTAGCGAATCCTACACTTACAAAGTAGAAAACGGAAATCCTAGTTGGATGGATTTCTAGTGGGTGATTGAATTCTTATAATTCTATTGATCATCCTTAGGTACATCTATTATTGGAATTACAATAAACTATAAGTGAGCAACTCCTTGCCTATCACATCTCATGTGAGGTTCAATCCTTTACCTAGCCCCTAATGCTCAAAATCTCAGGTACATCCATTATTGACTTATCTTGCATTAGTTAAGTTGATCCCATTGAGCCAGTAATTATGCAAATATTTTTAATGTCCTCAGGTACATTCAATAGTGGCCACCAAACCATTTACATATTTACAACATCTTATGCTTAACAATTATTCTTAAGAAAATCTCTTAAATTAATTGCATCTTATGCAATTATTTAAAATTTCTTAAAATAATTGCCCCAATGGAGGGCCTATGTTATAATTACTTTAATTATAGCATTTCCAACTTAATCATTTGTTTGAAAGATTTTATGGTCATCCTAATTACTATTTAGATCTCACTTTGCACATTATCCATTTAGCATGCATATATCATATAATTGCATACATTCCCATACATCTCATGCATTCATGGATAAGCAGTAAATATGGTATGATCATTGTAATACCCCTAAGTTCGGTAGTGCGTTCTGCTGCTCCGGTGACCAGTGTTGTCCGAACAGCTAGGATGCCAATAACTACACTCCAATAATGAGTGAGGAGACATAAAATAATGAAATACAAGAAAAGAAAATACAAGAAAAACAAAGGAAAAATAATAGCAAAGAAATGTGATCAAGTTAAGCGAGCCGGAAACCCTAGCGATGGGTGACTGCACCGGGAAGTCACGGCGTGGACCGTTGACTAGCCCTGGATCATGGAACCCTGAAAACATTTTTAGGACTTAAATAGACCCTTATTGAAGAATAAATATCATTAGAAAGATCAAAGAAAAATTAAGTAATTAGTACAAAGAAAAGTGAGAAATCGAAAAACAGACAAAACCCGGTGTTACCGAAAAATCGGGAATGTAACCCGAACAGGGGCATTATGGTCATTTGACATCCCAAATTGTCTTTTGACCTAAATGTCCATTAAAAATAAATAATATTACACTTAGAAAATAAAATGAAAATTAAATTGAGGGTACCTAATACAAATAGCCAAAATAGAGTGAAAAATGTGTAAATAAAATATGTAAGCTTATTATATAGTTATAATTGAGTGAGTGGGCCACTAAAGGAATATAATAGACACATAATGGGGCAGCTGTACTTCCATTATCCCAGCAGAAAGTTCATCTTCTCCATTTCCATAAAACCAGCCGAATTGAGAAGAAGAGAAGTCCACCATTGACGTTTCCTTAAAGCTTCATCTAACCCTTCCATTTCACCTTCAATCACTTAGGTTCCTTCATGAAAAATGGTCTACACATCACAAGGAAGAGTTTGATACCAAATTTGAGAAGTTTAAGCAAGGTTTAACAAGCTCCAACTATAAGGTAAGTTAGCATTTTTGAAGATAGCTTTGTTAAACTTTGTGTGCATGATATGGGTGTTGAATTTGTGAAGGAAATTTTTAAGTTGAAGAGTTATTGAGATATCCATTTTTGGGCAGCCATGTAGTCATGTATTTGATGAGATAATTGTGCATATATTTGACGGGAAATGATGTTGGTTATGGTGATTTAATAACTTAGTGAATTACTTCATATGTATATGGTGATTTTGCATTTAGAATGGGAATTGATGAATTGTAGGACACTTTGGTGTTGAGGAACATTTTCGGCAGCCTTGGAACTCTTGGATAAGTATATGTGTTCATGAAGACATGGGAAGAATTGTGGCATTAAGGATGGATGGATATGTATATGAAATTGTTGTGTAAAGTGCATGTAAAAACTAGTAATGTTTATGTGTATGTGTAATTGTATTTGGACTTTGGAAATTAGAATTATATTTGGTGTGTTGAGGATAATTGTAATCTGCCCAAAGTGATGTTAATGTAAAGTGGAATATGTTTTTGGTAATGTAACAAAACAGATTTGGTAGGGAAGTAAACATATTGCAAGGTAAGTGTGTGATTGATGTGTGTTTAAGCAAGGTAACTAAGGGCAGTGTACATTTTAGCCAATAAGTTTAAATGTGTAACCTCAATTGGTATGAGACCAATTGGAGGTGGAACTAGGCACAAAATGTGCCAACTTTCATTGAGAAAACATACCAAAATTCTGCTTGCAAGGTGACCTAAGAAAATGACCAATTCGGATTAGGTGCAATTAGGACCTGAAAAATGACCAATTGGGCAGCAGTGAGTGTTTAGGCCATAACTCACTCAACACATGTCCAATTGACCTGAAGTTTTAACCATGAATAGTTAAGACCCATACCTACAAGTCTTATGAAGACACAAAAATCCAGAAATGACCATAAGCAAGTCAAACAACTTGCACAAGTTCGGGTCCAAAAACTGGCCGAACCAAAGTTGACCAAATTGACCTAAAATTGACCTAATTTGATACCATTTGACCAGCAATAGTATAATGACCATAACTCGGTCTACTTAACTCGGAATGACCTAAAATTTTTTCCCCGCGTGCAATAAGACATAGATCTACAAGTTTGTAGTTTTGACCGAAACCCGAAAACCGAGGGAACTAGGTCGTCCGGCTAGGTCAAACTAGTATCCCGGAATTCAGCAAGTTACATTAAAATGCACTAAATAAGGAAATGAGTTTGGTAAAACGTACCAACCCTAAAATACTATCGAATGTGACATATTAGTGACACTAAAACCTAGTTTACCTAGAACGCATCGAGAGTCGATATATGGGTTGATTAAGCAAGTAAAGGTATTCAGTGAATTAATTATCGAACATTATCGTTAGAGACAATTTAATTTAGTACTGAAACACTTCAAATTGTGTTTCTCAGTTACCAAAGACTCAGGAAAAGGGAAGGAAACACTGAGTCCAGACCAGGAGACAATTATCAGAGGTTTGTGCACAACTAGTTTTCAACTGATTTTACTCTGAATAAGATTTCATATGATTAATTGTATGTTATTGATTTAAATTGTGTTTGTGCACAACAACTATTTCTTTTGAATTATTTTCAATTGAAATAAATATTGACTATTTGTATATTATTGTTTTAAATTGTGGAAATGTATTTGAATGAATATTTATTGCTTGAAAAGCATTGTAAATGATTTGAAACTGTGAGAAATTGTTTGAATGACATTAATGGATACTTATTGATTTAAAAGCATTGGAAATGGTTTGAAACCACAGCTATCATGTATATTGATTGTATTCCTCATTAGCTTGTCTAGTGGGACGAATTGAATTCCCTCTCTGGCTGAAGTGTTGAGGTGTGTGCCTGTTGAGGACGAATTGGATGAGTACTCATATTTTTGCTAGCTAGCTATGTTATTCCTCATTAGTCATCGACTTTTGGGACGAATTGAATACCTCATTAGCCATCGGCTTTTGGGACGAATTGAACTTTGAAACATGATTAAGCTGTGTGTGATTTATTGATATGTATTGTGAGATTGTGAAATGAATTTAAACTCTTATTGACATATACTGTCTTTTGAATTCAACCATGATCTGGCTTATTGAAATTATTGTGATATTGAGAAATGGAGTTTAAATTCTGTTTGACAATTATTGTCTTGAATTTAACTATGATTTTAAGTATCCACTATTTACATGACTTATGGATTGTGATTTAAATTGTATTTGGTTAATGTTGTGCACCACTGAGACATTGTCTCAGCGATAGCTTTTTATTGCTGTCGCAGGTAGAGAGACAGACAGGGCAATAGACTAGGCTGCATATACCTCCAGCAAGAGATTTTCGGGTATAACGAGTATACCACTTTTTGCAATTTGTACTGTAATGTATGACCACTGTATGTACATATTGTTTTTTTGGTTTTGAGCAGTTGTAAATTCAAATTGTACCTTGAAGTTGTAAATTAATTATGAGTTATTTGACTTGTAAAAATTGTATTATATTTCCTTATCTCAGACTTTGAAAAATTTCTATGGAATTGAGTTGATAAATTGTTGTGTTGAGAAATGTATTGGAGTTGAGATTTGGAAAATTATTGAAGTGTCTTTTTACAGGTTTTCTGAAGAACTGTTTTATCCAAAATATAGATGGCACTCTGCCAAAATTTTTACAGAAATTCCAAATAAATCAAATGAGTTAATTGTTTCACTTCAGTTCACCAAAGTTTTTAACACCTGTAAATAGTGCTCACCACTGTAAAAGAAGTAAGAGAAGTTTTTAAAATCCCTTGTAGTGTATTTAATGGGTTATCAGTAGACGGAGTTGGTAATTCATTAAGTATACTACGGGATCATGTTATGCCTTACAGAGGGGTAGGGTGTGACATGTTTTAGTGGTATCAAAGCAAAGTTTTTAAATTCTGTTTTCACCTGTTATTTGATTATTCTTTCTTCATAGTACAACTGCTCAATATCATTGTTTGATACATACAGTACATTACAGTAGAAATATGCACTAACGAGAGTAAATATCCTTGTGTTATTTGTTCAGGAGATCTAAAATCCTCGCATTGAATATGGAAGAGGGTGATCGTTTAGTTGATCAGTCTATTGAGGCTGAGGTGCAAGGGGATGCCCCAGGCCTACATAATGTTAGTGGTTCAAAGAAGACCTCAGTAGTACCGCAGCTCGCTTCCACTCAAAGAGATGGTCGCAATGTTCCAACAAATGGTGGCAATGTACCTACTCAAGTCCCAATACAGCATACCGATGGTACAACCACAGTCTCCTACTAGGCAGTATGATAAATTAATGAAATATGGGGCTACAGAGTTTAAGGGGACAGTAGATCCTCTAGAAGCTGAACAATGGTTAGAGAGGATGGATAGGGTGTTCAAGAAGTTGCATTGTATAGAAGAGCTTAGATTTGAATACTCAGTGTCCTTACTACAGGGGGATGCTTATGATCAGAAAACCATTCCCACGCTTTGGTAGAACCTACAAGTCTTGACTGGAATGACTTTCTCAGGAATTCGCAGAAATATGTCCTTGATGCTTATGTAGACCGAAGTCGCAAGAGTTCCTAAGTCCAAACAGGGAATGATCGCTGAGTATGAAAGGGAATTTTCCCGCCTGAGCCATTATGCAGTAAGTTTGCTTGCTACCAGCAGGGAGAGATGCAAGAGGTTTGAAACTGGCTTGAAGCCCAGTATCAGAGTACAAGTGGTTGGCTTTAAATGCACTAACTTCTCTGAACTTGTTTCTCAAGCCCTAGAGTTGGAAAGAATTGAGTTTGAGACTGCTCCTGAGAAAAAGAGATCAGAGAAGACAGAGAAAGAGGGAAAATCAGTAGAACAGAGTTCCAGTGGTCATACTGGAAAGAGGAAGAACTATGAGGGACATGGCAGAGGTGGCAAGAAATCTGGTAGGGGAAGATATTCAGGACAGAGACCTCCCCTATCTGGTCAGTAGAGTACCAGAGGTTCCTACCTTCCCCGCCAATGTGAAACTTGTGGAAAAAATCATGGTGGGATATGCTACAAGGCTATTGGAGCCTGTTATAACTGTGGAGGCACAGGACACTTTGCCAAGGACTGCACCAGTAGTCGTAGAGTTGGACCACCTCCTACTACTGCAGAAGGGTCAGTTTAGAGCCCTGTCACCAGAAGTTCACACCCACCCAGCAGAGGTAGAGGCAGGGGTAGAGGTAACCCAAAGAGTGCACCAAGGCACGATAAAACATTGAGCAAGATAGTGCTCGATCGAGTCTATGCCATGAGACAGAGGGAAGAGGCCGAGACATCTGATGTTGTGGCTGGTACCTTCTCAACTTTTAACCAAAATGTATTTGTGTTATTTGATCCGGGTTCTACCCATTCTTATGTGAGTGCTAGCATCATTGATTGCATTGCTGTTCCATTTACAAAAATGGACTTTGAGGTGCTAGTAACAAGTCCATTAGGACAGGAAGTCAGGGTTAATAGAATGTATAGAGATTGTCCTTTGGTGATCCAAGGACACACTTTTCTGTCCGATCTCATTGAAATGCCCTTCAGAGATTATGATATCATCTTGGGCATGGATTGGTTAGCTAGGCATCATGCCATGATTGACTGTAGGCTGAAGACAGTCACTTTTGGCCTTCCTCAGTATAGTGATGTGGTAATACAGGGGGAGAGGCAGTTATTGCCATCAAACATCATTTCAGCTGCACTAGCCAGAAAGATGATCAGAAAGGGGTGTGAAGCCTACTTGGCACATGTGGTAGACACCCAAGTGGGGAGTCCAGCATTGAAGGACATCCCTACAGTATATGACTTTCCAGATGTGTTTCCTGATGAATTGCCAGGATTACCTCCGGAAAGAGAAGTGCAGTTTGAAATTAATGTTATGCCTGGTGTGGATCCAATCTCCATAACGCCATACAGAATGGCACCAGCAGAGTTGAAGGAGTTGAAGATACAATTGCAAGAACTACTTGAAAAGGGCTTCATCCGCCCTAGTGTGTCACCTTGGGGAGCACCAGTGTTGTTTGTTAAGAAGAAGGATGGTACTCTCCGCTTATGCATTGACTACCGACAATTGAATAAGGTAACAATAAAGAACAGATATCCATTGCCTCGCATTGATGATCTGTTTGATCAATTGAAAGGTGCAGCTGTATTCTCCAAAATTGATTTACGATCTGGTTATTATCAGTTGAAGGTGCAAGAGCAGAGTATTCCAAAAACTGCTTTTAGAACTCGATATGGCCACTATGAGTTTCTAGTAATGCCATTCGGGTTAACAAATGCTCCAGCTGCTTTCATGGATCTGATGAACACTATCTTCAGACCATATCTTGATCAATTTGTGGTGGTGTTTATTGATGACATTTTGATATATTCAAGGAATGCAGAAGAGCATGACAGACATCTGCGGATTGTACTGCAGACTTTAAGGGAGAAACAACTATACGCCAAATTGTCGAAGTGTGAATTTTGGCTGAAAGAAATCTCCTTTTTGGGACATGTTGTGTCAGCTGAAGGGATCAAGGTAGATTCCAGCACGGTAAAAGCTATCCTTAATTGGAAGCCGCCCAGGAACATCACAGAAATTCACAGTTTTCTGGGTTTAGCTGGATATTACCGTCGGTTTGTGAAGGGATTTTCTATGTTATCTTCTCCACTGACTAAGCTGCTTCGGAAAGATGTAAAATTTCAGTGGACTGATAAATGCCAACAAAGTTTTGATAAGTTGAAGAGGTGTTTGACTGAAGCTCCAGTCCTCACTTTACCTACTCCGGGTAAAGAATACACAGTTTATAGTGATGCTTCTCACAATGGGTTAGGCTGTGTATTGATGCAAGATCGGAATGTCATTGCTTATGCATCACGCCAGCTGAAACCGCATGAGAGGAATTACCCAACACATGACCTGGAGTTAGCAGCTATTGTTTTTGCTCTGAAGATCTGGAGACACTATTTGTATGGGGAGAAATGCTACATTTACACAGATCACAAGAGCTTGAAGTACTTAGGCACCCAGAAGGAATTGAATTTGAGGCAGAGGAGATGGTTAGAACTCATCAAGGATTATGATTGCTTAATAGACTATCAGCCAGGGAAAGCAAATGTGGTGGCTGACGCCTTAAGTCGCAAGACTATGGCAAGTCTCAGAGTTTCACCTATGTCCATGGTATATGAGTTGAAAACACAGCATGCCAGTTTAGAGATTGATGATGAGGGACAGATAGTAGTTGCATGGCATGTACAGCCAGTGTTGATTGATTAGATCAGAATGGCTGCTCAGAGTGATGAAAAATATCAGAAGCTACTGAAAGAAGTCCAGCAGGGCAAGAAACCTGAATTCTCTGTGAGAGATGATGATTTATTGCTACATCAGGGCAGAATGTGCGTTCCTAGTGATGTGGAATTGAGACAAATCATTATGAAGGAAGCACATGAGTCTCCATTTGCTATGCACCCTGGTGGAACTAAAATGTACAGAGGGCTGAAAGAGCATTATTGTCTTGAATTTAACTATGATTTTAAGTATCCACTATTTACATGACTTATGAATTGTGATTTAAATTGTATTTGGTTAATGTTGTGCACCACTGAGACATTGTCTCAGCGATAGCTTTTTATTGCTGTCGCAGGTAGAGAGACAGACAGAGCAACAGACTAGGCTGCATATACCTCCAGTAAGAGATTTTCGGGTATAACGATTATACCACTTTTTGCAATTTGTACTGTAATGTATGACCACTGTATGTACATATTGTTTTTTTTGGTTTTGAGCAGTTGTAAATTCAAATTGTACCTTGAAGTTGTAAATTAATTATGAGTTATTTGACTTGTAAAAATTGTATTATATTTCCTTATCTCAGACTTTGAAAAATTTCTATGGAATTGAGTTGATAAATTGTTGTGTTGAGAAATGTATTGGAGTTGAGATTTGGAAAATTATTGAAGTATCTTTTTACAGGTTTTCTGAAGAACTGTTTTATTCAAAATACAGATGGCACTCTGCCAAAATTTTTACAGAAATTCCAAATAAATCAAATGAGTTAATTGTTTCACTTCAGTTCACCAAAGTTTTTAACACCTGTAAATAGTGCTCACCACTGTAAAAGAAGTAAGAGAAGTTTTTAAAATTCCTTGTAGTGTATTTAATGGGTTATCAGTAGACGGAGTTGATAATTCATTAAGTATACTACGGGATCATGTTATGCCTTACAGAGGGGTAGGGTGTGACAATCATGGACTTTCTAAGGGATTCAATTATGAGCCACCAAGAATTGAATCAGGGCATTCCTAGGTGCATTTCATTCATTCATTTTACAAGAGTTGCTGAAGGAGTACATAATTAACACTTGATCTTGAACTCCTCCCACTGGTCCCACCAATGCTCTTGACCTCCTTGAACTTCTTGCAATTTAATTACATAGTAATCCTTGGCATACCAAAGCGAATTTACAAGAACTTAAATAAATGAAATTACAACCAAAAAATTATTACAAACTTAATAATACATGCCCAAAATAAATTAAAACAAATTAATTAATTTACAATCCCAAAGAAGCATAAAAGAAATAAATCCAATCACATTGGTCTTTTATAGTCCATGATCATCCATCATGCATATCACTATTTAACGATTAAATAAAACATACATACTTAAATTAAATTGAATATCTCATATTTAACTTAAAAATCCAGATTTGAATATGATTCAAATAAATTTAAAAATTCAGATTTGAATCTCATTCAAACAAATTTAAAAATTCAGATTTGAATCACATTCAAATAACCTTAAAAATTCAGATTTGAATCACATTCAAACATCTTTTAAAATTCAGATTTGAATCACATTTAAATAATTTTTAAAATCCTGATTTGAATCATAATTTAATTGTGTGATTAAAACTACTAATTAAACACTTTAATTAGTCAAAGAATAGGCCTTAGATCATATAACAATTACAAAATTAAAAGCCAAACCTTAAACCACACATGGAAGCCAAACCATGCGCACCATTGATGGTGTTTTTCAAGCATGCTGCCACACCTCCATTGCAACCAGCAATGGATAAATCATTTGATGATCAAAACACACAATTAAATCATATAATCAACAATCTAAATGGCAAATATAGTGGTTCTGAAACCAATTGAAGGAACGGAAGCGTGAAAAATAGAAGTTTATACCATTGAATTCAAAAATTTTCACCTAGGGTCACATGCATCATGCAAGATTTATATTTAACTATTTGATTTCAATGATAAACAACATATTAAAACTCTTTTAATATGTTTTTGGATCTATATTTGTCATTTAAGATTTTAAAATTAATCAGATTAATTTGAGAACCCTAGATTAAATCAAGAACGATTACACTAACCTCTTGATACACTGCAGCGTGTTTGCGCCTTTGAGATTCGTCTTCTGGATACCAAATGTTGTCCCTCTAGCTTGTCCACACCAAGAACACTTATGGCAGCCCTTGAACAGCTTCTAAAGCTTTTCTTATTAATTAGAAATTCAAGTTCTGCCTTTTAAGAGATTAGAGATGTAAATAGGACACTAGAAATAATTTCTGGTGTTCTTAATTCAAGAGATTGTTTGCTAATCTCATTGAATTGATGAGAGATGAAGAAGAAGAGATGCAGAGCCTCAAAATGGCGTGACAAAGGAGGAGTGGCTGCTGGTTGTCTTATTTTCTCTTCATAACAACACTAATATAGCCAGGTTAACACATTAAACCCTTGCCACATGTCACTCTTTGATCAACTCTGGGTTTAAGTGACCCAATCACATTGTGCCAAGTGTCAAACCTACCTTTAATCTTAATTTTAATCATCTTATATGATTAAAAGACATTTGACAAGCTTATGTGTAATGCCATGTGTCACCATCTCATGGTGCCACGTGTCACACTATGAAATAACCAAAATACCCCTGTGTCTTAATTTTGAGTTCTCAACCCAAAATAATTATTTCTCTTCTTCTAATCAATTTATATCAAATATAAATTAATTAATTAATCTCTATTAATTAATTTCTCATTAATTAAATTTATATTTAAACACTTTAAATATAAATTTAACTTATATTATACATCCAATAATGTAGATTTGGTTTCAAGTCATGCTAGGAACTTTGCAATCTAATTGCAAACCAAACCTATTTAATTAATCAATTAAACTCTTTAATTAATTAATTAAATCATATTTAATTAGGTGATAACTTGTGTATGTGTGTGACGTACTAGGCTCATCACTAATTGGCAATGAGACATGATATCAACTCTTAAGATCATCAGAACTCTTTCTTACCATAAATGATTTCTCTAAATCATTTTATGCACCTCATAGACCATGGTTAACACCTAGCATAGCATGCCATGGACACCCAATTAGTAATAAGGTTTACCTTAAATGAACCTATAATCATATGTTACCATGCACTAGAATCTCTCTGTTACAAAATTCCAAGTCAAGCTGGAGTCATGGTTTATGTCAAACTCCATTTGCTATGAATATTATGTTCTCTTTTAATTCCAGTTCTTGATTAAAAAGATTTTCTCATCAGAAACTCTTTGCTGAATAAATCTTATATGTCCTGGCCAAGAACTTGAAACATCAAGAACAATTAAATGAACATAGGATTTTATCTCTATTTACTTAGAGGAACAGATTCCATCTTGATCAACACCTACCTCCATATATAACTAGTAGGAGCCAACACATGCCCATATACCCATACACAGTACAAGTATGAAAGCAGTATCAAATTCAAACTACCTATATACAAGATAACTGTGCTATCTCAAGTCTAAAGATTATATGCACTGATATGATTTATGACAAAACATTGACAGGAGTCAACTCCATGTACTTGTCGTAAGTGTCACTAGTTCGGCCTACTTATCGTGTATAAGTGCCTATCATGTTTGTCATATGGCATGAGACTCACCATTCCATCTTATTTATATCTCATATAAATACCTTGGGAACAAACATGAATACAATCTTTCTGGATAAGTCATGTCCTTATTATGAAGTATCCTCGATTGTGAACCTATTTATGATACTTTGTACTAGAAATACTATCACTCATATTCTTAACAACTTAAGAATAGAATTTCTAACAAAATATCAATGGACCTTTTCTATTACACATAAATATATTATGTAAACGAGATAGTGGAAATGCCTTTTATTAATAAAAATATGTACATGATACATACTAAATGATATGCTCTAGGGCATACTACTAACAAGATTAAAGTGTGAAATCTTAATTCCATAATTATTTCAAAATAGACTATTCTATTTTAGGTTTATTATTCTAGCATTTAAAATAGACAAGTTTCATTCTCTCATTTTATTCGATAGCCTAGACAGCTAAAATCACTGTGTAGTTTGGTATTTACTAATGAAGTTCCTCATGGGACGGTACTCTACTCACTACTTTATTATTTGTTCACAATTTGTGCACTTGCGGGGTTGTAAAACTAGCAAACAAGTTTTTGGTGCCATTGATAGGAAACTTTTATTTTAGTAATATTAGGTGATAAGTAATTTAGCTGATTTAGGCATTTTCATTTATTGTTTAATTTTGTTTAAATTATTTTATTCTCTTATTCTTTCTCAGGTGATTGGTTTGGTACATGACCAGAATAAGACCAGAGGAAGAAATCTTTGATTTAGATCCAGAGATAAACAGAACCCTAAGAACTATTAGGAGGGAGAGGAAACGTGAAGGACAAGATCAAAGAAATTCAGAAATTCCAAATATGGCTAACAATAACAACAACAGGCCGAGACTCTTGAAGGATTATGGAGCTTCCTCTATACAAGGATTTCAACCTAGTGTTATAAGACCCATAGTGGATGCCAATAATTTTGAATTAAAACAAGCATGGCTCCAGATGATCCAACAGACCCAGTTTGGGGGTTCACCAATAGAAGATCCACACTACCACCTCCAGTGCTTTCTTGTCCTTTGTGACACATTGAAGATGAATGGAGTCTCTGATCAAGCCATAAGACTCAAAGAATTTCCATTTTCCCTTTGAGATAGAGCAAGGAAGTAGTTACTTTCTCAACTAGCTAGAACATTCACCACTTGGGAAGATCTTTCACAAGCTTTTCTAGCAAGGTACTTCCCACCTGCAAAGACTGCAAGGTTGAGAGTTGAACTCAACACCTTTAGGCAAATGGAAGGTGAATCACTCTATGACGCATTGGAGATATATAAAGACCTACAGAAAGAATGCCCGCACCATGGTATAGAAGATTGTCTCCTGATTCAGAACTTTTATAATGGACTACTGCCCTCTACAAGGAGCACAATAGATTCAGCAGCAGAAGATGACCTAATGGAGAAAATAGTGGATCAAGCACTTAAACTTCTAGAGAGGGTCGCATATCACAATTATAAGTGGTCAAATGAAAGGGGGAATACAAGGAAAACAATAGGGATACTAGAAGTGGATGCCCTAAACATGATAAATGCTCAATTTGACCAGCTCATAAAGAGGCTTGATAAAATGCAAGTCAATGCTATAGGGATGAACAGTCAACACGATGATAGCTATGGAGGAGGATACATGGGTTTAGAGTATAACAGCTTTAGTGAACTCCCCACAGAACAAATGAACTATGTGAATAACGGAGGGAATTTCAACCAGAGACAGCCCCACAATCCATATTCAAATACATACAACCCTAGATGGAGGAACCACCTAAATTTCTCATGGTCAAATTCACAGAATTAGCTAATGAACAAACAGCAAGGGTACAGACCATCAGAACCCCTGGGATTTCAGAATAGGGGACAAAACCCTACACAGCCACCGCCACCCCCTCAGAGCCAACAACCTAAACCAAGGTCGACTATCGAATCCATGATGGAAAGCTTCCTAGCAGCCTAGCAACAGCAAAATGAAATGATCAAATAGCTAGCTTCCAGAATGGATCAACTTGCCACCCACAACAAGATGCTTGAAAATCAAATTGCTCAGAAAGCAACATCTTCAAGCAAAACTGCTGGTAAGCAGCCTAGTCAACCAGAGATGAACCCAAGAGAGCACTGTAAGGTAGTTACATTAAGGAGTGGAAGGATTTTAGAATAGTCAGAGGAAAAACCAACTAAGAGAACCTCTGATAAATCTAAAAACCAAATAAAGGAGAAAAAGGAAGAAGTTAAAGAGAAGAACGAAGAGGAAGAAAGGAAGGAAAAGAAGCTACTAGAGCCATATCAGCCTCCTCTACCGTTTCCTCAGAGATTCTAGAAAGCCAAATTGGATAAGCAGTTTGGAAAGTGTCTAGAAATTTTGCAGAAACTCTATATAAACATTCCTTTTACAAAACCACTCTCTTAAATGCCATCTTATGCCAAGTTCCTCAAAGATATTTTGTCAAAGAAAAGAAGGCTGGAGGACTATGAGACTATTGCTCATACAAAAGAATGCAGTGCCATATTACAGAACATGTTGCCACCAAAACTCAAGGATCCAGGAAGCTTCTCCATACCTTGTTTTATCGGTAACATAAATATAGACAAAGCCCTCTGTGATCTAGGTGTAAGTGTGAGTCTGATGCCTTTGTTAATATGTAAGAAGCTTGATGTGGGGGAACTTAAGCCTACAATAATTTCATCACAACTGGCTGATCAATCTATGAAATACCTTGTGGGCATTCTAGAAAACATCCCTATCAAGGTGGGAAATTTTTTTATCCTAGTTGATTTTGTTGTCCTGGAAATGGAGGAGGACGTCTAAATCCCTATAATCCTGGGAAGACCTTTTTTAGCAACTGCTGGAGTTGTCATAGATGTTAAGAACAGACTGCTAACTCTCAAGGTAGAAGATGAAGAAGTGGAGTTAAACCTGTTTAGCACAATGAAACACAAACTTGAACCCGATGAATGCTTCAAGGTTGATATAATTGATAAGCAAGTTGAAGAGTAATTCATTAAAGCACACCCTAAAGATCCTTTAAGAGCATCCATCGTGCATAGCCACATAGCAGAGAAGCAAAACACAAAGATTGTAGCTTGTGCGCAATCCTTGACAGCTAATCCACCCTTACTATTGGATCAAGTTTTTGCTATAGAGGAGTTAAAGGAGGAACAGCCCAAAGGCAAGCTTCAGGAAAACACCGAACACGTAAAACTAAAACGTCTTCCCTTTACGCTAAGATACACATTCTTGGACTCAAATTCTGAATATCCTATTATTATCTTATTATTATCAATGCTAGTAGATCTGAAATAGAAGAGGAAAAATTGCTAAGGGTACTTAGGACCCATAGCAAGAGTGTAAGGTATAAAATAAAAGACCTGAAAGGGATTAATCCTTCCATTTACATGCATAGGATACCTATGGAAGAAAACAGTAAACCCATTATTGAACATCAAAGGAGACTTAACCCAAACATGAAAGAAGTAGTGAAAAAGGAAATTCTAAAACTATTAGATGCAGGTATTATATACCTGATCTCTGATAGCAAATGGGTTAGTCCAGTGCATGTAGTGCCTAAGAAAGGTGGGGCAACTATCATTCAAAATGCAAACGATGAACTAATCCCTACTAGGGTAGTTACTAGTTAGCACATGTGTATAGATTATAGGAAATTGAATAGTGGCACCAGAAAGGACCATTTTCCTCTTCCTTTCATAGACCAAATGTTAAAAAGATTAGTAAAACATTCATACTTTTGCTATCTAAATGGGTATTCAGGATTCTTCCAAAGTCCTATTCACCCAGAAGACTAAGAAAAGACTACATTCACATGCCCTTACAGAACATGTGCATATAGAAGAATGCCTTTTGGTCTTTATAATGCCCCCGTTATTTTCCAAAGATGCATGATGACAATTTTTTCTGATTATTTTGAAAATATTATAGAGGTTTTTATAGATGATTTTTCTGTCTATGGAACTACTTTTAATGATTGCCTAACTAACTTATCCAAAGTATTACAAAGATGTGAAGAATCAAACCTACTCCTAAATTAGGAAAAATGCCACTTCATGGTAAGGGAAGGTATAGTTCTGGGACATTTGATATTAGAAAGAGGAATTGAAGTTGATAAGGCAAAAATTGAAATCATTGAAAAGATGCCACTTCCAATATCAGTCAAAGGAGTACGAAGCTTTTTGGGACATGCAGGCTTCTACAGAAGATTCATTAAAGAATTTTTTAAAATAGCTAAGCCACTTACCAACTTGTTAAGTCACGATGTTCCCTTTGATTTCGATGAAAATTGCCTTGTCTCCTTCAATAGGATCAAAGAACCCTGATGTCAGTACCAATAATGCAACTACTGGATTGGGAGCTACCATTCGAGGTGATATGCGATGCAAGTGACTATGAAGTTGGAGCAGTGCTCAGGCAAAGAAAAAATAAAAAGCTCCACACCATTTATTACGCTAGCAAGACATTCGACGATGCATAAATCAATTATGCTACCACAGAGAAGGAATTCCTAGCAGTAGTGTTTGCAATTGACAAATTTAGATCCTACCTAATTGGGTCAAAAGTCATTGTATTCACAGATCATGCTGCCATCTAGTACTTTTTGAACAAGAAGGAGGCAAAACCAAGGATGATTAAATGGATTTTACTCTTATAAGAATTTGACCTTGAAATCAAAGACAAAAAGGGATACGAAAATGTAGTAGCTGACCATCTCTCTAGGCTGAAACTGGAATATACAGGGGATATCGAGGATTTGCCAATTGATGATCCATTTCCTGATAAGCAATTACTAGCATTCTCCCAAGCTCCATGTTATGCTGACTTTGTTAATTTTTTTTTGTATGCAGGGTATTGCCTCTAAACATGACTTATCAACAAAAGAAGAAATTTCTGCATGATGTTTGATTCTACACATGGGAGGAACCTCTGCTGTACAAGAGATGTAATGATGGGCTAATAAGAAGATGCATACCAGAAGAGAAAATAGAGAGCATTCTACAACACTGCTATTTATCATTATATGGAGGACACTTTGGTGCCACAAAAACAGCAGCTATGGTTTTCCAAGCAAGGTTTTACTGGCCACATCTGTTTAAAGATGTAAGGTCCTTTGTGTTAGCTTGTGATCAATGCCAAAGAATGGGAAACATTTCAAGAAGGAATGAGATGCCACTGCACAGTATATTTGAGATCGAACTGTTTGATGTGTGGGGAATAGACTTCATGGGCCCATTCCCAACTTCCTTTGGAAATAAGTATATCCTAGTTAGCATCGACTATGTGTCAAAATGGGTAGAAGCTGTAGCCACATCAACAAATGAGGCAAGAGTGGTAACGAAATTCCTTAAAAAGAACATCTTCACAAGATTTAGCTCACCGAGAGCGATAATCAGCGATGGAGGAAGTCATTTCTATAATCTATAATTTGAAAATTTATTGAAGAAATATGGAGTAACTCACAAAGTGGCAACTCCTTAATATCCTCAAACAAGCGGCCAAGTAGAAATTTCAAATTGGGAGCTAAAACATATCCTTAAGAAAATAATCAATCACTTAAGGAAAGACTGGTCCATTAAACTAGATGATGCATTGTGGGCATACCACACTGCATATAAAACTCCCATTGGAACAACACCTTTCTGCTTGGTCTATGGGAAAGCCTACCACCTACTCGTCGAACTTGAACACAAAGCCTATTAGGCCATCCAAACCCTAAATTATAACCTTAAAGCTGCTAGCAAAAAAAAGACTTCTACAGCTCAATGAGCTAGAAGAGATCAGACAGGATGCCTATAAAAATGGCAGGATCTTCAAGGACAAAACTAAAAGATGGCATGACAGACACATCTTGAGGAAAGAAATCAAAAAAGTGGATCTTGTCTTGTTGTTCAACTCTAGATTGAAACTCTTTCCAGGGAATTTAAAATCAAGATGGTCCGGACCTTTTAAGGTAACCTAAGTCTTCCCGCTTGAAGCGGTAGAAGTGTGAAGTGAAACCTCAGGCAAATTTAAAGTCAATAGGCAGAGGCTGAAGCCTTACTTTTAGGGAGAACCCATAGAGAAAGGAGTCAATTGCACCTTCAAAAACTCTCCGGACAGACTATGAATAATAAAAGCAAAGTCCAGCTAAAGACTATAAATAAGCGCTTTTTGGGAGGCAACTCAAATTTTTCTGAATTTTCCTTCTTTCTCTTTTTTATTTTAATTTTTATTCTATATTCATTCGTGTTTTATTTTGTAGGACCCCAAGATATCAATTTTGGAAAAGCAAGGAACTGAAAGCAAGAGAGGAGAGGAATCATCAAGTCAAAACCACACAAGAGGAAATTGAACAAAATCAGGGAAGTAATCATGCTGTTAATTCTTGCATTCATCTCATTTATGTAAATAGGAATGTTCTGAGCACTTGATTTAAATAAATAAATAAAAATAAATAAATAAAAAGGGGGGGGATTACATGGTTGTGTAATGATTTACACGCATCGTGTAACATTTGGAGCTCGGGAATGAGGCTACATAAGGCTCCAAGAAGTTATACGGGTCCCCGATGTAATTTGCACGGGCCATGTAACATATTCAGTAAGACAACTTAAGAGACAGGGAGTTACACGGGTCCCTGAGCTAATTTACACGAGCCGTGTATCTTAGCAAAAGTTAAAATTTTAAACAGAAAATTACATGGGCCTACATGTTGGGACCCGTGCAGTGATACACGACCTGTGTATCGTGTCGCATAATTAATTCCTGAGGCACGAAATGTGCGAAACGAAGGGTCACAATGACCCTTTAAATTCACCTCTCGTCCTTAAACCATTTCCCATGCCAAAACCCTTCCTCTCCACTTCTCCTAGCCTGTAAAAACATCTCCAATCTCCTCTTCCCTTACCAAACCCTTGCTTTCCCTATCCTAAAGTCTCCAATGGCTCCTACAAAGAGACCAGCAAGAAGAGTGGGCTCTCCCTCCAGACAAGGAAGTAGTTCCTCGCCCTCACTCCCTCAGTCGTCACCATAATGCCCAAGAATAAGGGCAGCACAACCACCACCATCTCCATCGTAACCCCAACAGCCACCACAACCGAAATTTTCCATCCCTTGGGGATTCTGTGATGGCACCCACAGAGATCTATGCACCTAGCTTCACACCCGAAAAATAATCTCCACAAAATACATGGATTTTGGGCTGTTGGAACAAATAGGCCTACAAGATGAAATCAACGGATTCCTTGACAGCATTAGGTGGACCAGATTTGCCCAACTCCAATTTCTTGCCTACCGAGACACCACATTAGAGTTTATGGGGAGCTTCAGGGCCATTTTATGGCCCACAGATAGGGAGGAGAGGGGCAGAATTAAATTTTGGCTCCTTGGTATCGACCGGGTAATGAATATGGATGAGTTCAATGCCATCTTCAGATTTGACAGCACCAGACACCAAGAGATCCCGTGGAACCGGATGGTCTACAATAGTATTGACTTCTGGCATTCTATAGCCCCGAAAATAGAGCCTTATAACTCCTACAAGTCAAAATCTACAAGTATCACCATTTTTGTTTTGTGTTACATGCACTGGTTAGCCGCACACACTATCATGGGCCGCGGTGATAGCTTGGAAGTAGTGAATGCCAATGAACTCTTCTGCCTTTAGTGTATGGTCACCGAGCAATGTTGCAGCACCAGCTTCTTCTTTTGCAACCACCTTCGCCACCTATGTCACCAGGCTACAGGGCAAATCATGCCTGGTGGCCTTATCACAGCCATCACTTTCCACTTCAGATTCATTCCAGGTCATCACAGGCTGCGCTCTATCGTCGAAACCTCAAAGATTGATAAAAAAATCAACGTATCCATGGGGATATGTAAGAAGGTCGATAACACCTGCTACCTGATTGATGCCGAAGGGAATGTCATCCCTAGAAGAGAAGGCCTTGGTGAACCCTCACATGCCCAAGAGGAAGCCCAAGACCCACTTCATTATGAGTCTCCCACTTGAGTGCCTCTATATACACCACCACCTGTAGACTCGGTCCTTGCATACCAACAGTGTATGGAGACCATGCTCAACAACAAAAAGTAGGCACTTGAGGACAACCTCTAGGAAGCCCATAACAAGCTGGACATGATACTGGAGAGGCACGATAAAAACGAACCATCCTCACCTTCAGAGACCTTTTAGAGTTAGGACTATAGGATAGCTTTTTTATTGTATAATTCCATATACCTTAGTCCTAAACTGCACTCTTAAGTCTACTTTACTTGCTTTTTATTCAAACTTTCAAATTTTTAATACATAATATGCTTTCTCATAATTTTTGTGCTATATTTTAATTTTGCATATTGTGTTGACATTGAGGACAATGTCTGCTTTGAGTTTGGGGGTACAAAGTCATTCCATGCATTGCATATCATTACATTGCTTAAAATTATATATATTACACTTGTGTATCAAAATTTCAGAAAAATTTTGTAAATTTTAAACTTTGAGTTTCTGAAACTTAGAACTATGACTAAAAATTCTAGTGAGCTAATAATTGGACTCCATGGGAAAGAGGAATGAATGTAACTAGATAGGCAAAAAGGCTTCAATATGTAATTTGTGAAGAACTTAATCACCTTAATGGAGCTAAACTAGTTAAACCCCTTTTTAGCTATTAATTTGTCATATTGAACTTGTAAAATTGGGAGAAAATTTTTGAAATACAAACAAACATAAAAATGCCTCACTAGCTCTAGAACATGTCTATTGGACCTATTGAGATGAAATCCTAGTATATGCATGATGAAGAGATGATTAAGGCATTCTTCGATATAACCTCACTAAGCCTTAGCCACCCTTAATTAAAATATATATCCCTTGTAGCCAATTTAAAAACCATATCTATCCCTTAGAATTTATTACTTATCCATATTGTTTACCTAGCCCCTAGCCTAAACACCTATCCTACCATTTTGATGAGGCTAAATGCATAAGTAAAAAGTATATTAAGTGATTTAAGAAAAAAAAAGAAGAAGAAAATGGAGAGAGGATGTAGAACTCAAGAAAGAGTGCAAGTGTGCAATTGAAATCAAAGAAAAATTTGCCTTTCCAACCCAACAAAAGCAATGAGTTTAGGAGAGAGGATAAAAGGGACATAAATAAAAAAATAAAAAAAAGGGAGAAGAAGTCCCAAGATAAGTATCATGGAAGCATGCTTGGAATTATAAGAAACCAAAAGCCCTTCCTCTCTATATAAAATTAGTAGAATAAACTTAGCACACTTGATATTTTATGCATACATGCTATCCTCATATTTGCATTCCCTAAAAACCTCTCATTGGCAACCAAGTCATTATCCCTTTAGCCCATTACAACCCTTTTAAAGACCTTTTGATCTTTTGAAAAGTGTATGCTACATTAGTGGAGATAGAAAATTGAGATATGCCTATGGAGTTGGAATTGAGTCACTTCATCACAATTATCCATAATAGAGGCAAATTTGGGGGAGTAAGTGTTTCTTAAGTCGGTCCTAACAAAATAGATTTTTTGTGACTTATTAATACCCTTGCATGGAGGAATAACTAGTTGAAACACCATCAAGAGAGAGCATGTTCTAAACAGGCAGCTATTGAAACCCTTATGCCTTGAAAGAGGGAAATTGGTATGAAGGATTGAAGGAGTTCCATTATGTGCTTATCGAATTGTTGGTTATATTTATAAGTTATCCCCTAAAATATGTTTTAAAACAGAGTTTTATTTTGCTTGAGGACAAGTAAAAGTTTGAGTTTGGGGGTATTTGATACACTTATATTATATAGATGTTTTTAAGCACATTTGTATACTATTTCATAGCATTTAGGCAAGCAATCTCATGCATAGTTATTAATTTCATTAACTTTTGTAATTTCCATTGACAAACCCTCAATTCCATGTTTTCTCCATCATTTCACATGTTTGGATGAAGTTCCAAGGTGTAGGAGTACAAAAGAAAGCTTGGAAAAACACAAAGGGAAGAGAAGTGTTGCTGATACACTTTACACGGGTCGTGTAAGCAAAAACACAGATTTGTGTAACCTGTTGCTAAAGGAAAGCTGAGAAAGACAAGGAAGAAACACAGTACACAGGCCATGTACTCAGACTCGTGTAAATCATAGCAACCCGTGTAAGTCTCTGCCTGGCTGGATTTGAAGAATTCTCTGAAGAATAAAAGTACATGGGCTGTGTACTTGGACCCATGTAACCAGCTGTGCCCCGTGTAACCTTTTGTGATTTCATGAGATGAAAACCTTTAGAACTCCAATTAGTTACACGGCCCTGGGCTGTGTATCAATCAACAACCAACATCCTAATTTCGCTCTAACTGTAGTTTTTGATAGAGAAAAGAGACTCCTAATGCCTTAGGGATTCTGAAAACCTAACCCTAGGCCATTTAATATAAATAGAGGCTATAGATAATAGAAAAAAAAAAGAGACAAGGGGAAATCCCAGAGCCATATAATCACTTTCTCACAACCGTTTAAAAGAGCAGGACATCAATATAAAAAAGGAGCCTTCAGCCAAAGTTCTACAAGATCAAAGCCATAGATCCTTTTTGGTTCTTTCGTTTTATTTCTTTTAGAGTATTTTTATTGTCTTTTACTTTATTTTTATCATGTTTTCTGAACTCACCATGAGTGAGTAATTTTCATATTCTGGAATTAGGAGAGTAATGCTTGTAATCATTATTATGGACAAACATTAAGTTTTGTTTATTGGATTTCAGATTTGTTCCTTGATTTAATTTCTTGTGATCTTAATGCATGCTATGTGTTGGTACCCACTTAGTATTGATTACAGATATTAATTGAAGGACTGAAAAGTAAAGATTAATATTAGAAAATCAAGATTTTGAACTTAGAAAATCTGACCTAGAGACAGGCTGATGATCTTTGTGGAGTTCCAAAATTAGTCAAAGATCTTAAAGGGTTTTAATTAATTTAATCGCTACAAAAGTAGGGTTTAGATTAATTAAAAATCACCCTAGGTGCCTTAAGAGAGGATTTAGGATATCTTAGGATTAATTTCCATCAAGGCAAATGATTCTCAATTTAGTAAATAGACAAGATTACATCCATAGTAAGATTAAAATGCAAAATCTTAATTCCGAGATTATTTCAAAATAGACTATTCCATTTTAAGTTTATTATTTTAGCATTTACAATAGACAAGTTTCATTCCCTCATTTTATTCGATGGCCTAGACAGCCAAAATCATTGTATAGTTTGGTATTTACTAATTAGGTTCCTCGTGGGACGATACTCTACTCACTACTTTATCACTTGTTCGCAATTCATGCACTTACGGGGTTGTAAAACCAGCAAACATGCTAAATGCTAGTTTCTATGACTAATGAGCTACAGAAGTAATATAAGAAGATGCAATCTACATCTAAAATCCTGGATCACCTACAAGAGTTATATGATGAGCATAGCAGGAATGCTAGATATGAGATGTCTAAGCAACTATTCGGGATGAAAATGAGTGAAGGGATGGGTGGGAACTCTTGTGCACAAGATGATCAGGCTCACTAAGTAGCTTGAGGCAGTTGATTTTATCATGGACTTCACATTGCAAATAGATTTGATCTTGCAATCCCTTCCAGAGTCATTTGGATCTTTTATCACAAACTTCCATATGACCAAACAAGAATGTGCTTTGGCTAGTCTGTTAAATCTACTAGTTATTGCACAAGGTAATATGTCTGGCAATAAAAGAAGCTGCTTTAGTTGCTTCTTCTTCTAGAAAGTTCAAGAAGAAGAAAAACAACAAAAGGAAGAAAACTTCTACCCCTATACCTTCTGGTAGAATCACCAAAAACCAATCCTAAAAGAAAAAGAAGGCTAAAGCTATTGCAGATAAAGGAAAATATTTCCATTGTCGAAAGGATAGGCACTAGAAAAGGAACTGCCAAGAGAATTTGGCGTCTTTGAAGAGCAAAAAGGATAAGCCTTCAAAAGGTATGTTCATATCTTATTATTTAGATTTTGATAATACTCATAATTTATCTATAGCTTAGGTTTTAGATACTGGTGCAAGTTCTCACATATATTTTTATATGCGAGAACTAGCAAGCAGTGAAAGCTTGGAAGCACAAGATGTTAGACTCTAGATTGGCAATGGAGAAACTATTGCAACATTAGCCACAGGGTCTAAATCATTGTATCTAAAAGCACATATTTTGTTTTTGGATCATGTGTTATATATACCTAATGCTTTTAAGAACATCATTTCTGTATCTAGTTTGACTAGTAATAGATATGAATCTCAATTCATAAATGATGTTTGCAATATTTATTTTAGAAATAAAATTGTTGGCATGGGTTATTTATAAGATATCATTGAAACTAAATTAAGTTAAAGACAATTTTGGCACTTAAGATTAAGTCATATTGTAGAAGATAGAATTACAAAGTTAAAAAAAAAATGAGGATTTTATTACAAAATTTTAAAAAAACGAGGATTTTATCCTCATTAGGTTTTGAACCTACTTGTGAATCATGTCTTCAAGGCAAAATGATTAAATGACCTTTTGTAGGACAAGGAATAAGAGCTAAAAAAGTTTTGGAACTAGTCATAATGATGTATGTGGCCCATTTAAAGAAATGACAAGAGGAGGTTTTTTCTACTTCATTACCTTCACAAATGATATATCCAGGTATGAATATTTATATTTAATGAAATGCAAATATGAATCCTTTGAAAAGTTTAAGAAATTCCAAGTAAAATTATAAAAATAAATAGGAAAAAGTATTAAAACTCTAAGATCATATCGATGAGGGAGATATTTATTCCCTCTTCATAAGCGCTCAATTCTTTCATAATACTTAAATTTTAATACTGTTCCAATTCATTTCAATTCTTTCTGCTAAATAATTAATCTAATTTATTTTAAATATTCTTACTCATTTATTTAATTGCTAATATTTTCAATTGGTAATATTCTTAACTTATTTCAATAAATTTCATTGTTCAAGTAACCTATGACAGGCTGACTAAACTAGATAATGGGTCATTAGCACTAGACACCACGGTGCCTTGGGCCGTCATACCATGGGACGCGAAACGTTAACCACGTATACAGTCAGTATGGCTAAAAAGCCATGATAACTTATCAATATGGCTAAAAGCCATGATAACATATAATCGGGCATAAAAGCCATGAGTGCGAGCATAAAGCCATAAATACAGGAATAAAGCCTTATGCAGTACTGCTGAACAATACCCTATTGGCATGCCAATCTATCCAATCTAACACACGTGTCTAGGCAATACATGGGCACATAGTACCATTAAGTGTTCATAAGTTTCATTATTTCATTATAGGTTCTAATTATAATTTCTAGCATTTTAATCTTTTTCATAATAGAAACTTAAATCTCTAAGTCTAATATTTACATAATTTATGTATTCATCGTAATTTATATATTCATTATGTTATCCATAATGATCACAATTCAAAACAATGGTTCTCATGCACCATTGTACTCAAAATACTTTTTCTTGTCCGTTCTCCAATAATGGGAACTAAAGTTTTATTTATACATTCATTTATTCATTGCCCTATTTATATAAATTATTATTCATATTCCAAGTAGTCCATGAATATTTCATGGATTTCAAATTTAGCTAAATTTTCCTTAAATCCTAGTGTCACTCAAATTCAAAAATTTAAATTAACTATTTGCATTATCTATATCTTAACCATTACAATAGCTTTCTAATTTATTATACCCTTTCCTATATTATTGGGGTCACTCAACTTCACCATTCACAATTTACCTATCACATCCTATATAAACAACTACAATGGTTCTTATAGTTTATTTTTCTACTTCACATAATTTAATAGTTATTTTTTATTTGGTCATTTAAGTCAAAATATTGACTTTCTCATATATAATAGTTACATGAGTTTTAATCACATAGATTTACCACACTTTGGATCCCAAAAGTGTTGGCAATAGTTGCCAATCCTTACTTCTAACCAATGGAAAATAAATAAAAAATTTTAGTTTTGAGTGCTAGAGTTTACTGTTTTATTAGGCCATTCTATAGTGAGAATTTGGCTAAGTGTTCTCAATCAAAGTTGTTCTTTATTGTGTCTAGTTACATTTCACTTTTTGAATGACCCCATTTGGAGTTTTCTAACTCAAGTTATGGCTATTTCACCATAACTGGTCGGATTGCCTTTACCCAGAATTTCTGGGCAATTTTTGGTTCTGCCAGATTTGATAGTTCCACTTTGGTTAGCAATTTCATTTAGTTAAGTCCAAAATTTGAGTTTATGTTCTACATTAAAGTTGTTCTAAATTGTCTAAGCTTTCTATTGATATAAAATTCATGTCATTTGAATATTTCTACACTGAGTTATGGCCAAATGAAGAAACACTGTTCATTTGATCAATTTCCAGGGCAGTATGTATGTTACCCAAATTAGGTCAATTTTTAGGCCATTCTATTGTGGTTTTCTAGGCATGGTTTCTTCATAAAAGTTGTGCCATTATGTGTCTAGTTTCATGTCCAATTGGCTTTACACCAATTGAACCTACACAACTCAACTTACAGTTGCCCAAACTTGCTGGACTCACATCCAGCCTTGCAGGTCCTATGAGGCAGCATACCCAACCTCAAATCCAAAGCCACAATTCACTTCAATTCCTCATCAAACATAGTCAAATGGTCACTAATTGACCATTAGGATTTCCATTCACCAACACATGAGCAAAACCCAAAGTTTGCTCCAAACCCTAACTCCAAAATCTAATTTACTCAAACATCATCCTATCAAATGTTCTAATCATCAATTTCATGTTCAATTGCATCAATTCACAACTGTAATTCACTTGAATCATTGAAACTCTAAAGTACCATAGGCTGTCAAAATTGAAGGTTTTTCATACTTACATAATTTGTTCTCCTTCTTCCAAAACTAACACTCAATTCATAATCTACACAAGGTTAACTCATGGATTTATGGAAGAAGCAGCACTAACCTTGACTTAGCCTGTCACACCCTACTCCTCTGTAAGATGTAACATGATCCCGTAGTACACCTAATGAATTACCATACTTCGCCTACCGATAACCCATTAGATATACTACAAGGGATTTTAAAACAATTTCGTGCAATTTAAATCATCGATTAAAATCTGGTGTTATAAAATTTTTTTCAAAATTTCGGCAAAGTGCCGGCTGTATTTTGAGAAAACAGTTCTTCAATCCTGCAAAAGAAAATTGCTCCCAATATGTTTTCTCAAATACAACTTCAGTAACTTCAATTCAATTCACAATTCAATTCTCAATACACAATCAATTCATTTTCGAACTAATCCCATCATAAAGAAATATCTCATTCATTTCAAGACTCAAAATTTATATTACAAACTATTCAGATAATTGAAATTCCAAATTTACATTTACAATAATTTACATTTGATTACATACCAAAATATTTTACAAGAGTTTTATATACAATCTTTCAAATAATTTACATACATATTATTACATGCTTACATCAAAACCTATGTACATGGGTATACCTATGATATACCCGAGCTTATCCGAATATATCTTCAACGAAATTTACTTATCGCTCTATGCTCTTCTTACTGCGATAAAGATACAAAGCTATCACGAGTGGTGAACTCGATGGTGCACAACTATAATTTAAAACATAATACAATATACATTGACAAATTTTAAAGTAAATAATTTGGGAATCTGAATACTCATCAAATTTCACAACTCAAAATATTCATTGCCACTAATGTAAATCATTTGTATAAATGACTTGGAGCACAAAATTCAATTTGTCAAATCTTGACTATCCATTTAAGTAATTCCAACAAAATCAATTATACATAAACCATAATTGAAATCACCATTCAAAAGCCATTCTGTATCTCAAAAATCATTATGTATCTCAAAAACCATGTTGTATCTCAAAAATCAATCTTTATCTCACTAACTATGCAAGACTAATCCGAAAGGGCCATATTCGATGTGATTCTAACTCCCTATGGTCGGGGAGGTCGAATCAGATTCTAACTCCCTATGGTCGGGGAGGTCGAATCATCGTGCACAGTACCATCACAATAATGAATCTTCCGCAAGGGCCATAACGATAAAATAAACTTAGATCTAACCTCAAATCAGAGGAAAATCTAAGCCTGTGCACGTACCATGGTAATCAAAACACAACTCACTCCATTGTCTTCTCAACAAATGAGAGAGACAGGTAATAACCTAGTCAAGCATCTATAGTGAGATATAAAACAATATCACAATCCTTTTAGTGAGCATAAATCACAATATAATTCGATTCAAAGTCAATTCCAATATCCAATAATTTTTATGCTCATCACAATTCAAATAATAAAATTTGCATTTTTCCATGAATATTACCATCACAATTCAAAACATGTTCTATCACAATTTTCCAAAACATAATTTACTCAATTCATAACAATGCTTAATACTTATGGAAATACCATTTCACAAAGCCAAATTCATACATACTATAATAATTTTCAATAATCATTGAATTAAATCCAATGCTTGTTAAACATAATACATAGGAAAAGTATCTCATTTAATCATATGAAATATTTCAACAAATCAGTTAAAAACTAGTTGTGCACAAACCTCTGATATTCGTCTCCTGGTCTGGACTCAGTATTTCTTTTCCTTTCCCTGAGTCCTTGTTAGCTGAGAAACACAATTTAAAGTGTTTCAAAGACAAATTAAACTGTCTCTATCGATGGAGTTTGGTAAATAATGCACTGAACTCAATTATTCACTTAATCACTTAATATACCGACCCTCATTGCGTTTTAGGTAAATTAGGTTTTAGTGTCGTTAATATGTCACATTCGATAGGGTTTTAGGTTTGGTACGTTTTACCAAAGTCATTTCCTTGTTTAGTGCATTTTAATGCAAATTGCTGGATTCCGGAATACTGGTTTGACCTAACCGGACGATCTAGTTCCCTCGGTTTTCGGGTCTCGGTCGAAACTACAAACTTGTAGATCTAGGTCTTATTGCACGCGGTGCAAAATTTCAGGTCAATCCGAGTTAAGTAGACCAAGTTATGGTCATTACACTATTGCTGGTCAAGTGGTACCATTTTAGGTCAATTTTAGGTCAAATTGGTCAATTCTGGTTCGGCCAGTTTTTGGACCCGAACTTGTGCAAGTTATTTGACTTGCTTATGGTCATTTCTGGGCTTTGGTGTCTTCATAAGACTTGTAGGTATGGGTCTTAACTATTCTTGGTCAAAATTTCAGGTCAATTGGACCTGGTTTGAGTGAGTTATGGCCTAAACACTCACTGCTGCCCAATTGGTCATTTTTCAGGTCCTAATTGCACCTAATCCGAATTGGTCAAATGTTTAGGTCACCTTGCAAGCAGAATTTTGGCATGGTTTCTCAATGAAAGTTGGCACATTTTGTGCCTAGTTTCACCCCAAATTGGTCTCATACCAATTGAGGTTACACATTCAAGGTTATAGGCCAAAATATACACTGCCCTCACTATGCATTACACACCCAAACTTCAAACACACACTTACCTTTGCAAGGTTCACTTCCATACCCTATCAAACTGTTTTGGCACATTACCAACAACATTTCCTACATTACATTAGCATTATTTTGGGCAGATTCCAATCACCATCAACACACCAATTATCATTCACAATCACAATTCCTAAGTACCATTACAAACACACCTAAACATTACAAACTTTAACAAAGGATTTCTCAAAAATACAAACTTACCTTTATTTGTAACTTGCTAAACCTTCACCAAACTTCTCAAAATTGGTATCAATATCTTCCTTGTGATGTGTAGACAAAGTTTAATGAAGGACACTAAGAGAATGGAGTTGAAAATGGAGGATGGATCAAGCTTTGCCCAAAACGGCCATGGAGGTTTTGTGTTCTTCAATTCGGCATTCTTGAGAGAATATGAGGAAAATGGAATTTCAGATGGTGAGTGGACCATATCAGCCACATTTCAATATTAAATTAATCCTATAGTGGTCCACTAAGAAGAATTAAATCATATATTAAGTTAACTTTCCCATAATCCACATTTAACCCATGATTTCCACTATTTATTTTAGGTACCACCAAATTAATTTTTCATTTCATTTTCTAAGTGTAATACTAATTATTTTTAATGGAAATTTAGGTCAAAAGACACTTCGGGATGTCAAATGACCATAATGCCCTTGTTCGGGTGGCTTTCCCGATTTTTCTGAATAATCGTATTTTGTCTGCTTTTCGATTTCTCACTTTTCTTTGTACTAATTATTTAATTTTTCTTTGATCTTTCTAATGATATTTATTCTTCGATAAAGTTCTATTTAAGTCCTAAAATGTTTTCCGGGGTTCCCCGATCCGAGGCTAGTCAACGGTCCACGCCGTGACTTCCTATGGCCACCCATCGCTAGGTTTCCGCCGCTTAACTTGATCACATTTCTTTGCTATTATTTTTCCTTTGTTTTTCTTGTATTTTCTTTTCTTGTATTTCATTATTTTATGTCTCCTCACTCATATCAAGTGTAGTTCTAGGCATCCTAGCTGTCCGACAAAGACTGGTCACCGAATGTTAGAACGCACTACCGAACTTAGGGTGTTACAATTCTCTCCTTAAAATAAATTTCGTCTCAAATTTTACAGCATTAGTCTCTCAACAGTGTGGGTGCTGTCTCCTCATATCCTCTTCACGTTCCCAAGTAGTTTCTCGCCCGAATGATGGTTCCACAAAGACTTTAACTGTGTGTATCTGCTTGTTCCTCAACCGCTTCACCTCATAAGCCGTAATTTTTATGGGTTCTTCCTCATATGAGAGTTCGGATTTACCTCAATCTCTTCAAAAGATAATACATGAGATGGGTCTGATCTGTACCTCCTTAACATAGACACATGGAAGACACTGTGTATCCTTGCTAGCTCTGGAGGTAATGCCAACTGATATGCCAAAGGACCCACTCTTTCCAGAACTTCATATGGTCCGATAAAACGAGGACTCGCTTTCCTTTCTCGCCAAATCTCATAATTCTCTTCCAAAGAGAAACTTTGAGAATACCTTATCACCCATCGTGCATACTCAATATCTCTTCTTTTCAAACCAACATAGGACTTCTGACGGTCTGATGCAGTCTTGAGTCTATCTCTGATCAATTTGATCTTTTCCTATGTCTGCTGAACAATTTCTGGCCCAATCATCTTTCTTTCACCAATTTCATCCCAACATAGGGGAGTTCTCGCCATACAAAGCTTCATATGGAGGCATCCCAATGCTTGATTGGTAGCTGTTGTTATAAGCAAACTCAATCAAAGGCAAGTGTGTATCCCAACTACCTTCAAATTCAATCACACAAGCCCGTAGCATATCTTCCAATATCCGAATAACTCTTTGAGGTTGGCCATCCGTCTGTGGATGGAATCTTTGTCTTTGAAGTTCAATCTAGTTCCTAGGGCTCTCTCAAGACTACCCTAATCTAGAAGTGAACAAAGGATCTCTATAAGATATAATCGACATCGCACTCCATGCAATTTTACAATTTCATATATGTACAATCTGCCAATCTCTCCAACTATAGTCCATTTAGAATGGCAAAAAGTGAGTAGACTTGGTTAGTCTATCAACTATAACCCATACTGCATCATGACTATTCTGTGTCTTCAGAAGTCTCATCACAAAATCCATAGTTATTCGTTCCCTTACAGTGTTTCATAGGGTGTCATTTGTATGCTAGCTCGATACTTATTATTGTATACAAATTCTATTAGTGGGATTTATCTCGCCCATCTCCTTCTGATTCAATGACACAAGTTCTCGTGATATTCTCGAGGGCTCATCACGACATAAAAGTTATTATGATAATTTCATTTCATTATTTATAGAAACTCAATGAGTTTTAAAATTTACCTGAATCACTTGTTTCAATTGTCCATCCATCTGAGGATGATAAGTTGTACTGATATCTCTAAGCTTATAGTAATTACTGGGGTACAGGTAATTCACATTAATGTAACCGAGTCACTGACTCTAGCTACCTTACAAGTGTAGTCGTTTGATAGGCTAGTTCTGAAGTCTTAAATTTCTGACTAAAATTTTCACATTTATTTCCAGTAATAGTACTTTATTCGGGCGCAACTGTGTCGATTATAGATTACTTACAAATATTCTTAATTTATTGTACCACGAGGAAGTACGTAGCTCTACATAATAATCTCGTGTCAGTACTATAATCTGCAGCTTACAATACAAACATCGAGAACATTATATAGTCACTACATTATAACCTCATGGACTAGGTTTTCTAACATCTTATCTTTCTCGAATCCACTAATATCCTAAAAGAATAGTCACTAATACATCAAAATTCATTCCCATGTAAAGGAATAACAACAGAACATATAGTTCTGACACTAACACACAACTAAGTAGTGCTGGGATCAATTAATAACTAATTGTTTCTTTCAAAAATTAAGAACTTACCAGCGGCTACATTTGAAGTTTCTGCTCTTTCTCCTTGGCGCACAGTGGACGCTCTGACTGATGCACTACCATATTCGAGTTGATTCACTGTGTTATAGTGGTGAGGAGTACTAACTCTATTTCTATCTTGACTCTGACTGACGGTCTGTGAACTCTGGAGAGCAGATCGAGGTGGTTTAGTACAATCTTTAGCAAAGTGTCCAAGTTTTCCACAATTGTAGCAGGCTCCAGACGCCTTATAGCATATCCCACCATGATATCTTCTACAAGTTTCACATTGGCGGGGAGGGTAGGAACTTCTAGTTGTTCGACGACTGGACCTTGATGGTCTCTGCCTTCGATCCACCTCTATCATATCCCCGAGCTGGGTTCCTCAAATTCTTTTCTCTTTCTCAAATTATCGCTTGAGCTCACCCATAGGTTTCTCCTCTTTTCCATTTCACACCGCCTCGTGGGGTTGGAGTCTCAGATGGGCTTGGGCCGTGATTATCACCATTTGTTGGAAGAAAGTGGCCATTTGTTGGGCCATTTGTGCGATAATTTGTACCAGAAACTGGTACAACAAAGCTTCGACATTTTGTGGAGCTGGGCTTCAACTTGTTCTTCCGCCATCACAGCATCGTTCTATTATCTCATTCTTCTCTTCCATTTTTCTCACAGAATTTTCTATTCCTGTACAACCAACACAAGGAGATTCCTCTCCATTAGTTCACATTTATGATGTAAATGTACTATATGTATCAAACATTTGAGCAGTTGTAGTTACCGACAAAAAGATTTCAAATTCACAGTTCGAAATTTACTTTAAAACCATTGCTCTGATACCACAAAATATGTCACACCCTACTCCTCTGTAAGATGTAACATGATCCCGTAGTACACCTAATGAATTACCATACTTCGCCTACCGATAACCCATTAGATATACTACAAGGGATTTTAAAACAATTTCGTGCAATTTAAATCATCGATTAAAATCTGGTGTTATAAAATTTTTTTCAAAATTTCGGCAAAGTGCCGGCTGTATTTTGAGAAAACAGTTCTTCAATCCTGCAAAAGAAAATTGCTCCCAATATGTTTTCTCAAATACAACTTCAGTAACTTCAATTCAATTCACAATTCAATTCTCAATACACAATCAATTCATTTTCGAACTAATCCCATCATAAAGAAATATCTCATTCATTTCAAGACTCAAAATTTATATTACAAACTATTCAGATAATTGAAATTCCAAATTTACATTTACAATAATTTACATTTGATTACATACCAAAATATTTTACAAGAGTTTTATATACAACTGCTCAAATAATTTACATACATATTATTACATGCTTACATCAAAACCTATGTACATGGGTATACCTATGATATACCTGGAGCTTATCCGAATATATCTTCAACGAAATTTACTTACTGCTCTATGCTCTTCTTACCTGCGACAGCATACAAAGCTATCGCTGAGTGGTGAACTCAGTGGTGCACAACTATAATTTAAAACATAATACAATATACATTGACAAATTTTACAGTAAATAATTTGGGAATCTGAATACTCATCAAATTTCACAACTCAAAATATTCATTGCCACTAATGTAAATCATTTGTATAAATGACTTGGAGCACAAAATTCAATTTGTCAAATCTTGACTATCCATTTAAGTAATTCCAACAAAATCAATTATACATAAACCATAATTGAAATCACCATTCAAAAGCCATTCTGTATCTCAAAAATCATTATGTATCTCAAATCTCATATTGTATCTCAAAAATCAATCTTTATCTCAGTAAATATTCAAGACGAATCCGAAAGGGCCATAGTCGATGTGATTCTAACTCCCTATGGTCGGAGGTCGAATCTGATTCTAACTCCCTATGGTCGGGGAGGTCGAATCATCGTGCACAGTACCATCACAATAATGAATCTTCCGCAAGGGCCATAACGATAAAATAAACTTAGATCTAACCTCAAATCAGAGGAAAATCTAAGCCTGTGCACGTACCATGGTAATCAAAACACAACTCACTCCATTGTCTTCTCAACAAATGAGATAGACTGTTAATAACCTAGTCAAGCATCTATAGTGAGATATAAAACAATATCACAATCCTTTTAGTGAGCATAAATCACAATATAATTCGATTCAAAGTCAATTCCAATATCCAATAATTTTTATGCTCATCACAATTCAAATAATAAAATTTGCATTTTTCCATGAATATTACCATCACAATTCAAAACATGTTCTATCACAATTTTCCAAAACATAATTTACTCAATTCATAACAATGCTTAATACTTATGGAAATACCATTTCACAAAGCCAAATTCATACATACTATAATAATTTTCAATAATCATTGAATTAAATCCAATGCTTGTTAAACATAATACATAGGAAAAGTATCTCATTTAATCATATGAAATATTTCAACAAATCAGTTAAAAACTAGTTGTGCACAAACCTCTGATATTCGTCTCCTGGTCTGGACTCAGTATTTCCTTTCCTTTCCCTGAGTCCTTGTTAGCTGAGAAACACAATTTAAAGTGTTTCAGTACAAAATTAAACTGTCTCTATCGATGGAGTTTGGTAAATAATGCACTGAACTCAATTATTCACTTAATCACTTAATATACCGACCCTCATTGCGTTTTAGGTAAATTAGGTTTTAGTGTCGGTTTTAGGTTTGGTACGTTTTACCAAAGTCATTTCCTTGTTTAGTGCATTTTAATGCAAATTGCTGGATTCCGGAATACTGGTTTGACCTAACCGGACGATCTAGTTCCCTCGGTTTTCGGGTCTCGGTCGAAACTACAAACTTGTAGATCTAGGTCTTATTGCACGCGGTGCAAAATTTCAGGTCAATCCGAGTTAAGTAGACCAAGTTATGGTCATTACACTATTGCTGGTCAAGTGGTACCATTTTAGGTCAATTTTAGGTCAAATTGGTCAATTCTGGTTCGGCCAGTTTTTGGACCCGAACTTGTGCAAGTTGTTTGACTTGCTTATGGTCATTTCTGGGCTTTGGTGTCTTCATAAGACTTGTAGGTATGGGTCTTAACTATTCTTGGTCAAAATTTCAGGTCAATTGGACCTGGTTTGAGTGAGTTATGGCCTAAACACTCACTGCTGCCCAATTGGTCATTTTTCAGGTCCTAATTGCACCTAATCCGAATTGGTCATTTTTTTAGGTCACCTTGCAAGCAGAATTTTGGCATGGTTTCTCAATGAAAGTTGGCACATTTTGTGCCTAGTTTCACCCCAAATTGGTCTCATACCAATTGAGGTTACACATTCAAGGTTATAGGCCAAAATATACACTGCCCTCACTATGCATTACACACCCAAACTTCAAACACACACTTACCTTTGCAAGGTTCACTTCCATACCCTATCAAACTGTTTTGGCACATTACCAACAACATTTCCTACATTACATTAGCATTATTTTGGGCAGATTCCAATCACCATCAACACACCAATTATCATTCACAATCACAATTCCTAAGTACCATTACAAACACACCTAAACATTACAAACTTTAACAAAGGATTTCTCAAAAATACAAACTTACCTTTATTTGTAACTTGCTAAACCTTCACCAAACTTCTCAAAATTGGTATCAATATCTTCCTTGTGATGTGTAGACAAAGTTTAATGAAGGACACTAAGAGAATGGAGTTGAAAATGGAGGATGGATCAAGCTTTGCCCAAAACGGCCATGGAGGTTTTGTGTTCTTCAATTCGGCATTCTTGAGAGAATATGAGGAAAATGGAATTTCAGATGGTGAGTGGACCATATCAGCCACATTTCAATATTAAATTAATCCTATAGTGGTCCACTAAGAAGAATTAAATCATATATTAAGTTAACTTTCCCATAATCCACATTTAACCCATGATTTCCACTATTTATTTTA
Source organism: Hevea brasiliensis (assembly GCF_030052815.1). NCBI lineage: Eukaryota > Viridiplantae > Streptophyta > Magnoliopsida > Malpighiales > Euphorbiaceae > Hevea > Hevea brasiliensis. The sequence goes on from NC_079503.1 coordinate 26,229,382, forward strand.
GGTACCACCAAATTAATTTTTCATTTCATTTTCTAAGTGTAATACTAATTATTTTTAATGGAAATTTAGGTCAAAAGACACTTCGGGATGTCAAATGACCATAATGCCCTTGTTCGGGTGGCTTTCCCGATTTTTCGGTAACACCGTATTTTGTCTGTTTTTCGATTTCTCACTTTTCTTTGTACTAATTATTTAATTTTTCTTTGATCTTTCTAATGATATTTATTCTTCGATAAAGTTCTATTTAAGTCCTAAAAATGTTTTCCAGGGTTCCCCGCAAATCGTATTAGTCAACGGTCCACGCCGTGACTTCCCGGTGCGGTCACCCATCGCTAGGTTTCCCGGCTCGCTTAACTTGATCACATTTCTTTGCTATTATTTTTCCTTTGTTTTTCTTGTATTTTCTTTTCTTGTATTTCATTATTTTATGTCTCCTCACTCATACTGAAGTGTAGTTCTAGGCATCCTAGCTGTCCGGACAGCACTGGTCACCGGAACAGCAGAACGCACTACCGAACTTAGGGGTGTTACATAGCCACTTTCCATGACATCAAAACTTCACTTTCTTCCTTTCTTTTTACTGTCTAAAGCTTGCTCTAGGTGTGAGGATGAGTTTTTCTGAAGAAAAGCTAGGTTTTTTAGGTGGTTTTATGGGTTATCTAAAGCTTGGTGGAGCTTTAATGGTGGAGCATGGAAGGGAGCTGGTTCAGCCAGCTGAAGAAAGAAGATAAAGTCTGATTTTTTTTCTTTCATTTCTACCCATTCACTCATTTTAAGTGGTTTAAAGGCATGTGTTACAATGTGATTGGGTGGGAGTATAATAATGACATCATAATGATGTCAAAATTCCAAATTTCCTTCATTTTCTTTCCTTTTCTTTTCTACTCATTTTCAATTAAATTTTTATTTTCTTTTCTACTCATTTTTAATTAAATTTTTAGCAATATATATTCACATTTTATATCATAATAATTATTTAGTTAACTGGACAAGTCAGTCAAAAATCATCTTTGAAGACGAAATGACCAAAATGCCCTCCGTTTAGCTTATTGAGCCAAAATTGTCTATGCCAATTGAAAAAATTTTCTAAGCCTTTTATTTGCATTCTAATGCCATAGAAACCTCAATGACTCTTCTTTGGAATCCCAAAAATTATTTCATGAATTTTTCCTTGGGTTTATGGCTCCTAGCTGTGAAGACTGCAACTTCCCATTGGGTTACCCATCGCTAAGGCACCGGCTCATTTAACTTAGTTGTATTTCATTTCTAAAATTTTTCCTAAATTTTTCTTATTAATATTTGAGTTATTTATGATTCCTCACTCTAGTCTAAATATTTTTCCAGACGTTTTAGCTGTCCAGACCGACACCGGTCACCGGAACAGTAGAATGTACGGAATTGTTATAGTGAGGGTGTTACACGGTCTATCGGAAGTTTGAGTGCTAATTGTTTGCCTAGTTTTACAACCACAACAAATGCATGGATTGCTAACAAGTAATAAAGTGATGAGTAGAGTATCATTCCCACGAGGAGTTATAGGCGTAAGTGCTAAACTACACAACAATCTTAACTATTTAAACTACCAAAAATTATAAGAGGATAAATTCTAAACTAAAACGAATAACTGTTGAGAATTAAAGAAAGTGAATCTGGAAACTTAAAGAGAATTCTAATTATGTGAATAATTCTAGAATTTTAGATTTCACACCTTAACCTTGTTATGGCTTTAATCTTACTTTGTCAATGGATTGAGTGTTTGTTGCTTTGATGGAAATTAATCCTAAAGTATCCTAGATCCTCTCTCAAGGTATCTAAGGTGTATTTCAATTAGAGCCAAACCTTACTTTTGTTAGTGATTAGTTATAATCAAAACCCTTTGTGATCTATGATTAATTTTGGAATTCCACAAAGGTTATTAGCATATTTCTAGGTCAGATTTCCTAGGTTCAAAATCCTAATTTTCTAATACTAATATTCACCTCTCAATTCATCAATTACTATCTTAGATCATGACTAGGTGGGTACCAACACATAACATGCAATAAGAACACAAGAGATTGAATCAAAGAACAAAACTCAATTCCATTAAATAAACTCAATACATATCCATAATAATAATTCAAGAATGCCACTTTCTAAATTTCAGAATTTTAGGAGTTACTCACTCATGGTGAGTTTAACAAATATAATGTAATAAAAGTAAAAGCACATAAAACTAATCTGAAGACTAAAACAAAATAACTGAGGGAGGATTCTGTAGCTGTAAATTTGTGGAACTTTGGCTGAGAAGTCTGTCCTTAGCACTGATGTTATCCTTCTTCAAAATGGCTAGGGTTCCTCAGGAAGGCTTCTCTCAAAACTCTTCCGTTTATGTGTGTATGTAGCTGTATCTCTTTTCTTCTCCTCTCTCTTTCTATTTTCTACTGGCTTTTATTTATATTAGGTGTCCTAGGGTTAAGTTGTAGAGTCCCAAGGGCATTAAAAGTCCAATTGGTATACCAAAATAGGAGTTTGAGTCGGATTTAGAAAGTTGCTGAAACGTAGTACACGGCTCATGTGTCACTACACAGACTGAAACGTGTAAGTTGCTAGAGCTAATGGCCTCTTTTCTTATGGGGGGCATAAATTACACAGGCCTTGAATGCTTACATGAGTCAACTTACACGACCCGTGTACTTGTGCATGCTCCATTTACTTCTTCAAGCCTTGGTGACAGAAGGTTACACGGGTCTCTGAAGGTTACACTACCGAAAGTTACATGGCCTGTGTACTATGGCTTTCCTACAACTTTTTTAAGTCTCACCAGGCAAGAGGTTACATGGGTCCAAGGCTGTGTTTACACGACCAGTATAAAGTGTATCAGCAACTTTCCTTGCTTCTTAAGTTCTTTCAAGCTTCCTTCTTTACTCCTATGCCTTGAATTTCCTTCATAACACCTAAAAATATGTAAAAAAAATATAGATTTTAGTGTGGATCAGTGAAATTTACAAAAACTAATCAAATTATCAAGTATATATGCAATTACCTATCTAAATGCCGTGAAATGTTGTAAAATTGTGCTTAAAAATATCTATATAATATAAGTGTATTATGTGACACCCCTTACCCGTCTATAGTGTAGTTGAGCAAGATATGCCACACAATGTACCGGAACACCATAACTTATCTCATTGATATTTATCAGTTCTTAATTTATTTATTATAGTTATTAACTGAAATTTATGAAATTGATCTCATTTAGATCATTTATTAAAATTATAAATTAATTTGCGGCTCCAAAAATTTTATAGAAAATCCAGCAGAGTGCCGGCTAAAAATGGAGAAAACAGTTCTTCGAAACCTGTGAAAAACACTTTCAATAATTTTCAATCATTCTCAAACTCCATTTGTATCATATCAATTTACAACAATTTCTTAACAATTCCAACATTTTTCATTCATTCATTTCACATCATCGCCATGCTCAAATCATAAATAAATTCTCATATATTATTTATAATCACAAGTTACACATACTTATATTAATAAAAACTTATATTACATTTGTTTCAAATATACACGATAAAATAAGAGTTTAATTACAAAACTTACAAAAATTACAAAATACAAAATGGGATCTAGTGTCCTACCAATGCACTGTAGCCTGTGAGGTGACACGGACACAATGTAGAACTATGAATGGCCTTACCCAATCTGTGGTCTACTAGGCCCTCTGTCCAAATCTTCAGTACCTACGCATTGCAAAAGCGACGCGCTAAGCATAAAACTTAATGATGCCAATAATACAAGAAAATATAATATGCAAATAAAAATAATAATTTCCTAGTTATTGTTAGTAGTATGCCCTAGAGCATATCATTTAGTATGTATCTTGTACATATTTTTATTAATAAAAGGCATTTCCACTTTTCCGTTTACGTAAGATATTAATGTGTAATAGAAAAGGTCCATTGATATTTTGTTAGAAATTCTATTCTTAAGTTGTCAAGAATATGAGTGACAGTATTTCTAGTACAAAGTATCATAAATAGGTTCACAATCGAGGACACTTCATAATAAGGACATGACTTATCCAGAAAGATTGTATTCATGTTTGTTCCCAAGTTATTTATATGAGATATAAATAAGATGGAATGGTGAATCTCATGCCATATGCAAACATGATAGGCACTTATACATGATAAGTAGGCCGAACCAGTGACGCTTATGACAAGCACATGGAGTTTACTCTTGTCAATGTTTTGTCATAAATTATATCAGTGCATATAATCTTTAGACCTGAGATAGCACAGTTATCTTGTATATAGGTAGTTTGAGTTTGATACTGCTTTCATACTTGTACTGTGTATGGGTATATGGGTATGTGTTGGCTCCTACTAGTTATATATGGAGGTAGGTGTTGATCAAGATGGAATCTGTTCCTCTAAGTAAATAGAGATAAAATCCTATGTTTATTTAATTGTTCTTGATGTTTCAAGTTCCGGGCCAGGACAGATAAGATTTATTCAGAAAAGAGTTTCTGATGAGAAAATCTTTTTAATCAAGAACTGGAATTAAAAGAGAACATAATATTCATAACAAATGGAGTTTGACATAAACCATGACTCCAGCTTGACTTGGGATTTTGTAATAGAGAGATTCCAATGCATGGTAACATATGATTATAGGTTCATTTAAGGTAAACCTTATTACTAATTGGGTGACTATGGCATGCTATGCTAGGTGTTAACCATGGTCTATGAGGTGCATAAAATGATTTAATGAAATCATTTATGGTAAGAAAGAGTTTTGATGATATTAAGAGTTGATATCATATCTCATTGCCAATTAGTGATGAGCCTAGTAAGTCACACACATACACAAGTTATCACCTAATTAAATATGATTTAATTAATTAATTAAAGAGTTTAATTGATTAATTAAATAGGTTTGGTTTGCAATTAGATTGCAAAGTCCCTAGCATGACTTGAAATCAAATCTAGATTATTGGATGTATAGTATAAGTTAAATTTATATTTAAAGTGTTTAAATATGAATTTAATTAATAAGAAATTAATTAATAGAGATTAATAAATTAATTTGTATTTGATATAAATTAATTAGAAGAAGAGAAATAATTATTTTGGGTAAAGAACTCACAATTAAGACACAGGGGCATTTTGGTTATTTCACAGTGTGACACGTGGCACCATGAGATGGTGATACATGGCATTACACATAAGCTTGCCAAATATCTTTTAATCATGTAAGATGATTAAAATTAAGATTAAATATAGGTTTGACACTTGGCACAATGTGATTGGGTCACTTAAACCTAGAGCTAATCAAAGGGTGAAATGTGGCAAGGGTTTAATGTGTTAACCTAGCTATATAAGTGTTGTTATGAGAAAAAATAAAACATAAGCAGCAGCCACTCTTTTGTGCCGCCACCTTGGTGTGCAATTCTCTCCTCTTCTCTTCTTCTCTCATCAATCCAAGAGATTAGAAAAACAATCTCTTGAATTAAGAACACTAGAAATTATTTCTAGTGTCCTGTTAACATCTCTAATCTTTTAAAAGGCAGAACTTGATTTTCTAATTAATAGAAAAAGCTTTAGAAGCTATTCAAGGGCTACCATAGGTGTTCTTGATGTGGGCAAACTAGAGGGACAACATTTGGTGTCCTGAAGACGAATCTCAAAGGCGCAAATACACTGCAGTGCATCAAGAGATTTGCGTGTTTGTTCTTCATTTAATCTAGGATTCTAAAATTAATCTGATTAATTTTAAAACCTTAAATGGCAAATACAGATCCAAAAACATATTAAAAGAGTTTTAATATGTTGTTTATCATTGAAATCAAATAGATAAAAATAAATCTTGCATGATGCATGTGACGCTAGGTGAAAATTTTTGAATTCAATAGTATAAACTTGTGTTTTTCATGCTTTCGTTCCTTCAATTGGTATCAGAGCCACTAAATTTGCCATTTAGATTGTTGATTATATGATTTAATTGTGTGTTTTGATCATGAGATGATTTATCCATTACTGGTTGCAATGGAGGTGTGACGGCATGCTTGAAAAACACCATCAATGGTGCGCATGGTTTGGCTTCCATGGGTGGTTCAAGGTTTGGCTTTTAATTCTTCAATTGTTGTATGATCTAAGGCCTATTCTTTGACTAATTAAAGTGTTTAATTAGTAGTTTTAATCACACAATTAAATTATGATTCAAATAAGAATTTTAAAAATTATTTGAATGTGATTCAAATCTGAATTTTAAAAGTTGTTTGAATGTGATTCAAATCTGAATTTTTAAAGTTGTTTGAATCATATTTAAATCTGATTTTTTATAGTTGTTTGAATAATATTTAGATCTGATTTTTTAAAAAATGTTTGAATGTGATTCAAATCTGATTTTTTAAGAAATATTTGAATGTGATTCAAATCTGAATTTTTAAATTTGTTTGAATGAGATTCAAATTTGAATTTTTAAATTTATTTGAATCATATTCAAATCTGGATTTTTAAGTTGAATATGAGATATTCAATTTAACTTAAGTATGTATGTTTTATTTAATTGTTAAATAGTGATATACATGATGGATGATCATGGACTATAAAAGACTAATGTGATCGGATTTATTTCTTTTATGTTTCTTTGGGATTGTAAATTAATTAATTTATTTTAATTTATTTTGGGCATGTATTATTAAGTTTGTAATAATTTTTGGGTTGTAATTTCATTTATTTAAATTTTTGTAAATTTGCCTTGGTATGCCAAGGATTACTATGTAATATTGGATTACAAGAAGTTTAAGGAGGTCAGGAGCATTGGTGGGACCAGTGGGAGGAATTCAACATCAAGTGTTGATTATGTATTCCTTCAGCAACTCTTGTAAAATGAATGAATGAAATGCACCTAGGAATACCCTGATTCAATTCTTGGTGGCTCAGAATTGAATCCCTTAGAAAGTCCATGATCATACCATATTTACTGCTTATCCATGATTGCATGAGATGTATGGGAATGTATGCAATTATATGATATATGCATGCTAAATGGATAATGTGCAAAGTGAGACCTAAATAGTAATAATGATGACCATAAAATCTTCCAAACAAATGATTAAGTTGGAAATGCTATAATTAAAGTAATTATAACATAGGCCCTCCATTGGGGCAATTATTTTAAGAAATTTTAAATAGTTGCATAAGATGCAATTAATTTAAGAGATTTTCTTAAGAATAATTGTTAAGCTTGAGATGTTATAAATATGTAAATGGTTTGGTGTCCAATATTGGATGTACCTGAGGACATTAAAATTATTTGCATAATTACTGGCTCAATGGGATCAACTTAACTAATGCAAGATAAGTCAATAATGGATGTACCTGAGATTTTGAGCATTAGGGGCTAAGTAAAGGATTGAACCTCACATGAGATGTGATGGGCAAGGAGTTGCTCACTTATAGTTTATTATAATTCCAATAATGGATGTACCTGAGGATGATCAATAGAATTATAAGAATTCAATCACCCACTAGAAATCCATCCAACTAGGATTTCCGTTTTCTACTTTGGAAGTGTAGGATTCTCTAAGTTAATAGGAGGACCAATTTGATTAAAAGGCCATAATCATTTTGCTTAATTACATGATACATTTACTAATTAATCTGGTTATTTTCTGCAGTTAATTTTCTGATAAAAATGAGCACAGAACAACCACCACCATCTAATATCCTTGCAAGCATACTTGATCGCAATAGGTTGACAGGACCTAATCTCTCTGATTGGCTAAGAAATTTGAAACTTGTCCTGAACCTTGAACATATAGGATATGTTCTAGATTCAAATGTTCCTGGTCCCTTACCTCCAGAGGCCACTCAAGAGGAACATGAAACTTTGGACAAGTGGAAGGAGCATGATATGAGAGCTAAGTGTTACATGCTTGCTTCCATGAGTAATGAGTTATAGAAGCAGCATGAGAACATGCAGAGTGCGAGTGAGATCCTCCTTCACCTACAAGAGTTGTATGGTGAGCACAACAGGAAAGCTAGGTATGAGATATCTAGGCAGCTGTTCCGCATGAGGATGTCTAAGGGATAGAATGTTGGGGATCATGTCCATAAGATGATTCGACTGATTGAGCAGTTGGAACATCTTGACTTCAACATGGATTTCCAACTAAAGACGGACTTGATCCTTCAGTCCCTTCCTGAGTCTTTTGGGAATTTTGTGACAAATTTTCATATGACTAAACAGGAATGCACCTTAGCGGGTTTACTCAACATGCTGGTTATTGCCTAAAAGAATATGTCGGGCAATAAAGGAAAAAAGGTAGCTTTGATTGCATCTTCTTCTACTGGAAAGTCCAACAAGAAGAAGGGCAATAAGAAAAAGAAACCTCAGATTCCTGGTCCTTCTAAGAAAACAGCTAAAAAGAAAGGGAAGACTAAAGCTGATGGAGGCAAAGGAAAGTGTTTCCACTACCAGAAGGATGGGCACTAGAAAAGGAACTGCCTAGAGTATCTTGCTTCTCTGAAAGACAAGAAGGATAAACCTTCGGAAGGTATGTCCATATCTTGTTATTTAGATTCTAATGATACTCATAGTTCATCTATAACTTGGGCTTTAGATACTGGTACCAGTTCTCACATTTCTAATGATATGCAGGAACTAGCTAATAGTAGCAGCTTGCGTTCTCAAGATGTTAAGAGTCCGGATTGGCAATGGCTCAACTGTTGAAGCTTTAGCCATAGGATCTAAATCTTTTTACATGTTTGGACATGTTTTGTGTTTGGATAATATTTTATATGTACCTGATGCTTTTAAGAACATCATTTCTATATCCAGTTTGACTAGAAATGGCTATGAATTTCAGTTCATAGATGATGTTTACAATATTTATTTTGGAAATAAATATGTTGGTTCGGGTTATATGAATGATGGTCTTTATTATTTGCATAATAATGACAAACACAAAATGAATGCAAGTGATCTAAATGAATGCAATGCCATGGTGAAAACCAACTCAAGTTCAAAATTTATTTGGCACTTAAGGTTATGTCATGTTGCAGAAGATAGGATTGCAAAATTGGAGAAATTGGGGATTTTATCCTCATTGGGCTCTGAGCCTACTCCAACTTATGAATCTTGCCTTCAGGGCAAAATGACTAGATCACCCTTTATTGGACAAGGGCTAAGAGCTGAAAATATTTTGGAGCTAATATATAGTGATGTATGTGGTCCATTTAAAGAAATGGCTAGAGGGGGCTTTCATTATTTTATTACCTTTACTGATGATAAATCAAGGTTTGTTATTTGTATTTGATGAAATACAAACATGAATCCTTTGAAAAGTTCAAAGAATTTAAATCTGAAGTAGAAAATCAAACAGGAAAGAGTATTAAAGCTCTTCGATTAGATCGTGGAGGTGAATATTTGAGTACTAAATTTGATGAATACTTGAGAGAGCACGGCATTGTTTCCCAGCTGACTCCTTTAGGAACGCCACAGCTAAATGGTGTCTCTGAAAGGAGAAATCGTACCCTATTGGATATGGTACGTAGTATGATGATCTATACTGATATGCCAATCTCCTTTTAGGGATTTGCATTAGAATCAGCTTTGTATATTCTGAATAGGATTCCATCAAAATCAGTTTCTTCCACACCTTATGAGATATGGCATGAAAGAAAACCAAGTCTTAAGCATGTTAAGATTTGGGGTTGTCCAGCTTATATCAAAATGCTGAACACTGATAAATTGGAGACCAGATCAGAAAAGGGTCGATTTGTTGGATATCCAAAAGATAGTTTTGGATATTATTTTTATTTGCCTACTTCACAAAAGGTTGAGATAAGTAGAGATGCCACATTTCTTGAACAACAGTTTATTCAAGAAGGACGCAAAGGAAGGCAGATAGAGTTGGAATTGGAGAATTCTGACCAATCAACAGATCATATGGATATAGATCCATCTAGTCATCTTACACCCATTAATGAAACATCTACAGCTGTTCCTCATAGAACAACCAGGGTATCTCACCCACCAGTGAGATATGGTTTCCTTCATGAAGAAGAACAAGAGTTGTCTACTCATAAAGAATTAGATCACGGAGATGATCCACTTACCTATGAAGAAGCTATATCAGATATAGACTCTTCAAAATGGATTGATGCTATGAAATCAAAGATTGATTCCATGTATAAGAATCAAGTTTGGGATCTTCTTGACCCACCTGAAGGTATTGTACCTATAGGGAATAAATGGGTTTTCAAGAAGAAAATTGGTTCTGATGGAAAGGTAGAGACCTATAAGGCAAGGCTAGTAGCGAAAGGGTTTCGCCAAAGGCAAGGAATCGACTAAGAGGAGACTTTCTCGCTTGTTGCCATGCTTAAATCAATTAAGATTCTATTAGCAATAGCTGCATACTATGATTATGAGATTTGGCATATGGATGTCAAAACAGCTTTTCTCAATGGATACATTGAAGAAAACATTTTCATGGAACAACCTAGGGGTTTTAAATTCCAAGATGGTTCCTAAGTATGCAAGCTAAAGCGATCCATTTGTGGGTTGAAGCAAGCTTCGAGGAGTTGGAACATCCGTTTTGATAAAGCCATTAAATCCTTTGGTTTTATCAATAATAAGGATGAGCCATATGTATATAAGAAGGTTAGTGATAGTGCTATCACTTTCCTTATTTTATATGTGGATGACATACTGTTAATGGGTAATGACACAGGTATGTTGACAACTATAAAGGCTTAGTTGTCAAATACATTCTCCATAAAAGACTTAGGGGAGGCAACCTATATTCTTGGGATTTGCATCTATAGAGATAGAGCGAAAAGAATAATTGGTTTATCCCAAAGTCTGTACTTGAAAACAGGTGTTAAAGAGGTTTAACATGCTTGATTCCAAGAGAGGATTGTTACCAGTGAGACATGGTATCCATCTTTCTAAAGAGATGTCTCCAAAGACACCTGAAGAAAGAGATAAAATGGCCAGGATTCCATAGGCTTCGGCTATTGGAAGTTTAATGTATACAATGTTGTGTACTTGGCCGGATATTGCATATGCTGTTAGTTTGACTAGTAGGTATCAATCCAATCTAGGTTTGGAACACTGGATAGCTGTCAAGAATATCCTTAAGTACTTGAGAAGAACTAAGGATTTATTCTTGATTTATGGAGGTGGAGAGTTGCAATTGGATGGTTATACTGATTTTGATTTCCAATCAGATATCGATGATAAAAAGTGTACCTCTGGATAGGTGTTCATTTTTAATGGATGTGCAGTCAGTTGGAAGAGTTCCAAACAGAGCACGACTGCAGATTCCACTACAGAGGCTGAGTATATTGCTGCATCAGATGCTGCAAAGGAAACTGTTTGGATAAAGAAGTTCGTGACAGAACTTACAGTAGTTCCTTCCATTGAGTCAGCAGTTCCACTACACTGTGACAACAATGGAGTAATCATACAGGCTAAGGAACTAAGGTCTCACCAAAAATCCAAACACATAGAAAGGCGCTACCACATTATTAGAGAAATAGTTAGGCGAGGCGATGTAGCCATGCAGAAAATAGCATCAGCTGAAAATCCAGCTGACCCATTCACTAAGCCTATGTCACAGACTCAGCTAGACCGACATCTTGAGAAGATGGGTCTAAGATATTATAATGAATGGCTCTAGTGCTAGTGGGAGATTGTTAGTAGTATGCCCTAGAGCATATCATTTAGTATGTATCTTGTACATATTTTTATTAATAAAAGGCATTTCCACTTTTCCATTTACATAAGATATTTATGTGTAATAGAAAAGGTCCATTGATATTTTGTTAGAAATTCTATTCTTAAGTTGTTAAGAATATGAGTGATAGTATTTCTAGTACAAAGTATCATAAATAGGTTCACAATCGAGGATACTTCATAATAAGGACATGACTTATCCAGAAAAATTGTATTCATGTTTGTTCCCAAGTTATTTATATGAGATATAAATAAGATGGAATGGTGAATCTCATGTCATATGCAAACATGATAGGCACTTATACATGATAAGTAGGCCAAACCAGTGACGCTTATGACAAGCACATAGAGTTTACTCTTGTCAATGTTTTGTCATAAATCATATCAGTGCATATAATCTTTAGACCTGAGATAGCACAGTTATCTTGTATATAGGTAGTTTGAGTTTGATACTGCTTTCATATTTATACTGTGTATGGGTATATGGGCATGTGTTGGCTCCTACTAGTTATATATGGAGGTAGGTGTTGATCAAGATGGAATCTGTTCCTCTAAGTAAATAGAGATAAAATCCTATGTTCATTTAATTATTCTTGATGTTTCAAGTTCCTGGTCAGGACAGATAAGATTTATTCAGAAAAGAGTTTCTAATGAGAAAATCTTTTTAATCAAGAACTGGAATTAAAAAAGAACATAATATTCATAGCAAATGGAGTTTGACATAAACCATGACTCCAGCTTGACTTGGGATTTTGTAATAGAGAGATTCCAATGCATGGTAACATATGATTATAGGTTCATTTAAGGTAAACCTTATTACTAATTGGGTGACAATGCCATGCTATGCTAGGTGTTAACCATGGTCTATGAGGTGCATTAAATGATTTAGTGAAATCATTTATAATAAGAAAGAGTTTTGATGATATTAAGAGTTGATATCATATCTCATTGCCAATTAGTGATGAGCCTAGTAAGTCACACATATACACAAGTTATCAACTAATTAAATATGATTTAATTAATTAATTAAGAGTTTAATTGATTAATTAAATAGGTTTGGTTTGCAATTGGATTGCAAAGTCCCTAGCATGACTTGAAACCAAATCTAGATTATTGGACGTACAGTATAAGTTAAATTTATATTTAAAGTGTTTAAATATGAATTTAATTAATGAGAAATTAATTAATAGAGACTAATCAATTAATTTGTATTTCATATAAATTAATTAGAAGAAGAGAAATACTTATTTTGGGTTAAGAACTTACAATTAAGACACAGGGGCATTTTGGTCATTTCACAGTGTGACATGTGGCACCATGAGATGGTGATACATGGCATTACACATAAGCCTTCCAAATGTCTTTTAATCATGTAAGATGATTAAAATTAAGATTAAATATAGGTTTGACACTTGGCACAATGTGATTAGGTCACTTAAACCTAGAGCTAATCAAAGGGTGACATGTGGCAAGGGTTTAATGTGTTAACCTAGCTATATAAGTGTTGTTATGAGAAAAAATAAAACATAAGCAGCAGTCACTCCTTTGTGCCACCACCTTGGTGTGCAATTCTCTCCTCTTCTCTTCTTCTCTCATCAATCTAAGAGATTAGAAAAATAATCTCTTGAATTAAGAACACCAGAAATTATTTCTAGTGTCCTGTTAACATCTCTAATCCTTTAAAAGACAGAACTTGATTTTCTAATTAATAAAAAAAGCTTTAGAAGCTGTTCAAGGACTGCCATAGGTGTTCTTGGTGTGGACAAACTAGAGGGACAACATTTGGTGTCCTGAAGACGAATCTCAAAAGCGCAAATACACTGCAGTGCATCAAGAGGTTTGTGTGTTTGTTCTTCATTTAATCTATGATTCTAAAATTAATCTGTCACACCCTACCCGTCTGTAAGGCATAACATGGTCCCGTAGTATACCTAATGAATTACCAACTCCGCTTCATCAGAACATCCTCCCAGAGCAATTCCAGATATTCTACTGCTCGTGATGACTGTCGGTCCCATACCTAGACCTTTTGGAAAAATATTTAAACTAAAGTCAGGAATCATAATTAACTCAAATATTAATAAGAAACACTTAGTAAAAATTTTAGAAATAAAATACAACCAAGTTAAACGAGCCGGTGCCCTAGCGAGGGGTAACCCAGAGGAAAGTTGCGGTTCTCGCAACGAGGAGCCCTAGACCCGGGGTAAAAATTATAAAATAATTTTTGGGACTCCAGAGAAGGTTCATTGAGGTTCCTATGGCATTAGAATGCCAAGAAAATATTTAGAAAAATTTTTCAATCGGTACAGACAATTTTGACCCGTTAAGCCAAACGGAGGGCATTTTGGTCATTTCGCCTTCAGAGGTGATATTTGGCCGACTTGTCTAGTTAAGTAAATAATTATTATGATCTTAAATATGAATAAATATTGCTAAAAATTAAATTGAAATGTGGTAGAAAAAAAAAGAAAAGAAAAATCAAAAATTAAGCAAATAATGACATCACATGATGTCACTCACTTACTCCCACCCAATCACCACTTGACAAAACTAATAAAAAGAGATAAAATGAACTTAAAATGAGATAAAAAAAGCAAAAGAACCAGCAGTTTCCTTCTTCATACGGGCTGGAATAAGAGAGAAAGAGAGAGAAAAGGAAAAGAAAGAAAGAAAGAAAGGAAGAAGGAGAAGGAGAAGTAGCAGAAATAGGGGTTCAGCAGGGCAGCATATTTCTTTTCCGTCCAGGTGAGTTTGGCTCAACATCTAAGGCTGATTTTTGGATATGTTTAAGCTATGTATGTGTGTAAGTTATGGTAAAAATTTGGTGATTGTTCAACGGTTGGATTTGGAGAAACATATTGTTGAACACAGGCTGTCTGTAGGTTGAATTCTGAATTTTGGCTACTGAAATTTGAGAAAAATAAATAGTTAGGATGCTTATAAAATTATGAAATTTGGTACGAATGATATTTGGGATGTTGAGGCTGTTGTGTTAAAATTTGGTGAATTTTAGACTTGTGGTTTATGAGATATAAATTGTTTTGCATGAGCTGTCTGAGTAAGACTGATTTCTGCAAAAATTCAGATTGTGAAGGGTTGGATGAATGTTTTGATATCTCATGATATAGAGACGATTTGATGCTGAAATTTTTACTGATATTGTATAGGGATGTCTTGAATATATGGTATAAATTTGGGATTTATCTAACGGTTAGATCATTATATATAAATTTGAATGCACAAGCTGCCAGATTGGGTATTAATGGGTTGTGGATTTAAGATTTATGATGGGAGTTTAGTCCAATTTAAGGGGAAATGCTATTGAATTTTTATTGGATATTTAATTTAGGAAAGTGAAGTTATAATTGATTACGATTATTATGATTCTAGGGGAAATCTTGAAGAATAACAAGCTCAAGGTTGGTTTCAAAAAGGTTAGTGCCTATTATGCATACATCTTTCTCTTTCCATGATTAGAGACCTAAAATAAGCAAGAATTTGTGAATAAAATGAATGGAATTTATGTGTATGTATACAATGAATTTTGGCAGCCCTAGGGAGGAACAAGATTAAGTGTTTTTGATGGACTTAGAGTGGACTAAAGATGATGTTTAAGGTATATATATATATATATATATATATATATATATATGTATGATGAATTGGTGTGCTAACTAAGGTAATTGGTGTAATCCTTGAAAATGAGCTAGGGTTTGGGAGTGAAACTTGGATTTAGCTTATGAAATTGTGAAAGAACATTTTAATGGTCAATTAGTGACCATTTGAGGCAAGTTCGCCATAATTTGAAGAGATTTAGAGTGATGCAAAGTGAATGTGTAGGCTGCCTAGGGATAGCAGCAGGGTGACTAAAATTTCAGTCCACTTGGACAGCCATAACTTTGGCTGTGTAAGTTCAATTGGTTTTTGGCCAATTGGACATGAAACTAGGCTTATAATGGCACATTTTTGCTGAAGAAACCATGCCCAAAAGACCAAATTAAGAGGACCAAAAATTGGCCCCAATCCGGATACCCTGCAAACAGCCCCTGCAGAATGACCAAATGAACAGTAACTGTTCATTTGGCCATAACTCACTGTAGAATGGTCAAATTGACCTGAAAATTTTACAGCAACAAGATATGATATAGACAAACAACTTTCATGAAGAACATTACCCCAAATTATGCCATTAACCCATTCAAATTATTGGGCAAAGTTAAGTTATCAAACCTGCAACTCTGCAGATTTTCACTTGAGCAGTAATGTTTGGATGGCTATAACTCTCTCTAGAAAACTCGGATTTAGACGATTCTTGAACCGATGGAAACCTAAGGTATGGTAGAACATTTCATATGAAGAAAGTTAGACCAAATTATGAACCTAACTTGATCAAATTATTGACCAAAGTTGGACCAAAAATCTGCCTGACCCAAAATCTCAGCATGAACAGTGCACGTGAACAGTAAACTTATTTTGGCCATAACTTGAGCTACAAAACTCCGATTGAGGTGATCCAAAAGTGAGAATACACTTAAGACAATAAGGAACATTTTCTATGAAGGAAGTTTTGTCAAATTCCAACAGTAAATCGACCAATGGAACAGTGCAACTTCGGAGCACTAAAACCGCAAATTGGCAATTTTGCCAAAATGACCTAAGCTTTGAGAAAGTGACCAAAACCAACAAGTTTTAAATGCAAAATGTGGTACATTGGGAGTGTTAAAACCAATGCACCTATTGTCTATGCAAAAGTCAACATTTTAGTTTACTAATGAAGTGAATAGTGACATGAAAACTTGAAATTCAAAAATGTGAAACTTAAAAATGCAAAATGCCCTAGTAGGCCTAATGTGATTGGTTTGGATAGTTTGGCATGCCAATAGGGTATTATTTTAGCAGTACTGCGAAAGGCTTTATGCCTGTGTTCATGGCTTTATGCCCGTATTCATGGCTTTTATGCCCGTATTTATGGCTTTTATGCCCGATTATGTGATATCATGGCTTTTTAGCCATACCGATCGTGACACGTGGTAGACGCTCAAGGCCCCATGGTATGACGGCCCGAGGCACCGCGGTGTCCAATGCCAACAACCCGTTATCCAGTCCAGTCATCCAGTATAGGTTACTTGGGCATGGAAAAGTATAACTGTGGTTGCACTGATTATTAAAGAAAATACGAAAATTAAGTATCAGGAATGATTACAAAAATACAAAGAAGCTCAAGATCACGAAGAAAATAATTAATGAAATGCATGAAGAAGTTAATATCATAAAACATGATTAGCCCTCGACTAAACAATAAGTTAGTAATTAGTCAATTCTTATGAACGCAATAGCAAGGAAATTATTATTTTTATTTGTATATTATATTTTCTTGTATTATTGGCACCACTAAGCTTTATGCTTAGCGCGTCGCTTTTGCAACGCGTAGGTACTGAAGATTTGGACAGAGGGCCCAGAGACCACAGATTCGTAAGGCGCTCACGATTCAGATAGTGTCCGTGTCACCTCACCTTCCACAAGGCATTGGTAGGACACTAGATTTCATTTTGATATTTTGTAACTAATTTCTATTTTCTCATATGTATTTGAACTTATGTAATGAATTTTGATATTCATGTAAATAATGAAAATTGTATTTGTGAATGGAAGAGTGAATGTCTATTTATGACTTGTACATGATTAATAAATGAGATGAATGATTGAGAAACGAATGGTTGAAAAATATTGAGATTTTGATATTGGAGTTTGTGAATGGATGAATATGATTATTAGAAGTGTTTTTCACAAGTTCAAGAACTGCTTTCTCCATTTTTAGCCAGATCACTGCGGATTTTCTTTAAAATTTTCTAACCTCAAATAAATAATAATTTGATAAATGGTTTAAATAAATTATATTTCATAAATTATATTCAAAACTACGATAAAAATGAATTAAGATAAAATAGAGTGCTCCGCACACCGAGTGGCATAACTTGCTCCGCTACATCAGAAAGTGTAAGGGTGTCACATTTAGTGGTATCGAGCGCGGTTTAGGCGTTCGACCTAGATAGATTGCATATCATGCATTGCATTCATAAGAGTCGAGGTGACACAATTGCAGATCTGTATTTCCTGTTTATTTTAGGTTAAGGTATGAAATAAGAGAGTGAAGAGACAATGAGATAGCGAATGGAGATGAGAAGGAGACTATATTTAAGATGAAAAAGGATGAGTACATAACTGTTTGAGGATAGGATTGAGACTAGGAGAAAGTGAAGTATGATAACACAGAAAGGTGAAGAAACAAGGAGGTAGCAACTCCCCGATTACTTAAGTCAGGTAAATTTCGAGGACGAAATTTAAATAAGAGGGGAAGAGTTGTAACATCCTCCCGGTAGCAATTCCGTACATTCTACTGTTCCGGTGACCAGTGTCG
Organism: Hevea brasiliensis; assembly: GCF_030052815.1. Lineage (NCBI taxonomy): Eukaryota > Viridiplantae > Streptophyta > Magnoliopsida > Malpighiales > Euphorbiaceae > Hevea > Hevea brasiliensis. Next base: position 26,247,539 of record NC_079503.1, read on the forward strand.
GTCCGGACAGCTAGACCTTCTGGAAAAATATTTAAACTAAAGTCAGAAATCATAATTAACTCAAATATTAAGAAGAAACACTTAGTAAAAATTTTAGAAATAAAATACAACCAAGTTAAACGAGCCGGTGCCCTAGCGAGGGGTAACCCAGAGGAAAGTTGCGGTTCTCGCAACGAGGAGCCCTAGACCCGGGGAAAAAATTATAAAATAATTTTTGGGACTCTAGAGAAGGTTCATTGAGGTTCCTATGGCATTAGAATGCCAAGAAAATATTTAGAAAAATTTTTCAATCGGTACAGACAATTTTGACCCGTTAAGCCAAACGGAGGGCATTTTGGTCATTTCGCCTTCAGAGGTGATATTTGGCCGACTTGTCTAGTTAAGTAAATAATTATTATGATCTTAAATATGAATAAATATTGCTAAAAATTAAATTGAAATGTGGTAGAAAAAAAAAGAAAAGAAAAATCAAAAATTAAGCAAATAATGACATCACATGATGTCACTCACTTACTCCCACCCAATCACCACTTGACAAAACTAATAAAAAGAGATAAAATGAACTTAAAATGAGATAAAAAAAAGCAAAAGAACCAGCAGTTTCCTTCTTCATACGGGCTGGAATAAGAGAGAAAGAGAGAGAAAAGGAAAAGAAAGAAAGAAAGAAAGGAAGAAGGAGAAGGAGAAGTAGCAGAAATAGGGGTTCAGCAGGGCAGCATATTTCTTTTCCGTCCAGGTGAGTTTGGCTCAACATCTAAGGCTGATTTTTGGATATGTTTAAGATATGTATGTGTGTGTTATGGTAAAATTTTGGTGATTGTTCAACGGTTGGATTTGGAGAAACTTATTGTTGAACACAGGCTGTCTGTAGGTTGAATTCTGAATTTTGGCTACTGAAATTTGAGAAAAATAAATAGTTAGGATGCTTATAAAATTATGAAATTTGGTACGAATGATATTTGGGATGTTGAGGCTGTTGTGTTAAAATTTGGTGAATTTTAGACTTGTGGTTTATGAGATATAAATTGTTTTGCATGAGCTGTCTGAGTAAGACTGATTTCTGCAAAAATTCAGATTGTGAAGGGTTGGATGAATGTTTTGATATCTCATGATATAGAGACGATTTGATGCTGAAATTTTTACTGATATTGTATAGGGATGTCTTGAATATATGGTATAAATTTGGGATTTATCTAATGGTTAGATCATTATATATAAATTTGAATGCACAAGCTGCCAGATTGGGTATTAATGGGTTGTGGATTTAAGATTTATGATGGGAGTTTAGTCCAATTTAAGGGGAAATGCTATTGAATTTTTATTGGATATTTAATTTAGGAAAGTGAAGTTATAATTGATTACGATTATTATGATTCTAGGGGAAATCTTGAAGAATAACAAGCTCAAGGTTGGTTTCAAAAAGGTTAGTGCCTATTATGCATACATCTTTCTCTTTCCATGATTAGAGACCTAAAATAAGCAAGAATTTGTGAATAAAATGAATGGAATTTATGTGTATGTATACAATGAATTTTGGCAGCCCTAGGGAGGAACAAGATTAAGTGTTTTTGATGGACTTAGAGTGGACTAAAGATGATGTTTAAGGTATATATATATATATATATGTATGATGAATTGGTGTGCTAACTAAGGTAATTGGTGTAATCCTTGAAAATGAGCTAGGGTTTGGGAGTGAAACTTGGATTTAGCTTATGAAATTGTGAAAGAACATTTTAATGGTCAATTAGTGACCATTTGAGGCAAGTTCGCCATAATTTGAAGAGATTTAGAGTGATGCAAAGTGAATGTGTAGGCTGCCTAGGGATAGCAGCAGGGTGACTAAAATTTCAGTCCACTTGGACAGCCATAACTTTGGCTGTGTAAGTTCAATTGGTTTTTGGCCAATTGGACATGAAACTAGGCTTACAATGGCACATTTTTTCTGAAGAAACCATGCCCAAAAGACCAAATTAAGAGGACCAAAAATTGGCCCCAATCCGGATACCCTGCAAACAGCCCCTGCAGAATGACCAAATGAACAGAATCGTTCATTTGGCCATAACTCACTGTAGAATGGTCAAATTGACCTGAAAATTTTACAGCAACAATATATGATATAGACAAACAACTTTCATGAAGAACATTACCCCAAATTATGCCATTAACCCATTCAAATTATTGGGCAAAGTTAAGTTATCAAACCTGCAACTCTACAGATTTTCACTTGAGCAGTAATGTTTGGATGGCTATAACTCTCTCTAGAAAACTCGGATTTAGGCGATTCTTGAACCGATGGAAACCTAAGGTATGGTAGAACATTTCATATGAAGAAAGTTAGACCAAATTATGAACCTAACTTGATCAAATTATTGACCAACGTTGGACCAAAAATCTGCTGCACTCCAAAATCTCAAAGATGAACAAGACGTGAACAGTAAACTTATTTTGGCCATAACTTGAGCTACAAAACTCCGATTGAGGTGATCCAAAAGTGAGAATACACTTAAGACAATAAGGAACATTTTCTATGAAGGAAGTTTTGTCAAATTCCAACAGTAAATCGACCAATGGAACAGTGCAACTTCGGAGCACTAAAACCGCAAATTGGCAATTTTGCCAAAATGACCTAAGCTTTGAGAAAGTGACCAAAACCAACAAGTTTTAAATGCAAAATGTGGTACATTGGGAGTGTTAAAACCAATGCACCTATTGTCTATGCAAAAGTCAACATTTTAGTTTACTAATGAAGTGAATAGTGACATGAAAACTTGAAATTCAAAAATGTGAAACTTAAAAATGCAAAATGCCCTAGTAGGCCTAATGTGATTGGTTTGGATAGTTTGGCATGCCAATAGGGTATTATTTTAGCAAGATCAAAAGGCTTTATGCCTGTGTTCATGGCTTTATGCCCGTATTCATGGCTTTTATGCCCGTATTTATGGCTTTTATGCCCGATTATGTGATATCATGGCTTTTTAGCCATACTGACTGCATACGTGGTAGACGCTCAAGGCCCCATGGTATGACGCCCGAGGCACCGCGTGTTCAATGCCAACAACCCGTTATCCACCAAATCATCCAAAGATAGGTTACTTGGGCATGGAAAAGTATAACTGTTGTTGCACTGATTATTAACGAAAATACGAAAATTAAGTATCAGGAATGTTTACAAAAATACAAAGAAGCTCAAGATCACGAAGAAAATAATTAATGAAATGCATGAAGAAGTTAATATCATAAAACATGATTAGCCCTCGACTAAACAATAAGTTAGTAATTAGTCAATTCTTATGAACGCAATAGCAAGGAAATTATTATTTTTATTTGTATATTATATTTTCTTGTATTATTGGCACCACTAAGCTTTATGCTTAGCGCCGCTTTGCAACGCTGTGAGGTATCAAGATTTGGACAGAGGGCCCAGAGACCACGTATTCGTAAGGCGCTTCACGCTCAAGATAGTATCCGTGTCACCTCACCTTCCACAGTGCATTGGTAGGACACTAGATTTCATTTTGATATTTTGTAACTAATTTCTATTTTCTCATATGTATTTGAACTTATGTAATAAATTTTGATATTCATGTAAATAATGAAAATTGTATTTGTGAATGGAAGAGTGAATGTCTATTTATGACTTGTACATGATTAATAAATGAGATGAATGATTGAGAAACGAATGGTTGAAAAATATTGAGATTTTGATATTGGAGTTTGTGAATGGATGAATATGATTATTAGAAGTGTTTTTCACAGGTTCCGAAGAACTGTTTTCTCTATTTTTAGCCAGATCACTGGATTTTCTTTAAAATTTTCGGAACCTCAAATAAATAATAATTTCGATAAATGGTTTAAATAAATTATATTTCATAAATTATATTCAAAACTACGATAAAAATGAATTAAGATAAAATAGAGTGCTCCGGCACACTGAGTGGCATAACTTGCTCGGCTACACTGTAGGCGGGTAAGGGGTGTCACATTTAGTGGTATCAGAGCGCGGTTTAGGCGTTTCTGGACCTAGATAGATTGCATATCATGCATTGCATTTATAAGAGTCGAGGTGACACAATTGCAGATCTGTATTTCCTGTTTATTTTAGGTTAAGGTATGAAATAAGAGAGTGAAGAGACAATGAGATAGCGAATGGAGATGAGAAGGAGACTATATTTAAGATGAAAAAGGATGAGTACATAACTGTTTGAGGATAGGATTGAGACTAGGAGAAAGTGAAGTATGATAACACAGAAAGGTGAAGAAACAAGGAGGTAGCAACTCCCGACATTTAAGTCAGGTAAATTTCGAGGACGAAATTTAAATAAGAGGGGAAGAGTTGTAACATCCTCCCGGTAGCAATTCCGTACATTCTACTGTTCCGGTGACCAGTGTCGGTCCGGACAGCTAGACCTTCTGGAAAAATATTTAAACTAAAGTCAGGAATCATAATTAACTCAAATATTAAGAAGAAACACTTAGTAAAAATTTTAAAAATAAAATACAACCAAGTTAAACGAGCCGGTGCCCTAGCGAGGGGTAACCCAGAGGAAAGTTGCGGTTCTCGCAACGAGGAGCCCTAGACCCGGGGAAAAAATTATAAAATAATTTTTGGGACTCTAGAGAAGGTTCATTGAGGTTCCTATGGCATTATAATGCCAAGAAAATATTTAGAAAAATTTTTCAATCGGTACAGACAATTTTGACCCGTTAAGCCAAACGGAGGGCATTTTGGTCATTTCGCCTTCAGAGGTGATTTTTGGCCGACTTGTCCAGTTAAGTAAATAATTATTATGATCTTAAATATGAATAAATATTGCTAAAAATTAAATTGAAATGTGGTAGAAAAGAAAAGAAAAGAAAAATAAAAAATTAAGCAAATAATGACATCACATGATGTCACTCACTTACTCCCACCCAATCACCACTTGACAAAACAAATAAAAAGAGATAAAATGAACTTAAAATGAGATAAAAAAACAAAAGAACCATCAGTTTCCTTATTCATACGGTCTGGAATAAGAGAGAAAGAGAGAGAAAAGGAAAAGAAAGAAAGAAAGAAAGGAAGAAGGAGAAGGAGAAGTAGCAGAAATAGGGGTTCAGCAGGGCAGCATATTTCTTTTCCGTCCAGGTGAGTTTGGCTCAACATCTAAGGCTGATTTTTGGATATGTTTAAGCTATGTATGTGTGGAAGTTATGGTAAAATTTGGTGATTGTTCAACGGTTGGATTTGGAGAAACATATAGTTGAACACAGTCTGTCTGTAGGTTGAATTCTTATTTTTGGCTACTGAAATTTGAGAATAATAAATAGTTAGGATGCTTATAAAATTATGAAATTTGGTACGAATGATATTTGGGATGTTGAGGCTGTTGTGTTAAAATTTGGTGAATTTTAGACTTGTGGTTTATGAGATATAAATTGTTTTGCATGAGCTGTCTGAGTAAGACTGATTTCTGCAAAAATTCAGATTGTGAAGGGTTGGATGAATGTTTTGATATCTCATGATATAGAGATGATTTGATGCTGAAATTTTTACTGATATTGTATAGGGATGTCTTGAATATATGGTATAAATTTGGGATTTATCTAACGGTTAGATCATTATATATAAATTTGAATGCACAAGCTGCCAGATTGGGTATTAATGGGTTGTGGATTTAAGATTTATGATGGGAGTTTAGTCCAATTTAAGGGGAAATGCTATTGAATTTTTATTGATATTTAATTTAGGAAAGTGAAGTTATAATTGATTACGATTATTATGATTCTGGGGGAAATCTTGAAGAATAACAAGCTCAAGGTTGGTTTCAAAAAGGTTAGTGCCTATTATGCATACATCTTTCTCTTTCCATGATTAGAGACCTAAAATAAGCAAGAATTTGTGAATAAAATGAATGGAATTTATGTGTATGTATACAATGAATGATGGCAGACCTAGGAGGAACAAGATTAAGTGTTTTGATGGACTTAGAGTGGACTAAAGATGATGTTTAAGGTATATATATATATATGTATGATGAATTGGTGTGCTAACTAAGGTAATTGGTGTAATCCTTGAAAATGAGCTAGGGTTTGGGAGTGAAACTTGGATTTAGCTTATGAAATTGTGAAAGAACATTTTAATGGTCAATTAGTGACCATTTGAGGCAAGTTCGCCATAATTTGAAGAGATTTAGAGTGATGCAAAGTGAATGTGTAGGCTGCCTAGGGATAGCAGCAGGGTGACTGAAATTTCAGTCCACTTGGACAGCCATAACTTTGGCTGTGTAAGTTCAATTGGTTTTTGGCCAATTGGACATGAAACTAGGCTTATAATGGCACATTTTTGCTGAAGAAACCATGCCCAAAAGACCAAATTAAGAGGACCAAAAATTGGCCCCAATCCGGATACCCTGCAAACAGCCTCTGCAGAATGACCAAATGAACAGTAACTGTTCATTTGGCCATAACTCACTGTAGAATGGTCAAATTGACCTGAAAATTTTACAGCAACAAGATATGATATAGACAAACAACTTTCATGAAGAACATTACCCCAAATTATGCCATTAACCCATTCAAATTATTGGGCAAAGTTAAGTTATCAAACCTGCAACTCTGCAGATTTTCACTTGAGCAGTAATGTTTGGATGGTTATAACTCTCTCTAGAAAACTCGGATTTAGGCGATTCTTGAACCGATGGAAACCTAAGGTATGGTAGAACATTTCATATGAAGAAAGTTAGACCAAATTATGAACCTAACTTGATCAAATTATTGACCAAAGTTGGACCAAAAATCTGCCAGACCCAAAATCTCAGCATGAATAGTGCACGTGAACAGTAAACTTATTTTGACCATAACTTGAGCTACAAAACTCCGATTGAGGTGATCCAAAAGTGAGAATACACTTAAGAAAATAAGGAACATTTTCTATGAAGGAAGTTTTGTCAAATTCCAACAGTAAATCGACTAATGGAACAAAGGCAACTTCGGAGCACTAAAACCGCAAATTGGCAATTTTGCCAAAATGACCTAAGCTTTGAGAAAGTGACCAAAACCAACAAGTTTTAAATGCAAAATGTGGTACATTGGGAGTGTTAAAACCAATGCACCTATTGTCTATGCAAAAGTCAACATTTTAGTTTACTAATGAAGTGAATAGTGACATGAAAACTTGAAATTCAAAAATGTGAAACTTAAAAATGCAAAATGCCCTAGTAGGCCTAATGTGATTGGTTTGGATTGTTTGGCATGCCAATAGGGTATTATTTTAGCAGTACTGCGAAAGGCTTTATGCCTGTGTTCATGGCTTTATGCCCGTATTCATGGCTTTTATGCCCGTATTTATGGCTTTTATGCCCGATTATGTGATATCATGGCTTTTTAGCCATACCGATCGTGATACGTGGTAGACGCTCAAGGCCCCATGGTATGACGCCCGAGGCATCATGTCCAAAGGTAACGACCGCTATCCAAATCCACCATCCAAAGATAGGTTACTTGGGCATGGAAAAGTATAACTGTGGTTGCACTGATTATTAAAGAAAATACGAAAATTAAGTATCAGGAATGATTACAAAAATACAAAGAAGCTCAAGATCATGAAGAAAATAATTAATGAAATGCATGAAGAAGTTAATATCATAAAACATGATTAGCCCTCGACTAAACAATAAGTTAGTAATTAGTCAATTCTTATGAACACAATAGCAAGGAAATTATTATTTTTATTTGCATATTATATTTTCTTGTATTATTGGCACCACTAAGCTTTATGCTTAGCGCGTCGCTTTTGCAACGCGTAGGTACTGAATATTTGGACAGAGGGCCTAGTAGACCACAGATTCGTAAGGCGCTCACGCTCAAGATAGTGTCCGTGTCACCTCACCTTCCACAAAGGCATTGGTAGGACACTAGATTTCATTTTGATATTTTGTAACTAATTTCTATTTTCTCATATGTATTTGAACTTATGTAATGAATTTTGATATTCATGTAAATAATGAAAATTGTATTTGTGAATGGAAGAGTGAATGTCTATTTATGACTTGTACATGATTAATAAATGAGATGAATGATTGAGAAACGAATGGTTGAAAAATATTGAGATTTTGATATTGGAGTTTGTGAATGGATGAATATGATTATTAGAAGTGTTTTTCACAGGTTCCGAAGAACTGCTTTCCATTTTTAGCCAGATCACGATTTTCTTTAAAATTTTCGGAACCTCAATTAAATAATAATTTCGATAAATGGTTTAAATAAATTATATTTCATAAATTATATTCAAAACTACGATAAAAATGAATTAAGATAAAATAGAGTGCTCCGGCACACTGAGTGGCATAACTTGCTCCTGCCACACCGTAAGTGTAAGGGGTGTCACATTTAGTGGTATCAGAGCGCGGTTTAGGCGTGAGTTATGGCCTAAGACTTGTAGGTATGGGTCTTAACTATTCATGGTTAAAATTTCAGGTCAATTGGACCTGTTTTGAGTGAGTTATGGCCTAAACACTAACTGCTGCCCAAATGGTCAGTTTTTAGGTCTCAATTGCATCTAATCCGAATTGGTCATTTTTTTATGTCACCTTGCAAGCAGAATTTTGGTATGCTTTCTCAATGAAAGTTGGCACATTTTGTGCCTAGTTTCACCTCCAATTGGTCTCATACCAATTGAGGTTACACATCTAAAGTTATTGACTAAAATGCATACTGCCCTTAACTACCATGCTTAAACACACATCAATTACACATGTACCTTACTATATGTTCACTTCCCTTACCATTTCTATTTTGGTTCATTACTAAAACCATATCCCACTTTACATTAACATCACTTTGGGCAGATTATAAACATCCTTAATACACCAATTAAAGCTCACATTTACAAAGTCTAATTACAATCACATACACACCTAAACATCACTAATTCTTACATACACTTTACACAATCAATCTTTACACATATCCATAAATTCTCAAGGTCAATATTCTGCCAACACCTTCATGAACACACACATTTATCCAAGTGTCCCAAGGCTGCCGAAAATGTTTCTCAATACCAAAGTGCCCTACAAATCATTAATTTCCATCCAAGTGCAAAAATCACTATATACATATGAAGCAATTTACTAGGATATTAAATCACCATAACTAACCTCATTTCTCATCAAATATATGCACAATTATTTCATCAATTACATGACTCCATGGCTGTCCAAAATGAATATCTCAATAACTCTTCAAACCTAAAAATTTTCTTCACAAAACCAACACCCATAACATGAACACAAAGTTTAACAAAGCTATCTTCAAAAATGCTAACTTACCTTATGGTTGGAACTTGCTAAACCTTCACCAAACTTCTTGAATTTGGTATCAAACTCTTCCTTGTGATGTGTAGACAATTTTTCATGAAGGAACCTAAGTGTTTAGAGGTGAAATGAGGGAGTGGATGAAGGTTGCATGAAAACGCCCATGGAGGTTTTCTCCTTTCCTTCAATTCGGCAATGTTGAATTCAAGTGAGAAAGATGAATTGCAGATGATAAAATGAGTGTACACCTGCCCCATTATCTTTAATTTATTCCTTTAGTGGTCCACTTACTTAGGTTAAATCATATTTTATGTTTAACTTTCACTTATTCCACATTAATCCTTAATTCTTGCTATTCACTTTAGGTACCACCAATTTAATTTTTCATTTCATTTTCTAAGTGTAATATTATTTATTTTTAATGGACATTTAGGTCAAAAGACAATTCGGGATGTCAAATGACCATAATGCCCATGTTCGGGTTGCATTCCCGATTTTTCGGTAATACCGGGTTTTGTCTGTTTTTCGATTTCTCACTTTTCTTTGTACTAATTATTTAATTTTTCTTTGATCTTTCTATTGATATTTATTCTTTAATAAGGGTCTATTTAAGTCCTAAAAATATTTTCTAGGGTTCCCCGTAGTCCAGTACTAGTCAACACCCACGCCGTGACTTCCCTGGCATGCCTCCCATCGCTAGGGTTCCCGGCTCGCTTAACTTGGTTACATTTCTTTGCTATTATTTTTCCTTTGTTTTTTCTTGTATTTTCTTTTCTTGTATTTCATTATTTTATGTCTCCTCACTCATATTGAAGTGTAGTTCTAGGCATCCTAGCTGTCCGGACAACACTGGTCACTGCAATGTATAACGCACTATCGAACTTTGGGGTGTTACATAATCTGATTAATTTGAAAATCTTAAATGGCAAATACAGATCCAAAAAACATATTAAAAGAGTTTTAATATGTTGTTTATCATTGAAATCAAATAGATAAAAATAAATCTTGCATTATGTATATGACCCTAGGTGAAAATTTTTGAATTCAATGGTATAAACTTGTGTTTTTCACGCCTGCCTTCAAAGGATTATGTTCATAAAAAAAAGAATAATAACAAACTTATTGTTTAGTTGAGGGCTAAATACATTTAATGATATTAACTCCATCTAGCATTGTCGACACCATATTTTGGCCGATCCCCAGAATTAATAAACTTTGAAATCGATCCCCAGTACTAAATCTCTCTGCTAGATAACCACATTTCCGATCTCTCCTCACAAGGAATTGAATCAATGCTAAGTCCTCACATCACCAAAGCCTTACCGGTCTATTAAATCACTCACCGATCTCTCAAACCCATTGTCGAATCTCCGACTACCAAGTATATTCCTGATCTCTGTTGACAAACGAAATTGAACTGACACTAGATCTTTGTTACCATTTTTGTTGCCAATCTCCCTTTCAAAAGTTTAAGAATAATCAAAGGTTCCGCTCCGCTTAATGATGATCCCGATCTTAAATGTTCAAGCCCAAATTTCTAATTTTAATCAAGTCCCGCTTAGCGTTGGTTCCCTACCGATCTCATGCTCATTGTGTTTTCCGATCTCTCACACTTAGGTTAATAATCACTTTCGCTTATTTCAACATACTCGCATAATCAAGTGTTTAAATAATTTAGAAATTTTCTCGATCACAACCATTCATCGAATAAAAGAGGCATTCCATTTCATTTCATTTCAAGAATTTGTACAAGTTATTCACCGGAGGATCGCCTCACTGATCTACATCTTGTCCGTCCCCTATCTCACCTCACCTCCTCCTCACTCTCCTCACCTTCATCATCGAGAGCCAGTTGGCCATCCAGAGAAGTCCTCCTCAGTAACGCTTCTGAGCTCACCAAGAGATCTCTCGTGAGCATTCACATAAGTGCCGCCACTCCAATACTATCTCTTCTTCTTTCACCTTGAGTTCCTCAAAGAAGGTGAGCGAGTTGAGCAGCCTTCATCGCCTAGAGCACTTGCACTTCTTCAAAAGCGTGAGCTTGCTCAACCAAATTGTCCTCATAGAACTTCATTCGCCTCAATTTGAGATATGTAGCCGAGCGGATGAAAGTTGAGATCGGAGGAGGCTGCCTCATGACCCATCCTCTCGACCTCTTTACCTGTGCGATGCGCCTTCTCCCGTATGATGTGCTGGTTCACGTGCACTCCACGCTCAAGCTCATGGATCGGGTCAAGATATCATCAAGGTTATCCGAGACACCTATCCCAATCTTCTCGAAGACAGATAGAGGACGCCAAGACCTTAGCGAAACTGTGGTTTTCGAACCGTATGATTCTTCTCCAAAGGAGTGGACTAAGACTTAGGCACCGCGAGATAGTCCTCACATTAGGTTGAGAAGAACCCTCTTCTCGCATTCAAGCAACCGGAGGAGGTGGAGGCGCTCTTCCCGACGAGGAGGATCGACCACTTCGCGATCACCGGCCCCAAGGTTGAGATGAGCCTTCTTGTATTTCCCTGCTCATGCCGGGTGTCTCAGATTTCAACTCGCTTCATCTCCCGCACCTTCCGAGATCTCCTCTTTCACTTCCGCCTCTCGAGGCTTCGCCACGCCATACCGCACAAAGAAGAGGCCGCGAGATCGCTAAGGTCCCGAGATCCGAGATGTAGAAAATACCGATGCCGAGGTCGAGAGCCGAGTCCGCGATCTTGCCGTGATCAATTCCATAGTCCAATGGTGCAGCTCTACGGTCACTACATCCAAGCAAGAGAACTTCTCCGACGCCGCTCCTTCAACTCCATCACCATGGCGCCTCTTCCCTATTCAACAGAGACGCCTAATTAAAGGGCCTTGGTGTAGCCAGCTATGAGGGAAACCTCAAAGCCATTCGGAATTTTGCTCCTTAGAATGAAAAAGCGGTTCTTCCAATTTTTTAGGGAGGAGGGCAGATCGATGAAGAGCCCGCAATGTGGCTTCACTGAAAACCAAGACTGCCGCCCTTTCGACGAGTTAACCTATGCAATTGACGAATACCTTAGGCATAGGACGGAATCCCTTAGCTCGGCAGAGGCCTCGAAAGGCTAATAAGATCCACCACGAGTTCGAGTGAACTTGAGCTATGCACACTTGGAAAAATTTTAAGACTTCCTTAAAGAAGTCGTCAAGAGGGAACCGCAGCTGGCTTTCAACTATTCTTCAGATACCATAATCATGTCGTTTCTTTGAAGAAATGATCGCCCGAGATCGCCGTGACACGGATAAGTTCATATGAATCGCTCAATGTTATACTCGCCGAATGATCGCAAATCGGTTTCTTGAAGGATCGATGGTAGCTCATCCATGGGAAGATTCTCTCCTCAAGAAGGCGCATGCCTTGATGACGCCACTTGTTCCCGAGCCGACGAGACTCTAGGAGGTTCGTGTCACGCCTTGGCCGACCACCTCTACTTCATCGATGACCACGAATCGGATGGAAGGAGGACTCGCCACTCTCTCGACCTTCTACACGCCATTTTCAAAGGAAATAAAGAATTTAAACTAAAAGAAGGATCTCAACCTACCGAGCTTGATCTGAGCTCAAGAGCTTGAGAAAACGAGATAATTTCAAAGTTGTTCACGAGAAACTAAAAATGACACAAGAGAGCAAATGGCTAACCCCACCCCTATTTATACTGCTCGAGCATTTAATGCTCACGGCATCCCAAGCTGCATCGGCCACGAGATCTCGCCAAATTGCTTCGACACATCTCATAAATATTCGAAATTCCATAAAGAGATCTACCGACTAGAGATCGTGATTAAGATAAATATTTTGAATTGCGGATCATTTAGGGTCATTTAAATTAAAGGTCAGATGGGTAAATACTTCAGAGATCGAAAAATAATTAATGCAATAATAATAAGATGATAATTGACAAAATAAAATCTTTATTTCCAGAAGATCGGATTACATCATTTGGGCGATCTCTAGAGATCAGATTGCATTAAAATTGGACTACATCATTTCTGTGATCTCTAGAGAGCAGATTACATTGAAAATAAAATACATCATTTGGGCGATCTCAGAGACCGGTGGAACATCCCATCTAAAGGGCTTATGTCAAAGCCCACATTGTGACTGATCCAAAGGATGTCATTGACGGGAACCGAGCCGCTGTCGGAACACCCAATGTGGAGGAAAGTCATTTAACACCCAAAGGTGGTGAGAAGTCGAATAAACTTGGAAGAGCAACCGCCAAGGGTCTGCGGAACATTAGCAGTCTTCTCGGCCGAAATTGGTTCACCGATTATACCGATCGAACGACTCGAGATCGGCACGATCGAGGTCCGCGATCTAGATCGGTTAATTGTTCCAGTTCTCTCACCATCATCAGACAAGGTTATCACGATTATTCGAGCACCGGGGTCGTAAATTTTCAGTTGGGGAATAAAGAGGTCCATCAGAAGGGATCAACACCACAATCATGGCTTAACTTCACGAGCAATAGAATCAAAAGTAAGAAGGAAGAGAGGAAAATTGAATAAAGAAAGTCTCTTTTGTCAGGGGTATATAGAGGGGAAAATCGGGCATTTATTGCTAAGCAGAAAATGAAGCGGACGCGTCGGGAATTGAGGGGAATTAATGCCTTGACCGGACCGGGCCTGGTTAAGGGAAATATTGGAATAATAGAGATCGGAAGAGGAGAGACCGTATGAAAGATCGGAGAAGGATCATGTTAAGAAGATCGGAAAGGAAGAGAGAGCAGAAACAAAAGAATAAGGCGCCACCGCCATCACCATAATCGAGCCGAGGTAGTTAAAGCGCCTGTAAAATCTCAACCGCACGCCCTGATCGCCGCATTTCCGACATGCGATGTCAGACAACACAGACATTCTAATCTCCACCGTTGATCTTACTTGTAAGGATGAGCTTGGAGCCCTTGGATCGAGAAAGAAAACGACAAGATCAACGCCTTTCATTCCCAGCCCTCGGATCACCCCGGATAAGAGAATTTGGGACCGTCAGATTAGAAGAAGAAAATGACAAATATTCTAAAGGGGATCTCAATGTCTGCTCGATCCTCTTTAATTCCCGAGCCTCGATCATGTCCTTCAAATCCCGACCCTCCATCTCCTCAAAATAGATCCCGACCCTTCATGGGGAGCACCTGCCCTATAAATACCGCATAAAAACTATTCATAGAAAGGGAACTAAAAGAAGGAAGTTACGATAGCGAAGAACTCAAATTTAATTCAGATCATTACTTAGCTTTCATAAGAAGAACTTTTGAAACTAGTTTTCAAGTATTTTCTTAAAAGATTTTGAACACAAACTTTCCATTTTCACTGCTTATCATCCCGCAGCTCAAATTTTGCAGCCTTGTTATCTTTATATTCACTTCCACCGCCCATGTTCGATCTCGCTTAAACTCTGTATAATTCGACTGATAGCATTTAGTGAAGCACTCTTTGTTCTAAGGCTTAATCTTATTCTATCAGCTATCAACTTGCAATCTTATTGCATTTTGTGATTCTCGCTAGTTCACTAGAATCGACTCCTTACAGTCAAGATTTATGTTGCCATTTTATTAAGTTTAGTTCTTGTTTTACGATTTCCATTTTTCTTTCTTTACGTATGTTATTTTCTTTAAGTTCATATCACGCTAGAAAGATACAGAGAAAGGTTGTGCTCTAGTTTATATCCGTGTCGATACCTTTGTTAATCTTTATTATTTCTGAGCGTAAGTCATCTAGTTCCAAGCGATACATAAGTGGTTGGATGAGATGTGGGTAACGGCAACTTAAGAGTCCTTTGAAATAATGAAAGGTCCGAATAATAAGCCCGAAAATGGTAAAGTCGAGTCACTAGAATGACTCAAGAGGTCATAGGCAAGACGCCATAAGACAGAGTAAAACCAAACCTCGATAACTAAATGGAATAGATCGGCTACCAAAAATGCTGGTGAGGCGACTATATAGGAAGGCCTGAGGATTCGCTTTGGAATCCCCGCCACCCTAAGGTACCAATAAGTTAAAGAAATCTTGCAGACTTCGACACCTTTGAACGCCGTAACCCTTAGCCTTAGGTCCTCTCGATAGGTAAAATTTAGAGAGATCTGAAAGACCCTTATCCGACTACCGCTTAAATAGAAGAGATCGTAAAGGAGTCTTTATCCGATCCTCAACTGCAATTTCAAAGAAATATTTAAAAGAGATCTGAGGAGAGTTTTTATCCGATTCTCAAGCTTAAAAATTTTAAAGAGATCTGAGGAGAGTTCTTATCCGCTTCTCAAGCTTAAAAATTTTAATAAATATTAAAGAGATCTGACGAGAGTTCTTATCCGCTTTCTCAAGCTTAAAAATTTTAATAAATATTAAAAGAGATCTGAGGAGAGTTCTTATCCTGGCTCTCAATCTAAAATTCAAATAAATATTAAAAGAGATCGGAGGAGAGTTCTTATCCTGGCTCTCAATCTAAAATTTAAATAAATATTCAAAAGAGATTGAGGAGAGTTCTCATCCAATTTCAAAAATTGGATTCTAATAAAATAGCCCTTCAAACAAAGCTAATATACAACAAGAACTCACTAAGGTTATCTCATTTACTTATGTATCCGGTAATCCAAACTTAGTGAAAATTAAATATTTCTTTTGTTAAAAGGATTAACATTTCCAATTCAAGCCCTCCTAACTAATTTATAAAAATGCGGTTAAATCTACTTACCCTTATTAAGGGACGAGGTGGGGTGCCTAACACCTTCCCCACCGCTTACTTTAACCTAACTTAGAATCTCTGCTTTGAAGTGGTTTTCTTTCAATTTGTCTTCACAAATGGTTTTCTTTAGTTTCCTCAAAACTAAAGTGGCGACTCTCATTCTTTTCCACTTCGTGAGGGTTCGCTCAGCATCGCAAAATCCTCATGATACCTGGCGACTCCACTGGGGAGTTTTGACTTGACCCCGGTCCAGAGGTCCAAGAGTAGATCTAATTTCTCAATCAAATTATAGTTAGGTGGGCTCACCCGGTAATATTTTATGAGTTAATTTTTATTTATTCCTACTAACTGTTTTGCTTGTTTTGCTTGTTTTACTCCTTGCAGACTTTGTTTGAAAAAAAGAAAAAATAAAAAAAGAAAATAAAATCCCCCTGAATTGGGAAGAGGTAAAGATGTCCCTTCACACACTGAACACTCACACAATGTCCTCACACACTTCAGCCCTATACCTGGGCTTTCTTACCTTTTTAGGAAAGTAGGAGGGGGTCATGTAGCGGTACCCGTGGGTTCTACCCCGTTAGTATCTGTGAAGGCTTCGCCAAATTGAAACTCGTTCTATTCACTGTGATATCCATGGAATTTTCCCGACAATATCATGGGGATAGAATGAGGCTCTACTGTTTACAGTAGGGACAATTTGGGAACCTGTGGCTCTTAGAAAACTAGATCCTGAGCTAAACTATCACGATAGCTGAAAGCTGTAGTAAGATACCTTATAAGATAGAACTATCCAATTAGGTAGCACTCATCCGGTATCAGGAGTCTCCCTATCCTAGGACAAAAGGGGCATACTTACTCTTACCCTATTCTGTTAATTTTATTTTGTTCTTATTTTTAAAGGTAATCTTGAATCATATTGTTAAGAAAACCTACACATTTTCCTACTTTGATGAATGTGTAGGTACTACTCTGCCAACAATATAATACAAGATTACCTGAATTTATCCTGCTAACGAGTTGTACCACAGGCAGCACCACACCAAAAGTCCAGTAAAGGATAGGCATCATTTTTATCATGGCATCCTTGAGTCACGCGTAAGAAGTTCGTAATGCTAAACTTTGGTCCAAATCACCATACTCCAAGACTTCGCAAAATGATGTTTCCAAGTCACATGCTAGCTTGTTACCTTCATTGATCCGAATAAAATTGAGGTCGTAATGAACATTTCGAGGGTCCGCCTAACGGTTGGAGGTCGCTTCCCTATCAGGTTAAGGCAAGATTTGAGAAGAAGTACGGGAGGATTGCAACCCTAATGCGAGTCAATGTCCAAATCCCGGCATTAAAGGCCATGTTGTCAGTTTGGAGTCCTAAGTACGGAGTATTCTCTTTCAATGATATTGATACAGTTCCCACTATGGAAGAATATCAGACATTACTAGAGATTCCTTACCTGACGCAAAATCGGATTTACCTTCATCTAGAGCATAGGCAGGCTTGGAAACGATTGACACATATGATTGGTATTTCCCGTAAGAAGTAAAGTCAAAAGAAACCGCAAAGGAAACACGCATGGTTGGTATTGGACACATCTCAAGAAATGGTTAGATCAATACATCCAAGAGAAACAAAGTGGATCGAGCTTCAATGACACTCGCCTTGGGAATCTATGGCTCGATTTTGTTCCCTGACCATCGGAATCATAACCCGCAAAGACGGTGGAAGTATTCTCGGGCGTAGAAAAGCAGAGGTCAATCCGATATCGGCAATTCTTATGAGACCTTATTAACCCTTACCTACTATGCATAACAGGCAAAGGGTCCATTAAGTGTTGTTCTCAATTGTTGTACTGGATTATCACCACATGTGTCCTGTGGAGATAGAAGGATTGACTTGGTACCTTGACCAGCCTCCCATCGAGAAGATGACCCGCTGTTAATCACCAAGAATGAACAAAGAAGGCGGAACGGATTTTGAGTTTCAATAGCCATGATTATCGTTGGAGGAAACTATGGGCGCCAAAGCCAATCCATTTTGATCAAGACGGAGGTAATCACCAGATCCCTAATCGAGTGACCGGATACACAAGTTACACTCCGCATTGGTAATTAGGCGCTTTGGCTCAACATACCCAAAATCAACATTGAAGAATACCACCAAGGTCATTTCTACCATGAGATCAAGGAAGAGGAAGGGTTGAAAATGGCTCACAGATCTTGGGAAAACATCTCTCTGATGGAAAGGTCGCCTAAAGGTCCAAGTGCCACACACGATTATCTTGAATGGAGGGCTGACCGAGACCGAGAACACTCAATCGCAGACCAAGACAAAGGACCTCGCCAAACGCCCTATTAGAAGAAGTCGATAATCGTCCGGGACTCACTACAAAAAGCAAATACCGAGAACTCACAATTGCAAGAATAAATGAAACCGTTGGAGAACCAACAATGAACCTTAAAAGAAAGGTGAGAAGACTGTGGAAGAGGCAAGGGCCAAAAGATAGGGTTCAAGAGCAAGAGGAACAATGGGAAAAGGAAAAGACTCTCCAAGCTATGGTAAAAGAAGTAGAAATACAAAATAGTAAGCTTCTAAAAAAATAAAATACCAAGAAATACTAGTTGAGGAGTATAAACAAGAAAACAAAAAGAAGAAGCTCGAATTGAAAGAACAGGCACTACTCATCAAAGATATCTTGAAAGAATGCGCTAAGGAAAGGAAGGAGAAAGAAAGACAAGCTGCTCCTTATCAAGAGTCAAAGAGAATGTTGACCAATTGAGAGAACAATAGCACAGGAAAACAAGAACTATTACTGAATCCGAGTATGCTCAAAGCTTTTGACCGCCAAACAAGAAGAAAGGTTATATGAGTATCTCTAAAATGTCATCTCATTATAAAGAACCTCCTGCAGCCTAGGCCGATGTAAAGAATACGGTACAAATTATTCAGTTAATGAAATAATTTTTGAACCATTGTTTAGCAAATTTGTGAATGAATAATATGACTCCCGTAGGAACTCCCTCGCTAGGGTTATATGAAAATTGAATGGGCTATATGGACAGGTATCATAAATGCGCATTCAATCCAATATTCACAAATGACTATCGAATGATGCCATGATAAAGTTGATGCAACCATCCTTTCGCGATTTTATTCTCGCTCCCAAATGCCATCAGATCCTTCGTCCCACCAGACTTTTAGTTTTTTTACGAAATTCTAAATTTGTTAAAACCTTTTTTTTTTTTTTTTGACTCCTTACATAAAATCAACATTGCTTCAAACAAGGCAAGCCTGACCAAGCACACGGTTCAACCCAAGCGAGTGTACTTAACAAGATCCCAACAAAGAAGATAATGGAAGATCAGAACAAGTACGTAACCTACAAGGGCAGGTTTTTGAATTGAAGGATCAGTCTCGTAACTTATGAGACTAATGAGGGAAATGTCCTGCATAAACCTCGCTCGTAACCTAACTTACCACTACCTCCTCCACCTCCTACAACAATGGATCCCTTTCACGCCTATCCCGACTCATGAATAATGACCTACCTTACTCTCATTACCCAACCGCTTCAAACACCGACCCATACCCTTCAATTCTAATCCTCCAGCCACTCCACCCTCACCTCCCAATCTGGGAGCATTTCATGCAAGTGGGAAGAGAAAATATAACGAGAAAACGAGAAACTATTTGCTCTAGAAGAGAGATTGAGAGCGATCAAGGACCGATATGTATGGTTCACTGATGTGGCATCGCCGATTGGTTCCCGATGTGGTGGTGCCGCCAAGTTCAAAGTCCCCG
This sequence comes from Hevea brasiliensis, assembly GCF_030052815.1. Lineage (NCBI taxonomy): Eukaryota > Viridiplantae > Streptophyta > Magnoliopsida > Malpighiales > Euphorbiaceae > Hevea > Hevea brasiliensis. The sequence goes on from NC_079503.1 coordinate 26,267,323, forward strand.
ATTTCGACAAGTACACTGGGAATTTCGACTCGCATTCACTTGGCCACCTATATCGCCAAGATGTCCACTCGATAGATGATGACAGATCGCTAGTCCACTTCTTTCATGAGAGCCTCGGCAAAACTCCGAGGTGGTGCATTCTGCTGACGGAGCAAACCGCGCCCCGAAGGATTTAGCCGATGCCTTCTTAAGACAAGATAAATTTAATTGTGATGTGGCCCCTACAAGAAGGGACCTCTAACTCGTGTAGAAAGACAGGAAAGCTTCAAGGAGTATGCCCAGAGATGGAGAGAAAAGGCGGCGTATACACCCTCGTGATCGATAATGAGCTATGCTCTGCTCATCGAGACTTTGAAAGCTCCTTACTTCAACTTGATGATTGGAAACACTTCCAACAATTTTCTCCGACATCATCCAGCCGTGAAAGAATAGAGGCCAATTTAAGAATGGGACGATCGCAGAGTTGGCCGAGAACCCGCAAAGAAGACCGCCAATTTTGGCAAGAAAAGGAGGGTGATGTGCATTCCATCACCCTACAGATAATTACTCCACTTCCCCAAAATAACTACCGCCATATCCTTCCTCATGGCCAAACCGTCGCGAACATTCCACCTCCTTTCCCAAATTATCCACACCCGCGCCACAATACCCACCACTTGCAAATTATTAACCTAGACCACCTCCTCCACCTACCCAACCTGCATCACCAAAATAACCCTGCACTCTAAGAAATCCGGATCCACCCTTCCCTTCCCACTCGTGAAATATACCGATACCTCGCCAGATAAACCAGATAGTACCTGCCTCTAGACCCAATTCACCCACCCTACCCTGTGGTATGATGCCACCGCCTGCTGTGAATATCATGGAGGCGCACAAGGGCATTCGATCGACAATCGCGGGCACTCAGAGGAGAGTGCACGCTTTAATCCGAACGTGGTTGAAGATTGAGGGAAATGGTTCCTCCCCAATGTTACTCAAACCCGCTGCCCAATCATAATGCGGCAATGGAGTAAATATGATAGAACTCGGGAGGAATGCAAAGGGTCTCTCTAGAACCATCCATTGATGTCATCCACCTGGATTCCTTGTATGAGGCTCTGGTCTCGCCAATAGCTAAGGGGCAAGAACTAGACAACTGGACACCAGAGGACATCCCTGTACTCAATCTCGAGTAAAGTACCTTTGGTTATCTACACTTGATCATTTTGTCCATGGTGGCAAGTGTAACTCAGAATGGACCTTTTCTTATGGCATAAATATTAATGAATTAATAGCGCATTTTAAATCCAATTCTCTTTCTTTCCTTTGAATTCCATCCTTATAATATGTTCTATTTTCATTCATTCAGACTATTCATCAATTAACACCTAATAATTCAATAGACTCAAATTCCTCCGTTAATTTTGAAATCCCCATGACCGCCATTACTTCAAGTGAATCGAGGAAGATCTTACGTAAGAAAGAGGTGAAAAGGATGAACCTTCCCTATTGCCTTGTGGAGACAAACACGCACCATGAACTTAGGTAATCAAGAAGTAAAAAGGGAGCTTAAGATAGTGGAGAGTGAAGAATCGGAGACATGATCGCTTTCTTAGAGAATTCCTCGATGTATTTTCCTCGACCTATGATGATATGGTTGGTTTAGACCCCAGATAGTGACGCACAAAATTCCCTTATTTCGTGGACAATCCTGAAATGTAAACTAAGAAGAATGAATCCCACACACCGCTTCAAAGTTCGGATGAAGTCAAGAAACAAGATGATGTCGGGTTCCCGAAGTAGTCAAATATCCCCAATGGATAGCTAACGTTGTCCCTGCTATGAAGAAGGACGGAGAGTTAGGTGTGCATTGATTACAGGATCTTAATAGAGCAAGCTTAAAGGATGATTTCCTCTCCCCACATTGATGTGTTAGTAGACAATGCCATGGATTGGTCGATGTTCATGCATTGATGGGGCATCCGGTACAATCAAATCCCAATGGATGAGGAAGACAAAGAGAAAACCGCTTTCATCACTCAATGGGGAGTATTTTGCTATCGTCATGCCTTCGGGTTGAAGAACGCCTGCATACCTATCAACGCGCTTATGGTCACATTATTCCACGATATGATGCACAAAGAAGTGGAGGTATACGTGGATGATATGATCATCAAATCTAGGGGAGAAGAGAGCCACGCATGTGGTAAGGAAAGTATTTGAGAGACTCGTAAAATATCGCTTGAAATCAATCCCACCAAATGCATATTCGGAGCTAGGTCAGGGAAATTATTGGGATTCATAGTGAGCGAGAAGGGACTAGAGGTCGATCCCGATAAAGGTCGAGCTATTCAAGAGCTGCCATCCCCAAGAATGTAAAGGAGGTGCGCAGCTCCGGGAAAATTGAACTATATATCAAGGTTTATTTCAATCTCACCGCTAAGGCCGAGCCTATTTTCGCATCGCCCAAAGAACAACACCACTCAATGGGATTCAGTTTGTCAAGAGGCTTTCGAGACAATCAAGCAAGATTCCGCCAAGCCCACCAAGATTGGTTCCACCTGTGGGAGGCCTCGATCTTGTATATGGCACCAATGTAACTCGATGGGATGTGTTTTGGGACAACATGATGACACTGGCAAAAAAGAGAGGGCCATCTATTACTTAAGTAAAAAGTTCAATGATTGTGATTCGAGGTACTCTTTCTTAGAGAAGACTTATCGCACAAGTAGCTCGACAAGAAACCGCCTCAAGCACTACATGTTGAATCACAAGACATGGCTCATCTCCGTGATGGATCATATCAAATATGTATTCGAAAGCCCATTCGCATTGTGCAGATAGCCAAGTGGCAGTCATACTTCCCAATATGACATAGTCTATATTACTGTGAAGGCGTGAAAGGTAGCGTGATCGCCGACCTTCTAATAAAAATCCTATCCGTGATTATGAAGCCTCGGATTTTGAGTTCTCGATGAGCATATTAATGAAGTAGATCACAAGAAGAGAGGCCACCATGTATGGGAAATGTATTTCACGAGTCACAATTTGTCCTAGAATGGAATTGAGCCGTGTTAATATCCCTGATGGAAAACACTTTCGATAGCTATCAAGTTGAGATTTGATCGCACCAACAACGCCGCAGAATCACGGCTTGTGTGATGGGTCTACAGTCGCCATTGAAATGAAAATCGTGAAGTTAAAGGTATATGGAGACTCAGCCCTGATCATCTATCAAGTCAAGGGAGAATGGCAAACTAAGGATCCTAAACTAATCCCGTATCAGAAGTACTTACTGGAGCTGATTAAGAAATTCGAAGAAAACTCTCTTTCACTCATCTTGGCAGAGATAAGAATCAATTTTCTGATGCCTTAGATACTCTAGCCATATGGCTCAAATCAAGAAGGGCGTATGACTCAGACATCAAGATTAAGACAAGGAATGAGCCACTTATTGCTTCGTGATTGAAGAAGAACCCGATGATGAACCTTGGTATCATGACATCTTGGTCTACCGAAAACCTGTAGAATTTCTGGAGCAAGCAAAAATGAAAAGACGATGATTCTGAGATTAGCATTGGGATACTTCCCAAGGAGAGAGCCTATACAAGAGGAGCTCCAACGCGAATTGTTGAGATGTGTGGATGCAAAAGAGGCGAAGAGAATCCTTTTGAGACTCATGAGGGAAATCGTGCCACCCATACTAATGGACATATGATGGCTAAGCAAATCATGCGACGGGATATTTCTCGACCACCATGGAAAAGGATCGCATCGAATATTTCCGAAATGCCATAAGTGTCGATCTACGCAGATCCGATAAATGTTCCACCTCACAAATTGTTCAACCTCGCTTCGCCATGGCCTTCAAATGTGGGGCATTGACGTGATTGGTCCCATCAACCCTAAGGCATCCAATGGGCACAGATTTATCCCGTAGCAATCGACTATTTTTCTAAATGGGTCAAAGCCACATCATACGCCCATATTACACGTAACACGCTTTCTCAAATTCCTCGTAAACAATATCATATGCCAAAGCATGGTCTCCCAATGAAATCGCTACTAATAACACCAAGAATCAATGGTCCTAAGATTCGTAAATTGTGTGATCAATACAAGATCCGACATCTCAATTCCTCCCCATACCGTCCCTGCATGAATGGAGTGGTGGAAGCCGCAAACAAAAATCTCAAAAATAATTCGAAAATGACAATACATATAGGGATTGGCATGATATGCTTCCTATGCTCTACACGCATACCGACTTGTAAGAACCTCAACCGGCAACTCCATACTCACCGGTTTAAGGGATGGAAGTAGTATTACCTATTGAAGTTGAAATTCTTCCTTAAGGATTCTCAAGGAATCGGGATTGATGAGTCGAATGGATCCACCAAGGTTGGATCAATTAAACTTGGCGGACGAGAAAAGGTTAGCAGCAGATGTCATGGACAATTGTACTGTAAGAGAATGGCTAGGCATTTGACAAAAGCATTCGCCACGCGATTCCAACCCGGGACCTAGTTCTCAAGAAAATGTCACAAATCAAAGCGATCCCTGTGGCAAATGGTCACCAACCTACGAGGGACCCTATGTGGTTAAAAAGGCATTTTCTGGAGGAGCCTTGATCTTGACTCCACATGGACGGTGAAGAATTGCCAAGACTCGTGGAATGCCGACACCGCCAAGAGATACTATGCCTAAAAAAAAAAAAAAAAAAAAAGGGTAGGAGTGAAAACCCAAAGGGCGCCCAAAGAAAATGTGTGAAAGAAGGCGAAACCCCAAAGGGGCGCTTCAGAAATGAGTGAAGGATGAAACCCAAAGGGCGCCTTGAAAGAGTGAGCAAAAAAAAAACAAAAAAAGGGGCGCCTGAACCAAAAATGGAGAAATAAGGGAGAAGCACGAAACCGAGAAAGGAAATGAATCATCACGACATGAAACTTCGTAAATGTTTGAAATAATGGCGCTTATGGATTTCAAAGCCACCACAAGGAATATGTGATATCTATCCTGTACCCTTTTCCTTGAAATTCTATCTTTGTTTTTATTAAAGCTATAATAAAGTCATATTTCGCTCCCTATGCTTTTATCTTCCCTTTACACTCACTCTTAACATTATCTCTCGCAACTCGCTATTTAATGCGCTATTAATCATAAAATTTTTGCCATAAGATTAGGATTTGACAATTGATAACCCCACGCATCTACTATGAGATTTGCAGGAAATGACTTGGAGAAAAGGGGTAGGGGTGAAAACCCAAAGGGCATCCTAAAAAAAAAAAAAAATACTGTGAAAACTCGAAGGGCGCTTCTAGTCATATAGACGAAGGGGAAGTGAAAACCTGCAAGGGCACTTTTCGAGAAAGTCAAAAAAAATGTAAATGAGGCATTGGAAGAAATGAGGCCATAGGTCAAGTCTTGCAACTCGCCCTCCATTCATCATCTACCTTAAGGATTCTCATATACACTTCATTGTAAGAACTTCTTGTGTCCTGGATTAGGCTTGCTTTGTAAGTGCAATTTACATTTCTCGTTATCAACCTCTCGTTACTTGATCTAAGTTGATTTTAATTTTCTGCAATTTACATTTCTCGTTATCAACCTCTGTTCCTCGATCTAAGTTGATTTTAATTTCGCATTTACATTTCGTTATCAACCTCGTTCCTTGATCTAAGTTGATTTTAATTTCATGCAATTTAAATTTCTCGTTATCAACTTCGTTCCTCGATCTAAGTTGATTTTAATTTCCGCAATTTACATTTCGCTATCAACCTCCGTTCCTTGATCTAAGTTGATTTTAATTTTCTCGCAATTTACATTTCGTTATCAACCTCCGGTTCCTTGATCTAAGTTGATTTTAATTTCCCGCAATCTACATTTCCCGTTATCAACCTCGTTCCTTGATCTAAGTTGATTTTAATTTCTCGCAATCTACATTTCTCGCTATCAACCTCGTTCCTTGATCTAAGTTGATTTTAATTTCGCAATCTATATTTCCGTTATCAACCTCTGGTTCCTTGATCTAAGTTGATTTTAATTTCGTAATCTACATTTTCTTATCAACCTCCGTTCCTTGATCTAAGTTGATTTTAATTTCATGCATTTAAATTTCCTGTTATTAAATTCTGGTTCCTTGATCCAAGTTGATTTTAATTTTCATACAATTTAAATTTCCTGTTATAAACCTCTGTATCCTTGATCTAAGTTGATTTTAATTTTCTAGTGTTTTAACTTCGCTGTCGATCTCTAGGTCACTAACTTAGGTATGCCTTAGTTCCCAAACTTCAACACCTAATCGCCCAAAATATGGTTCGATCTTTACATAATTCCTACACGGGAAAATTTTTCCTTTAATAGAAATTATGTAAAGAGGGCAAATTGTCGACACCATATTTTGGCCGATCCTAATTAATAAACTTTGAAACCGATCCCCAAGACTAAATCTCTCTCGTGCTAGATAACCACATTTCCGATCTCTCCTCACAAGGAATTGAATCAATGCTAAGTCCTCACATCACCAAAGCCTTACTGGCCTATTAAATCACTCACCGATCTCTCAAACCCATTGTCGAATCTCCGACTACCAAGTATATTCCCGATCTTCCATGGATAAACGAATTGAATCGACACTAGATCTTTGTTACCATTTTTTTGCCAATCTCCTTCAAAAGTTTAAGAATAATCAAAGGTTCCGTCTTGGCTTAATGATGATCCCGATCTTAAATGTTCAAGCCCAAATTTCTAATTTTAATCAAGTCCCGCTTAGCGTTGGTTCCCTACCGATCTCATGCTCATTGTGTTTTCCGATCTCTCACACTTAGGTTAATAATCACTTTCGCTATTTCAACATACCTGCATAATCAAGTGTTTAAATAATTTAGAAATTTTCCGATCACAACCATTCATCGAACAAAAGAGGCATTCCATTTCATTTCATTTCAAGAATTTGTATGTTATTTAGCCGAGGATCGCCTGCATCGATCTACATCTTGTCCTGCCCCTCTCTCACCTCACCTCCTCCTCACTCTCCTCACCTTCATCATCTGGAGCCAGTTGGCCATCCAGAGAAGTCCTCCTCGTGGTAACGCTTCTGAGCTCAACAAGAGATCTCTCGTGAGCATTCACATAAGTGCCGCCACTCCACTATCTCTTTTCTTTCACCTTGAGTTCTCAAGAAGGTGAGCGAGTTGAGGAGCCTTCATCGCCCTGAGCGCTTGCACTTCTTCAAAAGCGTGAGCTTGCTCACCAACTTGTCTCCTCATAGAACTTCATTCGCCTCAATTTGAGATATGTAGCCCTGAGCGGATGAAAGTTGAGATTGAGGAGGCCGCTCATGACCCATCCTCTCGACTCCTTACCTCCAGCGATGCGCTTTCTC